>NC_029793.2:35814314-35823949 GCF_000816755.2 Arachis ipaensis | reverse complement strand
TATATATATATGTATGTATGTATGTATATGCAAAATAAGAAAAATGTAACTAAGAGTCCTAAAAGACCTAAAAATGAAATGCAAAAGTGTTGGGATTAGAAACTTGTCACCCAAAAACGCCGACTGGTCGGACGACCTTCCCACACTTAAAAGTTTGCGCCGTCCTCGGTGCATTCAAAGATGAGCAAGGGCGTACGGCGACTTTTCGGATTGCCACCTCCAGCTGGTAGAGCAACCGTGCTGCGTGTTCTTTTTCCTGCTTCCGTTTTTGCTTATGAGAACTCATCCTGAAATTAGAAGGCAGGATAGTGAGAAAAGGAAATGTAAAAGCAAGGAAGCCTAAATTGTTGGAATGAGGTAAATCACTAGAAAGAAGTGAGTGAATTAGTGTGACATTGAAGAAAAGAGTGTGTGAGCTCTAAATTGCGCGCGGTTTAGAACACACGCACACTTAGCATAAAAAGCTTTGTCACAATTTACACAAAAGAAGAACACACTTCACCCGTTCTAGTGTTCTTGAAATACTCTAGAAGACTTGTAGGTTAGGATAACCAAACAAGTAGTGAAGAAGCACAAGAGCATTCAAGCAAGGATCAAGAAATTGTAAAATTGGATAATGGATGGACATCGATTGATGTGCAAGGAAACTTAATGAACAAAATGAAATATAGAGCTCACACATCAAACAATGACACATATTGAAGTTATTGCAACACCTAAGTGACATATAAATGGAACACATGGTTGCTATGGAACTTAGGAAAAAAAAGAATGTAGAAGTGAAAATCAATCACATAGCACGCATGGTCCACAAAGCCTAGAAAGCTCAAAAATATGTCACTAGGTAAGCTTTCGATCCCATTCACAATTCCACAAATCTCAATGCATGAAATAGGTGATGTATATAAGGATTAATCATAAACAAACATCTCCTAAAAAAATGCACTGATAATGTACACTTGCCTAACAATGGATGATGAATGCATGGTGGCCAAAACATGCAATTCAAAAGATTTGGAAGCTTGAAGGCAATGTCATATGTACTTGGTATGCACAAATGTTAAACATAAAAGTTTAAAACCAAGTAACAAAATATAACCTCAATAATGAATCCAACAATGACAAAAAATAATTATGCTAAAATAGCATCAGTTAATACTAAACAGCAATAAACGGCAAACAAAGTTAATAATCCAATACTTATAATGAAAAATAGAAAATAAACAAACAACTAACTAGCTAACTAAAAGAAATGGTTATATATGTTGATTGGTAGTGTTGGATAATGGTTGAAGGGTGGAAAGAGAAGAAGAAAAGAGAGAAGAAGGAAAGAAATGGAAAGAGGAGAAGAAAAGAAGAGTGGTGAAACAGAGCAATCCACGCGTACGCGTCATGCGATGCGTGCGCATGGTGAGGTGAGATGGGAGCGACGCGTATGCGTGATGAGTTATTCAGATAGGTGACGCGTACGCGTGGGTCATGTGTACGCGTGATGGGTTATTCAGAGAGGCGACGTGTACGCGTGGGTTGATGCGTACGCTTGGGTTGGTTTGTGCTAGAGGCACAATTCCAGCCCAAAACTCACACAACTCTCGAGTTTTTTTGTATGGGAGGTGGAAATTTTGAATCCACACGTACGTGTGGGTGACGCGTGCGTGTGGATTGGCGGAAAAGCTTGGGGCACGCATACGCGTGGGTGACGCATACACGTGGGTTGGTGCTCTATTTTTCAAAATTTTTCCAAGTTTTTGCACCAAACTAAGCATTCCAAACCTCTAAACAGCTACCAAAACACCGTAAAACCTTATTCAACATACTAAACTACCAAATAAACTCAACAAACTAAGCTAAACATGAAATCAAACTAATTTCTACCAATATTTACAAAAAGGAAAGATGAAAAGATGTTACCATGGTGGGGTGTCTCCCACCTAGCACTTTTATTTATTGTCCTTAAGTTGGACTTATGGGGAGCTCTCATCAAGGTGGCTTGTGCTTGAATCCATCCTTGAACATCCACCAATACTTGGACTTCCAATAAGCTCCATCATTCATATTCAATAGCTCCAAGCTTTGATGGAGTTCCTCGCACACCATGGGCTCCCAAAGTTGATCCTCATCTTGTAATCCGGGATCCCACACTTTATTTTCACACCCGTCTTCAAATTGATCATCATTATTCTATTTGGGTGCCATAATCTTGGAATTCTCACTCAAGCAATCAAACATCATCCTAGACCCAAGAAATCTTGTTCTACACCAACCCTTGCTATTAAGCTTTGAACATGCAACCATCATGAACTTTGATTTACAATGCCAACCACTATAACCATCTCCTTTTTACTCTTAAAGCCACAAAAGAGCTCTAAGTTCCCCATCCGTCTCAAGCAAATCATATTCAAGTGGGATAATAAAGCTTAGAGATGAGAGATTTATCCACTTGAATGAAAGAATGGATGGTGATGGCTTGAGGAGAGCTGTTTCCAATGTCCTTGCAAGCTCTACTCCCTTGTGTTCTTCCTTGTCAACTTCCACCTCCTTACAAGCTTCTTCAATTTCAACCTCTTCCTCTTGGTAGATTTCTTCCAATTCAATTTTTTCTACCTCATTTACCAAGGGTTTTGGAGGTTGTACATCTTCTTCTTTGATCTCTTTTTCAAGTCCAATGGGAGATGATTCAATTGTAGATAAGAATTCCTCAATGATTGAATCCATCTCTTGATCAACCTCTTCAAAGTCTTCAACTATGATATGCCTTGGAGGTTGTACACCCTCCTCAACATCAACATCAACATCAAGCTTCTTGGAAGAGGGCTCCATGATGCTACATTCCCATGGACTTTCAATATCTCCTAAATCTTCAACCACTTCTTCCTCTTCTTCAACAATCATAGCTTCCTCCAATTGTTCCAATACAAAGTAGCATTCCTCATTTTCCATCGGAGTTTCCAATCTCTCCTTCTTGCTATGCTCTTCAATTGATTCTCCACATGTGGCCATGAGAGTACTTTGAGTGTTCGAGCATCGGGAGGCTAACCGGTTTACTACCTCGGCCAAGGCGGCTGTGAATTCTAGTACCTCCTATTTCATCTCTTCTTGCCCTTGAAGAATAGGACCAAGGGTTTCTTCTATTGGAGATTGGGTGGATAGATGGGTTCATTGTTTTGGAGGAAGGGTTCATAATAGGAAGATGGTTCTTCTTGGTAAGGGTATAGAGATTGTGTATATTGAGGTGGTTCTTGGGAGTATTGATGTTGGAATTGTGGTGTCTCTATGGATTTTCTTACATAATGGTCACAAGGATGAGGTAAGGGTGATTGGTTGTATAAGGGGTATGGATCATAGACTGGTGTTTGGTAGAAAGGGGCTTGTGAGTATGGTTGAGAGCTATGTTGAGGATGAGGTTCATAGGCATATGGTGGTGGTTGTTGATAGTCATAAGGATGTCCACCATAGCCATTTGATTAGTAAACATCATAGAATGGCTCTTGTTCATAGTGCATTGGTGGAAGTTGTTTCCAAGAGGATTGATTACATGCATATGGCTCCTCCCACCTTTGATTGTCCCATCCTTGATGCATGTTGTCATTGAAAATGCCATTTCCTACAACATAGTTGTAATCACACTCATAGCCAAAATGATGAGAATTCATAGTAGCAAATAAAAACAAAAGTTAGCAAAAATAAGCAACAAAGTCCTAAACCTAATAAAAACTATCAAACAAGCAAAAGGCAAACATATTCATATATTCACAATAGCCAATAACATAACACCATTGTAATTCCCCGGCAATGGCGCCATTTTGATGAAGAGAAAATTTGATGGTAAAGAATTTCACAATTGAAATCTCGTTGCAAGTATAGTTCTAAACCAACAAACAATTCCTCAATCAAAAATTTGGTTGTCACAAGTACAAACCCCAATAAAAATAACCGAGAGTATTAATCTCGGGTCGTTCTCCCTAGGAATTACAATGAAGTGCTTCGTTATTGGCTATGAAAGTTCTTTTGGGGGTTTGGAGTAAGAGACAAGGAATGTAAATGACAAGAAAGTAAATGGAACTCAAATGATAAAAAGGTCTTGGCAATGGTTGATGGTTAAGGATCTCTATCCTTATTACTAACCACAACATGATAATTGCAAGGATCAATCCCATTAAGTCATCCTCTAACAAGTGAAGGAAAGTCAAATGAGCTATATCAATCCCAATCCATAAGTCCTAGCCACCTCACTAATTAATTTAGTGAAAGCTAGAGTCAATGGATACCAATCATCAAACACTTGGACATTAGTAACTCAAGGGTTCCTAAGTTACCATCCCAAGTCAAGAGCACAAAAATCTACTCTAACATCCTTCCAAGCATTTTGTCGAACACTTGGAAGGCATAGAAGGAAAGCATGGTAAAATTGCAAGAAATGTAAATCTACAAGTACCAATTGCAAGGAATTAACAACAACAAAGCAATTAAACAATAAAAGAAATCAAGCATAAATTGCATTAAAGGAAAATAAAAGAAACAAGAGTGCATCAACAACAAATAAACCAATACAAAGAGTAAAATACTAAACTAAGAAAGTAAAGATGAAGGAACAAGAAATTATAAAGGAAAAGTAAATTAAGGCATGAATTAAACCTAGATCTAAGAAATTCTAATCTACATCTAGCCTAATTCTAGAGAAAAGAGAGAGCTTCTCTCTCTAGAAACAAACTAAATAATCATGATGAAAAACTAACTATGTGCTCCCCCTTTTGACCCATCTTGACTTCTGTATGAAATAGTCTCTGGAATCAGTTGGATTTGGGCCTGGGAAGCTCAGAAATCGCCCCCAGCGTTTTCACTTTAATGAGGTCATATGCGAGCTGCGACGCCTACGCATGGGTCACGTGTACGCGTCGCTTGGCGTTTTGCTTTCCACGCGTACGCATCATGTCACGCGTACACGTCATGTCACGCGTATGCGTCGCCATGCGACTTCATCTTCCACGCGTGCGCGTATGTCACGCGGCGGGTTGATGTATGCACTCCAAATCCTTGATTTTCCATGTGTTCTCCACTTTGTATGCTTTTCTCTTCACTCCTTTGATCCATTCCTAGCCTTTTCAACCTGAATTTACTAGCAAACACATCAAGGCATCTAGTGAAATCAAAGGTGAATTAAAATTAGCAATTAAGGGCCTAAAAAGCATGTTTTCACTCTCAAGCACAAATTAGGAGAAAATCATGAAACCATGCCATTTCATTGAATAAATATGGGAAAAGTTGATAAAATCCTCTAAATTCAGCACAAGATAAATCCTAAAAATGGGGTTTATCAGTCATCGTCTATGGATGTATGAGAGAGATAATAATGGCTGGGGGGTTTAAAGCCTGAATTCTTTGAGGGGATTAACGTGTTTGTCGCCTATGTCTTCAGCATAGAATCGTTTATGTCTGAAGGGGTATCTTTCTATAAAGTGTCGGCTGAATAATTGGTTAGGACCTACAGACATAACGCTTTTCCTCTATCGTAATAGGTTCAAGGATGGGTATTGGATATAGACAGAACATAGAGAAGTGAATGAGCAGGGAATTAACTGGTCTGCCTCTAATTTAAATAGGTTCGGTTGTCAATCAACGAGGGTTCGGGTGGTAAAAGCCTAAACATGGATGAAATGACTTAGGAGGCTAACCAAGAGAGATACAATGAGATGGTGTGTAATGCAACAGGTGTTATGGAATTGGAAGAGGCTGAAGAAGAGCCTAACCTGAAAGCGAAGAGATATTATCATCTGTTAGAATCTGCTGTAAAACCTTTGTACGAGGGGTGCATTCATTCAGAGTCGCCTTCATGTATTAGAATGATGAGTATTAAGTCAGAGTCAAATCATACTCAAAAGTATTTTGAAAAGTGGGCCATCTTATAAAGAGATTAATCCGGATGGAACTCCTAAGTTCTAAGACTTTCAATTGCAGGCCAAATGAGCCCTGAAACCCCATAAATGATCATATGAATCAGAATTAATACCATTGCCACTTAATCACCTCATTGAGTATCACAAAGTAATTCTTCATCTTACTTCACTTAGAGGATCCTTTGTGCATAATTATTTTATTGCTTGGGGACAAGTAAAATCTTAAGTTTGGTGTTGTGATGCATGAGCATCTTTAGTTATTTTTTTTATTATTCCTTTGAATAAAGATAATGATTTTCGTATTATAATTGAGATTTTTGTGACTTAATTGATTTTATGTGGAGTTACCTTGAGCTTTGATATGTTTAGAAGATTGTTGAGAGATTTTAGACAAGGCCAAAGAAGAGCAGGAACAAGCAAAGAAGCCCCAGGAAGAACCAAAGAAGGTGGCATGCAACGCCAATCCAAGCCAAGAAGAAGGGCATACAACTCCCCAAAGAAGAGAGACTCCCAGGGAACCAAGAATTGAAGGTGGCGTGCAGCTCCACCCTGGACTGGTACGCCTTCGATCAAGCCATGAAGAAGAATGGAAGATGGCGTCCCATGCCACTCCATCAAGTGGCACGCTGAGTGAAGCTCCAGGAGCTACCCAGGCAAGACCAAAAGAGGGCGTGCCACGCCCTTCCATGGAATGCCACGCCAAGACAAACATCAATCTCCAGGGACGAAGGCATGCAACATCTAAGCCTCCCAAGTGGCACACCAAGCAAGAAACCAACCTCCCAGGCACGAAGGCGTGCAACACCCAAGCTCCGAAGTGTCATGCCTTTGATATCATCACTAATCAAGGGTGTGCCATGCCACACCATGAATTGGCATGCTGGGCCAAAGACTAGGGAGCCTCCAAAGAAGCCCACACGAAGGCGTACAACATCCCTCTCCACCAAGTGCCACGCCAAGTCCAACCCAAACCACCAAGTGTCATGCCAATTCTCTAAGCCCATGATTTCAATAAATACCAAACATTCTAAGCAAGTGACTGCCAAGTTTTGAATTTTAATTACAAGGAGAAGATCACTTGAGAGATTGACTAGGAAAGATTTGATTTGATTTGATTTGATTCTATTTTGAATTTAAAACTTAGGTTTAGGTTAGAATATAAATAAGTCCAAAGAGTTTCTCGGTGGACATTGGAGTTTTGATCGGAATTTTTAATCTATGTTCTCGTTTTTTGCATCATGAGCAACTAATTCTCTTCTATTAAGGTTAGGAGCTTTGTTTATTTTGACGGATTGATACTATTATTTTTCTACTCTTGATTAATGCATTGATGTTTTATTTAAGAAGCAAGTTTTATTCTTCATCTTAATGGTTGGAATGTATTGAAAAATAATTCTAATTTGACTTGAATTCTTCTATTACCTTAGAAAAGTTAGAATTAGCTTGAAACTTCTTTTCACAATTCTTTAAAGTTCTAAAACTAGTTTTGATAAGTGACATAAAATCAACTAGGATTAATCTTAAAGAATTGTGTGGCATTAAATCAGAATTTATGCATAAGCTCTTATCATAATTAATTGATCAAGGAATTGACGATTGATTAGATTGAGAGAAATTGAATCACCAAGGAATTATGGTTTGATTATTTATGGTTTGCCATGAATACATCTCTGCATGATCAAAGTAAATAGCAACAAAAATATTTCTCCTAAAATTTAAACATCTCCAAAGTCTTAATATATCCATTCATATTATTAATCATTCATATTTGCTTTCTCTTAGTTCCTTGTTTTTTACGCTTAATTCATCTTAACCAAGTTTTTAATATGTCTAATTAGAATAGTCAATTAATCATTGCTTGTTCAGTCTATTAATCTTCGTGAAAATGATATCCACTCACCGTGGTATTTCTTGATACGATTCGGTGCACTTGCCAAGTTAGATTTTACACCATCACATGGTCGCATGTATCAGCCAATTACATCCATTCCCAAAATTGCACACACTTTTCATGATACTTCAATCGATCAGACTCAAACACTTTATACTCAACACCCCAGCGAATATTATAACTCTTTACTGTTAGTACAACTTCCTCTTTGCTTTGGAACCGCTAGCCGATTTCAAACTCATCAGTGCCAAGCATTCCATGCCAATTACCGTGAATAGCAGGAGTTGTTGATATGAAAATATAGATTGATTCATTGCCTAAAGATTCAAATTAGAGAAGTGTCAATGGTACTACTGTGTCTGAGAGCTTGACTGGGTTTGAGATCTTCCAACAGGTGTTATGTCTTTCTCGCCATCATTATCATCACTAATAATAGGTGGTTCCGAATCTAACCCATCATTTCCTATAGTTTCTGTAATTAGATCTCTATCTCTGACCTCCATGAATATGGGCACACTGTCCAATACAGGTGCTATTCTCATTGCAGCTGCAAGCTCCCCAAAGATAGGAACATCACCTAAGTCATCTGTATTTTTTGCCTGGATAAGTAAATCTACTGCAAATGATGGGGATGAAACATAGGCAGTAACCTGTTGACCCGCTGGAATGACGTTAGAATTTCCTTTTACCCTATCGGTTGGCAAATTCGGAATAGATCCACCTGAGCTACCTTCTATGACATTGACCATTCTCGCAAACAACTCCATAGCGCCCAAATATGAAAATCTAGCTTGACTGTGAAATATAACTCGCATGTCGTCGTCACCTAGAATTTTATATTTTCCAAATTTAACATAACCTTGCATAAATGAGTTAGGAATCCAAAAAATACTTGCTTTATACATTTTTTTCGCACTTTCCTAAATTCTGTAATATATTATTTTGTAAATCCGTCAAATTTACAAACACACCAATATGTTTTTACTAAAAAACGTAGCATCCTCACTTGTGTTTTCATTAATTTTTCCTTGACGATGAAATAGAAAAAACACACTCTTAGCCATCTCTCTCAAAACTCTCATCACTTCATGTTTGGTTAGGCATGCTCGTTTATTAATAGACTCAGTGTCTTCATAAACCGTTTTAGGATCTTCGGCTTTATCTCATGCATATAAATCGTCTCAGGAAATTGAGGGTTACTTTAAGGCATAAATCATTTGTTCTAAGTTGTTGAGAGTTAGGACAACTCATAAATCGTCTCTAGGTTTTGTGTTTATTGGCTTTTATGTAAACACAATGTCCTAGGACAATTTACGTGCTTTTGGATTACGAAATTCAAGCATAAATCGTCCCACCTTACAATGTTTAATGTCCAAACATAAACCACAAGGTCCTGAAACGATTTATCTACTTAATATACTAAAACTGGATTTTTCCCCAACTAATGGAAGTGAGGTGTCAATTCCTCATGAATCCATTTTTCCGCCAAAATAAATACACTATTTTCTCTTCTAAGTTTATTTTATAAAAATATCTTTATTATAATTATACTATAATTAGCATTTAAGTAATAATATATAATTATACTAATTTAGGAAAATATCTTTATTATAATTATATTACAATATTACAATTAATATTTAATGAATAATGCATAATTATACTAATTTAAAAAAAATATCTTTATTATCTATTATTCTATTTATTCTATTGTGTAAAAATCAGATTTTTGTACTTAATGATGCAACTGATGTGGCATGCTCTTGAGGTGTTTCCTTATTTATTTCATTTAATTCGTTAAAAAAATTAATTATAATTAATTAATTTGATTAGACATTCAAATCCTACCA
>NC_029793.2:35812851-35814241 GCF_000816755.2 Arachis ipaensis | reverse complement strand
GTTGTTTTTAAATAATCTTACTATAATTTTGTTTTGTAATATTCTATTTTGTCATGTGTACTTCAATTCATATATATATATATTGTCTTTTTTTTTTTGTGATTCACAATTAATATATATATTGTTCGTGTATGTGGTTTATATGTTAATGCTTTTATTGATTCTCTTTATTATTATTTTTTGTGTGTATCTTTTTGTTGCTCTTTATTTTAGTTATATTCATTGATTTCTCTGTATTGATGCTCTTTTTATTTGAAATATCGTGATAATTTAGACTGTATGTTATGATCCATGTGATATTTGTTAATTTGGTGTATCTTTTTAGATGGTTTATGTTATAATGTGTTTAAGGAGTTGACTTAAAATTATAATATGATATATAAATTTAAAATATGATTTATAATATATGGTAAAATATTAGGATATTATCATATAGATATTTTTTTATTTGTCCATTAGATTCAGCTATATAGGATCTTGAAAATTATGCAATTATGTAATTAATTATTTTTTCATATAATTATTGTATTGATCATTTACATTAGTGAGACTATTTTCATTATTAATATTTATAAATATGCTATTATTTGTATAATTGATTGAATCATCTTATTTGTAAGGCATGATAAATTATTAAATTCTAAAAATAATTATTAAGGATAAATAATTATTATAATTAAAAATAATGTCAATTTAAATTATATACAAATAAACTATGCCAAACATAACAACTTAAAAGGGTTACTTTTGAAAGAATATAGTTTATGATATTTAATTTTTTACTATTTATTAAAAAAAAGCATAATTACTTAACGATATTTATTTTTTAAATTCACTATGTATGTAATTTTATTCTTTTTTTGACAAAATTTTACTCATGATGGTAATTCTTCTAATGGTGTAAATGCAGAAAATTATATTTTTACTTTTTGATATAATCGATATATTATTAATAATGAATAGTAATTAATCCCTCATATTTTTAATCAAAGCATTTTGACGATAATTTCTATTTATAGATATTAATTAATGATTGTTTCTTTAAAAATAAAATGCATTATGATTTTAGGTTATTTCATAATTAACAATAATACTTAATTATTTCTTTAAAAATAAATTGCATTATGATTTTAGGTTATTTCACAATAATAATCAATGTTTATAATATTGAATTACTCTAAAAAAATTTCTATCGTTAGTAGTTAATCCCAAATTAAAAAGATTATGTTGAATTGTTGAATAGTCTAAGTATAATCGGAGTTAATTTAGTTTATTTGTTTATTAATATAATTGATTGAAAGTATAAATAATAAATAAGACAAGCAAATAATTAGAAAAATAGAATGTTAGTAATTACTTAAAATAGATAACAAAATAAGTTATAGGGTAT
>NC_029793.2:35809346-35812825 GCF_000816755.2 Arachis ipaensis | reverse complement strand
TGATGGTGTTTTTCGACTTATTTCTTTTAACTCATTAAATTCAATTTATTATAATAAATTAATTATATCAACTAATTGATTTGGTTAATTATTTAAATATCATACAATTTATTATAATTTCTATCAATCAATTAATTGTAATTCAAATTCAATGATTATTTTGTTACAAAATTATTATTTCCTAATCTATTCATGTGCAATACATATATTAATTATAATCGCAAATTAAGCTATTTTACATTAAGTGACTTATATAATGATAATCTCATTTATTATCATAAATGCTGAATTAAATAAGTTATTATTACTTTTAATTTAGAATTAAATGAGAATAAAACCAGAGATACTATTTTATTTGGTTTTAGGGTTTAATGGGTGTCACACTCAGATATAAACAGTGACTTCTGAATTTTGGTCTCCAACACATCAAAGCCACATCCGTAACTCTTTTTCATAAAAGGAATTGCGATTCAACTCTATCAGGGATACAGAAGGTTTTCAAAGAACAAGAGAATGGTCTGAATTTGCACGAATTCTAAATGTTCGAACTTACGATATTGTTTCAGTTGGTTGTCGTTACGAAAATGACTTTAATCTATACGTGTTTAAGGAGTAGAATAGACTAAATATTATTCAAGTAATTTATTTCTAATATTGGTATTTGATTAAATTAGTTTTAGAGAAATTTAAATTGTTGACTCAATTTATATATTATGACTATTCTTTTTGGGAAGTAGCAGAAGCTACTTTTTTCTACTTTTGGATTATGAGAAGTCACAATCTGCGTGTTTGGCACCATTTTAGAAAAAGTTTTTAGCTTCCCGAAAAGTTAATTTACAGCTTTTCAAAGAAGTAGAAATATATGACTTCTCTGCTTCTCGATAAGTCATTCTATCACTTCCTTACAAAAATTTAATTTCAAAACAAAAAAAATCTACTTTCCTTCTTGACTTTGTGAAAAATACCGACCCTTCATCACCACCATTTTCACGCAAAGTTTGCTAGAAGTACTGGCCTTCCACCATCGTTTCACCATCATTCTCACAGCAATGTTCCAAACTTCCTCTTTTTCACGTAATGATTCATCTGATGGAAGTATTGATCCTCCACCACCATTTTCAGAAAATATTGCATCTGAACAACTTACTGCATATATTCCTTCTAAATATTTTTTTTATCATTTTATCACTCTATTTTTTATTATTAAATTTGTATTTAACTGTGGTATGAAATTGTAGTTTTAATTTTATTTTTTTACATGTAATTTTATAGCTTGCTATTATTTTCATAGTTAATTATAGCAAGTTCTTGACCTCAATAAATGAGAAGAGAGTTTTAATAGGAGTAAAAAAAATAAAAAATAGCAACAAAAATATACATTGACACACATTTTATATTTATTTTTTATTTTTACCTACCATATCATACACAATATCAGTGATTAGGTTATGTAAAATCAACATTCAATATTGGAAAGTATTTGTTATCATAGTTATTTTAATATTCATTCTCTTCTGTAAAAAAAATTTATTTTTGAGTTATTTATCCAAACGCTACAACTTTAAAATAAGTACTTTTATAACTAAAAATCCAAAGACAAAATAACTTATTTATAAGCTACTATTAATAAAAGTCCTCATGCTTTAAGCTCTTTTTTCAAAAGAACTTATTTAAGTTATTTACCCAAACTGGGCCTAAATATTATTCAAGTAATTTATTTCTAATATTGGTATTTGATTAAATTAGTTTTAGAAAAATTTAAATTGTTGACTCAATTTATATATTATGACTATTCTTTTTGAATATATTATTTTTTACATTTTTTAATATAAATTTTTTTTCTAATTTTTAAGTTTATTTTCTTTCTTGTATATATGTATCATATTTTTTTCTTATTTTATATTTTAGATTAGTAATGTAATTATTAAGAAAAATATATTTAAAAAAAAAATATTAAAATATCACTATTTAAAAAAAAAGATACATAAAAAAAGAAAAACAAAAAATTAAAACATCACTATTAGAAAAAAAACTGTTAATATACGTATGAATGGAGTCGGAATTGAGGAATATATACAATTGTGATTAATATCAATATCAATAATTAATTTTTATAATTATTTTTGTACTGCTAAAGGCTACATATAGTTTTTTTTTTTGTAGAATGAAAAAGGTTATGATTCATAACATTTTCGTAAAGTTATATCGTATAAACACAAGATTAATTAGATAACAAATTGAATTTTAATTAATATGTTTTATTTTCTGCTCATATTTTTTCATTAATTATTATACTTTATGGAAAGTACTATTTAAATTTGACAAGAATAGGACGACTTACATAAAAATGATTCTCATGGATGATAAAGTAAGTTTATTATTTTCCATAATTCTTTCAAGTGATGTTAGGTCTATTTTATAAATATTTTTTGTTCATATTTTAAGTTTATTTGATAAGTAAACCTTGCACGAATCAAAGATAATGCAATTTTATAGATTTATAAGTGCTAATAGTCTTTATATTTAATTTGTTTTATAGTGCGATAATAGCCAATATATTTGTTAATGAATTTGACTATTACTATATTATTTATGATCACATTCAGTATATATCTCTGATTTATTGAAGAAAATAGATTATTAAAACCGATTAATAAGTATTTTAGAATTAATCCAATTAACACTAAATTTAAAAAAAATCAAACAATGTATAACATATTACTTTTTTATTAATCAAATTATTATAATTCAAATTAATTTTAAAAAAATAATTTAAAATTATAATTTCAATAACCCAGCTTTGAAGGGCACTCCAGTCTTGGGCAACCATGAATCACCTTGTATGAAATTGTACACAGTGAAACCATCTGCATCATTTTCATCGACCAGATGGTACCCTTCCCAAGTGACCCTATTAGTAGTATTTGAACCTGGACCCCAATTAGCAAATTCCGCAAAATACAAGGTCCTCAATGCAAAATCCCCATTCCACTCAACCCAACCTTTTCCATCAACTATCCCATCCATGAAACACTGCACGTAAACCGTTCTTGAATACTCCTTCCAAGGCCTTCCCAGATACGTTTCTACCCTGCTGTAGTTCCCATCATTTCCAACGATCCATGAGTTCTGAATGGAAATTCCGGTGTTTTGGTTCGGATCCATTCGGCCCTGCGCCGTGATAGCGTTGAATTGGTTTTGCATGGGTAGTCTTGGAAAGATGTTGCAGTCTTGAAACAAAGTTGCGGCGTTGCCGAAGATAAAGTCAACTGTTCCGTAAATGTCACAGTTTTTGTAGAATTGTCTTAGAGAATGCGTGTACAGTGTGTCTTGATAGCCTTCGAAACTGCAGGTGTAGAATGTGGACATATCTGCACTGTTTCTTACAGCTACTGCTTGGTGCTTGGCGGGGCCCGCTGTGTTGCGAAATGTAATGTTCACTGCTACAAACCCTTTTCCAGCTACAGCTGTGCACAATA
>NC_029793.2:35808945-35809316 GCF_000816755.2 Arachis ipaensis | reverse complement strand
TTTTCATGTATATAATATTTTTTTATTTAGGCCTACGAGTATGATAGTTTCCACTATAATAATGTGGCTTAATTTAAGTATAGTTGGCTAATTGAGAGTCTCTTGGAACCAAACTATTTTGTAATAATTGTTTGGGAAACTAATAATATTAATAACCAATAGGTTGCTACAATGAGACCACAACTCAGTTAACTCTAAGTTGGTTTATACGAGAATGAGATACAGTCTTGTAGTAGCTTTTATGGAGAGTAGATCCTCTTCTATTTAATTTAATTATTTATTTATTTTAATCTCATTTATAAAATTAAAAGTGAGATCACACTTTATTTTTTTCGGTAGAAAAAAAAAGGAAAGAATTCATTTCCACTTTT
>NC_029793.2:35808219-35808794 GCF_000816755.2 Arachis ipaensis | reverse complement strand
TTGAACATCATAACCACTTAACTAGTGTCCTTCTTTTTATTCTTCCGTACACTTTTCTTTTGTGCTTACTAAAACTGGTAAAAAGCAAAAACCAAATAAGCCTAGAGAGGCTTAGCTTGTACCTTTCTCGGGAAAATGTCCCTACCACTACTCAATGTGATACACTTCGACATTTTCTTTAGTTGATACTACGCCAACTCTCTTTTTTTTCTCACGCATTCATTGTTTATCCAATTTGGCATACTAACAAGTGATTTCCTTTTTTCCTCAGGCTGAAAACCAAGATTTGGTGGCTTTTTTAGTTTAATAAAATATTCATTAATTTTTAATATGTAAAGTTAGAAGGTTTTTATGTATTAATAGCTAATTTTGTAGGTAAAGCAATTTTGCGCATAGGTTGCGAAATTAAGAGAGAAAAAACCTTCGAAATAAATTTTGTCATGATTAATATAGAAATTTAAATTTTGTGTTACTTCAAATTTAAAAAAAAAAATATGTTTCTTAAACTTATAAATTTAAAATATCACAATTAATAATTTTTTCAAATTAACCAAAAGTCATCTTTTAATTCATCT
>NC_029793.2:35800046-35807705 GCF_000816755.2 Arachis ipaensis | reverse complement strand
TTAGAGAATAAATAAATTATTAACTTAAAATTTAAAAATATCTAAATGTTGTTGAAGAGTAAAAATTATGAGATGTAGGTGATTTGTTTATATTTTGCTAGCAATGCTTGCGAAATATGTCTAAAAATCTATTTGTAATTACTTATTGTGCAAGTTGTCACCTATCTTCCTTAATTTTGCAACATGTGCCTGTGGAATTATTCTGTTTGTGAAATTAAGTCTTTTAAGTATTACCCAAACTAAAAGTTAATATTTTTTATTTAAATTAAAAACCCCAAAGATTTGGTGCTTACATTAGCCATGAACCAACCAAGCAAAGTGCTGAAATTAATGCACACCATTATAGATACATTGCATGTGACATCCATTAACATGATGACCAAACGTTAAATACTCAAAAAAGAAAAAGAAAAAGAAAAAACATTAGCTCACCGAATGTTGCAGATTGGAAAGTGGTCCATCCATCAACCACGCTTCGATTGCCAGTGATCACGGTGCGATTGATGCCATCTCCAACAATCATTACGTTCTGCTTGTTCTTCGACAGGGACACGTACTCATTGTAAATCCCAGCAACAACATAAATAACATGGTACCCATTGTTGGTGCCGGTATTGTTAGGTGCTGCATCCACAGCATCATTTATGGTGGTGAAATCCCCAGATCCGTTCGGATTCACCACAACTTTCTCTCTCACCACCAACCCTTCATCGCCATCTAAGATTGTTTGGTGTAACTTTCTGTTCATGGTAGTTCTTGGTCTTGCGGCCGGGTTTTTAACCCAACCGTGAGCGAAAAGCGCCAGCGAAACGCTGTAAAGCTTGTATGCATTTGACAGTACACTTGATAATCCCCCGGTGATTCTTGGATATGGAGTTACTTCGTTAAAACCGTCCATACACGTTTGATGATTGGTTAAGACGGCGCTAAGCATTGTTTGTGTATCGTAATAATGAGCTTGATAGCTATTTGCGGCGGTTCTTTCGGCAGCTCTGAGGACAATGGACAAGAAATCAATGTTCAGTTCTGCAGAGTTCACGCAGTCTTCGATAGCATGTAAAGTGGAACCCGGAATTCTCATACGGCGGTCTCTTAGATAAGAAGAGACCATTTCGAGAACCTTCTTTGTTATTACTAAGGATTGGTTAAGGAAGAACCGGCATTGGTCGTGTACGGATAAAATATTGGGAGAGGGTAGAGTGGCAGTGCAAAATGTAGGGTGGGGTGTGAGGTTGCATGGAGAGGAAGTGAAATCATCATTAGCAAGAGATGGAGAAAGGAATATCAAGAGGGAAAGAAGGGTGAAGAAGGTAGTTGGTAATGGAGTCTTCAAGGTAGTTCTTGTGGCCATGGCAGTTGTAAGGGGCTTTTGCTTAAGCTTTTGGTGTATTTATATGTAGCTATGCTGCATTAAAATTAATAAGTTTGTATTAAATTAAGTATATCTGAAGGGTTCAAAATCTGGTCGAGGAAAACAGACATCATGGTTGTTATTGTGGTAACCAAATGAATGCAAGAACATGATTCAATTAACAGAATGGTTGTCACATCGGCTAATGATTTTCATTAAATAAATACTAGAAAATTATTTATTGCTTATGGTCATGTCATGCATCGCCATTAACATCGCGCATCGTGCAAATTATTTGGAATGAAGGTAGGAGTTTAATTTTGATACATCCACCGGCGTAGAGTATTTTACACAGTTGTACAATTATATTTATTTTTTTTTATGATAATTCATACGGTCAATATAAAAAATAATTATTTTTATTGATATAATATTATATAATTAAAAATATATATAAAACTATTTTACATTGATAATGCATCAAAATTAAATTCATGAAAATAAACTATCAAAAATGCATTAAAATATCATCGATTATATTGATGGTTTTATTGGCGGTGTTCATACCCTCGCCTATTACTTAGCGAGAACCAAAATGAATAAAGTCCAATTTACAGATATTATGCAAAGGTGGAAACTCAGGTACAGTCGACTTCAGGTGAAGTTGATAATTGAGAGCAGTTAGATGATTTGACTAAATTTTCATCTAACGGCTATCAGCTATCAACTTCACGTGAAGTCGACTATACCTGAGTTTCCACCTTATCCAAACCAACACCGGTCCAACCTTAACAGAGGTCAGACACGACGACATGGGTTTATCTCTACTTATCTAAATAAGTAACTAAGGCCCCTCAATATCTCTTATTAATCTAGAAAGGAGATCTCAACAACCTTCCTAATAAAGAAACGACTATCCACCATCAAAGGTGGAACAACTCTAAAAGGTGGTTATTAACGCTACGTCTACACCTATAAATACCCTAACACTCTCAAGTATTCTTGAATTCCAATCTACTAAAAACCTGTTTAAACTCTTGCTAACTTAAACATTAGAGTCCCTTGCAGGTACCACCCCCACCTCCTCACGAGGAACTCGGATGGCGACACTTCGACACCAGAAGACGTCGGACACTAAAACCCAAAAGGAGCCTGGACCTTATGTTCAGGCCCAAATTTATACGTTTCAGGTAAACCTCGAAACATTAGCGCCGTTGCCGAGGACCTAAAAATCAAGATTGTACGATGGTGGACGATATTCCAGAAGATAGACACACAGAAGATAGACACACAGCTTCCGATTTGGAAGCTCGAGAAGAAGAGCAATACAACGACGAGCGAGCGTTAGTCATACCTCCCCGAACTGATAGAGGAAAAGGTGTAGCCAGAGATGCGCACTTTCCAAACCTGGAGAGACATGATAAGCTCAGAAGTACACCGACTTAAAGGATCCGAGCCAAGAAATCCCACGAAGATCATGGGACTTGTCCACGAATATCAAGGCTAGCTGGAACAACTCGAGAAGGAGCTAGAGTGACAACGAGAATTTGAAGGAGCCTTGAGAAGGGAAGTTCGATGATGAAGAGAGCTAGAAGAAAATCTCTTGAAACCGGAGTCTGACTTTAAGGGTAGGAGAGCTTGAGCTGATGACTGAGAAGAAACACCTCTGACAGGCAAAGATCTATTTATAGAAAAAATCATGCGAGCTAAAGTTCCTAGAACTTTTAAGAGCTCGGACATGGATCTTTATGATGAAACCACTGATCCAAGGCATCATCTGAGCAATTTCAAAAGTCGAATGTACTTGGCAGACGCTGTAAAACCTTCCCGACTACGTTAACCAAGGCGGCCATGAAATGTTTTGATAGTTTACCACCTAGATCAGTCACGTGCTCCGACGATTTGGAAAGAAGTTTTCTTACCCAATTTTTCATCCAAAACGATAAGGTCAAGCATGCGCCAAGCCTTTTAGGAGTAAAACAAGAAGTCGGAGAATCTCTATGGGTTTATATGGACAGATTTAACAAAGCATGCTTGGAGATTTAGAATCTACCTATTGAAGCGGTCATCATGGGACTAGTAGTCAACAACCTTAGAGAAGGTCCTTTCTCCCAATCCATATCAAAGAGGCACCCGACCTATTTGTACGAGATGAAAGAGCGAGTCGAGAAGTATATCAATATGGAAGAAACAACTCGTTTAAGGGAACCTACTCCGAGATAACACAATTAATATGCAGCTCGAGACAAAGAGAAGAAATCAAAGAAAAAAGAGGAATACAAGTCGGACAAAATTTGAAGGTATCATAATTACACCCCATTACGAGTATCCCTTGTTGACATCTATAGAGAGATTTGCCACACGGAAAAAATTCCACCTCCTAGGCCGAGAAAAAATAAAAAAGATGAGAGTCAGTCAGAATACTGCGAATACCATAAAATCTACGGCCATTTCATCAATGGTTGCTATGATTTAAAAAATGTAATCAAGAAATTGGTTACAGAAAGTTGGTTGGATATGTATTTAGCAGACAAGTCAGATGACCTGGGTAAGAGAAAAAGAGATGAAGAAGACAGAGTTTGCTAAGATAAACTGCCATGAACTCCTGATAGGCACATCCATATGATTACTGAAGGATTTGCAGGAGGAGGAGTAATAAAATGAAGGTTGTGGTAGGCTTAAAGAAGGGGGGTTGAATCTATGCCTTTCTTTTTAGTTACAGAAGTGACCCTTTAAAACAAACTTTCAATCCTGCTTCTGTTTGAACTCAGCAGCAGAAATTTATGAGACAATTTATTTTTGTCTCATGAATATCAGAAAATAGAACAGAGTAGAGAAGAGAAAAGCTAACACCATCATGTATCCTGGTTCGGCTGCCTTGTGCTATGCAACCTACGTCCAGTCTCCTCCATAACAATGGAGAAATTTTCACTATAGTTAAAAGTATTACATACACCAATTCCACAGGATTGACACAATCCTTTCATACTTAAGTTCTAACCTAACTTGACATTGGCTATGCTAATACCTAACTCTTCACTCTTAGTGCTAATCCAACTAAGAAAGGGATACCTTACAGGTACAAGATACAAGACATAGACATACCTAAAGAAATCAGAAAATAACTCTAGGCTTTTCTCTCAAGTGTATCACTCAGCCTTTTTTCACTCATGGCTTTTACTTGAAATCTCTCACTATGCCTTTTCACTCAAGAAATTACAGAAAGATAAACATAGAAAAGTACATTACAATCTGTAAAACATGAAGGGGATTGACTTCATTAACATCCTCTTTGCTATGTGATAAACTAGCTTTGCAAGCCTCAGATTCAGTTCTTCAATATTGGCAGAATGCTTCTTTGAAAGAAAACATTGTCCAAGTAGAGGAACTTCTCAGGGAACTCTTCACAGAACACAACTTACCAAACTCTGGTTTTCTCTCCTTGATTCTGAATGAACAGAAAATCTTCTTTTATCTCCTTGCATGTTGCTGGGTTCTTCTTCCTAGGTCAATTTCTTGAGCTTTGAGCTTCACCAACCCAGCCGATCACCTTTTTCCCAGTAATCTTCAAAATAGAAACTTTGCTTCTGACTTCTCTATCTTGACCGAAAGCCATAAAGCAGCAACCATAAGAGTCTTCCAATGGTCAACCAAATCTGAACCATTGAGATGCTACTTGGTCTCCAAGAATTACTTGTGACCGTAGATTCACAGCAATGAAGAACAAAAATCCTCTTTTCCATATAGCTCAAAACGGAGTGGCAGAGGGTTGAAGATGAAGAGAAGAAAATGTGTTGCATGTATAAGAAAATGGGTTGCCTTTAACCTTCTGATCTTTTCTTGATGTGGTTTGAAATAGTTGATTAGACCTTACCTTTCTTTGCTTAACCTTCTCTTTCCTTCTTCTTTCATGACTAGCTTAGGGACTAAGCTCTTTTCTTACTTTTTCTGAGTTCAGTGATTTGATTGGAACAGAGGAGAAAGGTACGTTGATTTGGTGAAAGCAAGTGGGAGGGAATTTGCTTGCTGAATATCAAATCGGGCTTGGGTTGGATCACTTCATTTTGGCCCGTTTTGATTTCTTAACTTTGTGTCCTTTTGGGCTTCGTTTTGAGTTATCAACCCATCAGCCTTATTTTCCATTCCATTTGGGCTTTCTCATGAGTTGTGGCCTGCAACATTTTATAAATAATTAGTAATATGCAATTATCAATGATCAACACTAATTATTTATTTTGTCCAAAAATAATGTTTGTCATCACTAATTAATTTAGTTAATTTCTTAACTCAACACAAAATATTCTCGTAAGAGACATTTAAAAGAAGTCCACCTGGTCGATGAGAAAAATGAGATGCCCGACCTCCTCGTTATCACCTTTACAAAAGAGGACGCCCAAAGGGTAGTACCTGGACATGATGACCCTGTCGTGATCACAATGATACTTACCAATGCAAACCTCCACAGTACCTTGGTAAATCAGAGAAGCTCCGCGGAAATCTTGTTTAAACTAGCTTTTGATAAGCTGGGCCTAGAGAAAAAAGATTTGAGAGCATACCAGATACTCTTTGCTTTGGGAGATACTCCGATCCGACTTCTAGGGTTCATTTCTCTTTACATCTAATGCGTGAACATCTTATACCCATTTTATGCTTATTTTCTAGTTAAATTTAGTTAGAATTTAGTTAGTTTAATTATATTTTAGTGTTAAAATTCTCTTTGGATGCTACTTTAAGTTTTTCTGGTATTTTTATGATTTCAGGTGAAATTCGGATCAATTTGGTAGAGTTTTGAGCAAAAAGAAGAATATTTGAGGTTACCCCCTTGGGCGTTAAACGCCAGCTTGTCGTTTAGCGCCAGTACCCAGCACAGATCAGAAGCGTTTCTGCCTCTCTAGGTGCTAAACGCCAATCCTGGCGTTTAGTGCCACTCAATCTGGATCCAACCTCTTCAAAGGAGCATCTTTAGTGGATTTAGCTCTTAGTTATTATCTTATCTTTTATTTTTATAATTTTTATTTACAAACAAAATCTTTTAGGTTTAGAATTTATTATTTTATTTTAATTTCAAATCAAATTAGGTTAGATATAAAAGGGAAAAGATTCACCCTTTAGGGAGATCTTCTCACTTCCGTTTCACTTTTCAGAACCCTTATTTTCTCTGTAACTCATGAGCCACTAAACCTCCTCGGTTAAGGTTAGGAGCTCTGTTTATTTCAATGGATTAAGACTATTGCTTTTCTATTTTAATTAATGTATTGATTCAGTTTTAAGGATTGCTTTCGCTCTTCATTTTATGAATCCGGGTAGAACGACAGTATAATCCTTATTCTACATGTGTTCTTGTAATTCTCGACAGAGTTATCTTGCTTGAAGAACAGCTTAAAAGCGAATTCCTCCTAAATTGCTAATTACTTGAACTAATCTGGATACGTGACATATAATCCATTTAGCTTTGGGTAATTAAGATTTCTGTGGCCATAAACTAGATTTGCTCTTAACCCTCTAATCTAAATTAAGTGATCAAGACATTGGCAGTTGAATTGGGTTAGACGAGACTAAATCACTAAGACATTAGGGTTTAGTCAATTACAGTTTGCTGTGAAACGAATCTTGCATGATTAAAATAATTAGTAAAAAAACTTAATCTGAACAAATAAACAACTCTAAAACTTTAACTGTTTTCTCTCATATATTTCACACTACTTTTGTTGTTTGCTTTCTTATTTTCTGAACTGCTTAATGCTTTTGAACACCAAAACACCACTTTCTGCTTACTTGACTAAGTGGATTAGTCGATCATTGTTGCTCAGTCCATCAATCCTTGTGGGATCGATCCTTACTCACCTGAGATATTACTTGATACGACCTGTTGCACTTGCCGATTAGTTTGTGGATATTCAAAAATCTGCATCAAATTTTTTAAATATGTGTTAGTTGTTTCCTTTCTTTTATTTAGTACTACCTTTCTTATTTTCTGAATTAACATGCATTTATTGAATTTCTTTACTTTTTGACGTGTACTTTTTTAATTTTGCAATGGAAATGATGTTGTAAATCGACAATCATTCATGAAAGTATCTATAATAAAATTTAAAATAATACGGTGAAAATTTAAAGATATTGATAACAAATTTTTGGATTCTTATTTTAAACTTTTATTTTTTTTACCTTCAATATTTGTTCATTTATTATTTTGTTAATAAATTTTTTGCTAGAAAAATATGTTAATATCAAAAATTGTAATAAATGATTAATTCATTCGAAGTAAATCTAAAGAATGAACAACAAAATGAATTTATTATATTTTT
>NC_029793.2:35786310-35799896 GCF_000816755.2 Arachis ipaensis | reverse complement strand
TATTTGAAAATCTATTTCTTTTTAGAAAGAAGTTGAAATTTTTACGTGATGAAAAGTTAAAAATAAAATTTATTTTTGATAAAAAAAAATCGCAACCGAATGCTTTTAAAACTACCATTTTACACGTGCTTTCCAATGCTGCCTCCATTCAAATAAACTTTCGTTATCTCGCCTGCAATGGAAAAGCAGAATTTCATTCCCGCCAATGACAAAGTCTCATACATTGAAAAATGGTTTGTTAGTATTACATGACGTAAATTTTCTTTATATTTGTAATTATTATCCTATGCTTGAAGGACACACTACGCCATTTCTACAGAAGATGAAATCTTCACAAGATTTGTTACATGTCCTCTACAATACAGAAATTACTTTCAGCGTTAAGCTAGTCATCGATAATAAAATTCCCTGCTACATCTGCATTAACGTATCTATACACAATTCGAGTATGGAGATTCGAATGGAATAATACTGAAATGCGAATTTTGTTAGATCATCTCCATAACACAAGAATGGCCACGATCTGACCGTGAAATCTAAGGGTGGAAGACACTTCTATACGTTTTCGATTCTTTTATCCTCACTGTTGACGCCACACATTGGAACAAAAGATTTGTGCACATTATGGTTAGGGTTGATTGTACTTCAAAAATATTCAAAAGAAAGAAGATGAGGGTAAGATAAACTAAGGATAAAATATTATATTTTTCATATACCAGTCGACAAAAAATAAAATTAACAGTTAGTGAAATTTACACACATAATCCTATTTTATGTAAAAATATAAATATTACATCTATGTGTATCTAAATTTAATTTCAATAATTCAGAATTTATTTTCATAATTCAAAAATAATATTTAATATTTCTCACTTTATATTTACGCTAGCGAAATATATAGATATGCACACCAATTTTTTTATGGTACTCACAAAATGGGTAATAGACAGTACGAGAAATACATCGCATGCAAAATGAAGGAGTTGTCGATTTCTCACCTGGTGACGAAATGGACAATGGTGGATAATAATAAGAGTAAATAGTCAAATTAGCCCCTAAAATATTGTTGATTGTCTAAATTAGTGCTCAAAAGATTTCTTTTATTCAAATTCGTCCTTTAAGGATTTTAAATTAGTTCTTTCATTACTTTGTTTATTGATGTGTCAAAATTTGCTAATGTGACATATTAGGTGACACCCCAACACATATCTAAGAGTTTTAATTTAATTGACTATTAATATAATTAATTTATGAAATTAGATCAAATCAACCTCAAATTGAGGAATTCTAATGTCTCGAGTTCTCCCCCCAATTATTAGATTTTGATTTGATCTAATTTCATAAACTAATCATATTAATAGTCAATTAAGACTTCTAAGTGTGTATTGGAGCGTCACTTCACGTATCACATTAGCAAATTTTGATACCATCAATAAATAAAGTGACGGAAGGACTAACACGACTAATTTAAAATATTTAAATGACAAAATTGATTAAAAAAATCTTTCGAAATCAACTTACAGAACGAATGATCTTCTAAAGACTATGCTGCTCATCCATGCGATTAAGACGTTGCAATTGCTTGCAAATGTTTCCCTCATTTTTTTATACCCCTTTATCCACAACTAGAAAATGGATTAATACAAACGGATTTACAGACAGATTTAGTCTTTATTACAGACGGATTTTTGGTTACCGACGAAATTACCGATGGATTTTGTCCCTCTGTAAAAGTCCCGTCAGAAATTATTTACCGACAAATTTTTTCCGTCAGAAAATTACCGACGGATTTTTACTAGTTACCGACGAATTTTTCCTCTGTAAATTCTCCATCCATTTCCCGAAAGCGAAGAACTTTCAGTCGGATTTTCTGTCTGTAATTACAGACGAATTTTCTGTCTGTAATTATAGACGGATTTTTCGACAGATTTTCTGTCTGTAATTTAAACTTTGAAAAATCATCTCACACTCTAACTACAGACAGAAAATCTGTCTGTAAATCCGTCAGTAAAGTAAAATAGAATTTTTTTTATTTTTCTAATTACAAAATAAATATTTTAGATTTGTTTTCTAAATTTACTCCATAAAACACACTGTAAATTGAAAAAAAGAAAGCCAAAAATCACATAGATAAACATAATATTCATTACATGATACCTATAAAATTGGATGTTATTTTTCAACACCATTATCCAATATCTCACTTTCTCAATAAAAAAGATACCCCAAAATTTCTTTTAAACTACAACAGAGAAGAGCAGGGCTTTCAGCCTAAATTTTAAAACTATTTTCTCATACTCTCTTTAAAGTTTAAACTCTCTAATCTAATCTGAGTTACATGATTCTTCACTCCATGGTAGACTCTTGTGTGGCTGAAACTTGAAAGTATTTGTTCATCTACTTCTTCTTCTTTGATTTGTTTGCATTGGACTGAGCATGTGCAGTTTCTGGTGTCAAAAAATAGGACATGGACAGATTTTAGAAGCCTAGCAATGTGTTATAGGATTAAGAAAAAGTGAAGGAGGATAACTTATTATCATATCATCAACTTAAAGTTAGCAATCCATTTAATATTGGATTACTTTTGAAAAAGTAGAGAGATTGTTAATACCTTAGATAGGTGTTGTATTTGACCATGGATTCATAGCCCCAGGAGGATGAGGAGGGCAATTCCAAGAGTAACAAGGAAGACAGATTCCATGCTAAGAAAACCACCGGCCTCGGCAACTTCAATGGTGCCGTTAAAGAAGGAAAAATTTTTTTGGTAGACTCAACAAAATCTTCAATAAGAACAAATAATTGTTTTTACACTCTTCCATTATATTAACCTTTTCATAATCTCTTGCTCTCTAAACTCCGTCAAAGGAATCAGAGCTGCAAATATAACCAAATGAAATCAGATCAGATCAATAACACAGAATGGCCATTCTTGTCCCTCATTTCAAACTTCAGAGTTACTGGTTGAAATTCCCAATTTATTTCAATAGCCCCAAAGTTTAAAATGTGAAAATCTAGGCGAACAAGGTTTATAAGTGATCGATCCTAAATTCATCATATAAATTCTGTGCACGGTGTATCCACCACGAGTATCCTTCTTTTTCCATGGCATTCCAATCATACAAAGGACTTCTCATTAAAATATGAAAATTTTAAAAAATAAGAAATCAGAGACCCAAATGAGAAAGGAGGCCTTACAATGTACTATGACATGTTAGCAATTATTACAATATAACGGTGGAGAAGATGGGGAGATTTTCTTAAAAAGGTTTATAAAAAGAATCAATCAGGATATTGTCATAGGTGGTTAAAGAGTTATGGAAAGAGAAGAGGAACAAAAATAACATAATCATGGGGAATGGTTGTTAAAATTGCCACATAACTTCAACAACAACAAAAAGTTCAACTAGTAAATTTATGGCAAAATATTTATCCTGGGATTAAGATCAAACCTGCTTCACAGCTGACCAGTTTCACAGAATGCATCAGGTGGAACTCCACTAACTAAAAGAGAAAAATCGCAAGTATAGAAACTTATCAGTAAGTATAGAAAATTCAGTTATATATTGACATTTATATATAATAATAGTCAATATATAAGGGGCTTAATATAGATTAGTAACTTCAACTTCTGTAATATTATATATCGTATTAAAAATTAAACCCAGTCCCAAATCAGTTTAGTTACTAATTCATCAACGTAATGGTAGGAGAAAAAAATAACAAAAGCATCTAAATAAAGTAGTTTAAGCCTTTAAGGACTAAGGAGTACCCTTTGCCTCATTTATTATTTGATTTGAAACCACATGAATGTATTAGTATATGAAATTCACACCGAAGAATCGAAGGATAAGCATGTGGAGCCTGCAAGCAATGAATTGTTGGGACCCTTGTTTATGAGGGTTGGGGCCCGATAATAAATAGAAAAGATAGAAAGAAAAAAATAAAACTTAAAGAGCCTTTTTAAAATAGTTAAAGTAAACAAAAAAAATGTGAAACTTTACAAGATTGAAGTAAATACTAGTATGAAATACTAAGCAAGAAACTGAGAAACCAATATAGTGGTAGATATGTAAAGTGTAAATTGTAAACTGTCCACAAAATATACAATATTAGTCTCTAATAACTTTAAGGTAATCAATCAATCACTGAAACCATGGAACTCAAACTAAAGGCAAGATATATGAACCTTAACCATAGAACTGATATATATATGATGTACACCTCATTTTCAGTAAAATTAAGTCCACCTCAAAGATATTTTTAAACTGCTATGCTCTACCGTAATTTTTCGTGGATAACTCCAATTTTGGTTTAATATATAATACATCCCAATAGAGGATGATCATACTTATTTAATTTATTTCGTTCAACTTGAATGCCATGAGGCTGATATTGACAAGTTTTCATATAAAAAATAGGAATTTACAAACATTGCTGTATGAAAAAAATTATAAACAACATAAACATGCTAAAAAAATAACATAGCATACACATATCAATTTGAGCTTGCCTCCTTCCAAATGGCAACGCTATCTTATATCTCCTCTGCTTTTGATCATTTCTTCATTTCCAAATTTAGAATTATTGTCCTTCCTATAAGAGCCTCTTGTTTTATTTATATCACTTCTTATATACACTTCTTTTTTTTTTTTTATATATCGCACTTGCATATGTATATATGGCCAAATTACATATTAATAAGTATTCTAAGCATGTACATACCTAAATTACTTATTTTCACTCTAAAACAATATCTACATTTCCGTAGTGCTTAGAATGCACCCTTGGAACTAACAAATAACAACTTACTTTAACGCATTTTTAATAAAAAAAGAAAATAAAATAAAGCAGCAACAACACAACTATGTTTATCAACCAAGATATATCAGTTCCATGGTTAAGGTTCATATATATATCCACCAAATTCAGTTAAGGTTCATTCAACAGAGGACCAAATGAAACAGAGTAAGAATCAAGAAGAGCCATATATCAATGCATCATAGTCCCAAAAATAATAGCAAATAGAGAGTAAAGAGCAAGATGAAACAAGAAACATACATTGAATATCAGATTTTTGTTGGTAGCTTCCCAAGCTAAGCCACCTCTGAAGTGTATGTTCTAAAGCAAGACCATGACAATAGCAGCCACCGCTAGAAGGTGAGCCACAAAGGTAAATGGAAGAGCAGGAACTCCCAACCCCATCTTCTTCATTTTTTCTCCTTTTGTCTCCCAATCTGAGAAGTAAGAACTCAAGTGAAGTAATAACTGATAAGCTTGAGCTGGAGATTGGAAGCACCCATACTATAACTGAAGTTTCTATACTTACTAACTTACTAACTCCACTAACTGACAATTAGAATCTGACTATAACAACATATATGAGAAAAAGAACCACCAGTTAATAGAACCTAAAAGGAAAAAATAGCTTACCAGTGAGATGGAGAGTGCCACCAAACGACTGGCTGAAGATCAATATTGATGCAACATTCTAATTATGTTTAAGGATGAAAAATGGTGAAAATTTTCACTTGAAAATTTCATTATCAATATCTTCTATATAAAAACTATAACTGAAAAGAAAATTAAATGCTACTGGTAAAAGGAACAGCAACATAGTAAATTCACCAACTCTTGAAATGTGGAGTTCAGATTCCCTAGATTTAAGCTCCAAGGGAAGG
The DNA here is from genome assembly GCF_000816755.2 of Arachis ipaensis. Lineage (NCBI taxonomy): Eukaryota > Viridiplantae > Streptophyta > Magnoliopsida > Fabales > Fabaceae > Arachis > Arachis ipaensis. Next base: position 35,794,218 of record NC_029793.2, on the reverse strand, counting down.
AAAGATGACTAAAAAGTATTTGCAGAAGTTAGATCACCTGTCTACCAAGGGAAGGAATTTCAAGAAGGATTGTCTTAACAGCTTGTGTATCCAGTAGCATTTGCAAAAGTATCACTTTATTAGCTCGTTCTCATAAGGTTTCAAGTGTTCCACAGAAAAAAAAAGGTTTCAAACTCCTTTATGTATCCTGTACTCTAGATAAAAAATGTTCAAAATTGTTGAGAATAAAAGACATCTTATATTTACAAACCTATCAAAAATATGCTTTAACTTTACTCTTGATGTAACCAAAAGAAAATAAAAACCAATTAAAGAAAGCGGCCAGTACTTGTTGAGCGCCCGTTTCTGATATTTGCTTGCGTTTGAAAATGTTAGAATAGAAGCGCGGACCAAGAGATGATGCAAGCTGCAGATAATAAATGGGAAATAAATGTAAACATTCAACTTGCATTATTAATTAGCAACATTGAGTATTTACCATCTAATTTAATCCCTTACAACATCTGCAAGAAAAAAGCTATTTAAAATAGAAAAACATTCAAAGAATATTTTATTTATTATTAATTATAAGTTTATAACTAGTATGCCAGAAAAGAAAATGTCCTTAACACCAAGGTTGACATAAAAAATCTTAACTCAATGCATCAAATTGATCTATATTTTCAAAGTCTTCATAGGAAAATAACTCATTCTGTATGTTAAATACACAAGTACCTTATTATCAATGAACTCATCTACCATCAACAAAAATATTCATGAAAAGCATGTTCAGACATAAATTAAGAGCATGTGAAAGTGTTAGGTTAGGCTTAAGTGACATAAAAAAGATTCATTCAACCTTGATTAGCTCTGCTTTTCTTTCAGGATCAATCTCAGCCACACCAAATATCATCTTTTCAGCAGAAACATCCTTTTGTATGGCGACCTCATAGCCCGCGAAAACAACATCTCGTCTCCACTGCACCCATACCCACAATGAACAAGAAGTAAAAGAATTAATTACTAAATCTTAAAATTCTAAAAAAAAAATCCAGAAATAATCAAACAATAAATAAATAAACAAATAATAACTATGATTGTAAATCATTAAGAGCTTGAAGAAGAAAAAACTGACCTCCAATTAAATCACAATCCTAGGGTTTATCAATCCCAGCTACTGCATACACCATCAAATTTCTTCAAAATTCAAACAAAAGTATGGATCATTGTAATTGTTATCTCCTGCTGCTACTATTTCATGTTTCAATGACAGAAAAAGCATTATTATATATATAAAACCCAAAGTAGTAGTACTCTTTACTACAATATTATCCATACTGTATGAAAATTGGAAAAAATCTCATAACAACAACAAAATACATCAACAAAATACAACAAAAACCTCACAGCACCTCCTTCTGATTAGGGTTACCTGCACGGCTGAGGCGAGATCGAAGAGAAAAACACATCAACTAAGCAACACATGAGCGAGAAATGCACTTATGATTTCTGTGAGAATAGCTTTGATCAAGAAATTAATGAAACAAGTAGCGCATAAATTCGAATAAGAGAGAGGAGAACGCGAATCTCAGAAAGAGATAGAAAAATGGAAGACGTACGATTTGAAAATCTCGAGGGGCGACACCGGGAAGGTAGAAAGAGTGAACGCAGGAGAAGGTGAAGAGGATGAGGACGGAGGCGACGGAGGCGACGAAGACGGTGGCAGAGAAATGCATATTAGGGTTTGAAAGGGAATCAGCAACACACAGAGAAGAGTCGGGAAGGGGTGTGACGGAGTTTCGTGGCGATGGAAGTTCAGTGCAATGGAGGTTCGGTGCGACGGCGGCGCAAGGTAAGACGGCGGTGCAAGGCTGAGACGCGCTACCGATAGAGCATTTGGAGGGGATGGGCGTGGAGGTGCGGGGAAGAGACACGGGAAATGAGGAAGAGCTCGTTTGGTCAAATCTTTATTTTAATATTTTCGACGGAATATTTTAAATTACAGACGGATTTTTAATAAAATATAGTGTTTTGTCTATTTAATTACAGACAGATTTTCAGTCTGTAACCATTTTCTACAAAAAAAATTAATTTTACCGACAAAATTATCGACGGATTCTGTTTTCCGTCTGTAATTTATGCTAATTCATTTTTTTGTTTTTCGACAAAAAAATCCCTCTGAAATTTCGTCTGTATTTCCGTGGAATAAAATCCGTCAAAAATATCCGTCTGTAATAACTAGTTTTCTAGTAGTGATCGTTATCAAATTATTCTAATCCTAAAGTTTTTTAGAAATATTGTAACCCTATCATCTGAACCTCTTGGTCCACTCCACCATATATATAGGGTAAATTATTGAAGTATTTGGAACTTAATAAAACAAAAAGGAGTAAAAATAAAATATAACATCTTATTTTTTAACATTTGTTTTGCATTTTTATTTTTTTAATAATTTTTTATCTTCTAAAAAAGAATAAAATAAAGGAGATAGTTGGTAGAAAAAATTAAATTTAATCAACTAATTGTCTAACATAATTTTTTGAATATATAAACTAAAATTTTTAGTTTCACGTGAACACATAAATTTAGGATTTGAAATTACGTTTGTCTTTGAAAAAAACAAACACAAACATTTTTTAAAAAATTAAAAAGTATTTTTTTTCTTTTCAACGCTAGACTCCACGCGACCTTAATCTGTGCTAGAAATAAAAATTAATTTCACTAACCCCTCCATTATTTGTAACTATATCAATTTACTATTTTTTTGTTGGTAATAGTAGGGGCCAAAGGCCCAAAAAAGGAAAAAAGGAAGTTAAATCACAGTTACACGGGGTAAAGCAACGCCCCTCTCATCTTCAATTAGTATTCTTGCTACTTCTTGCGGTGGCATATTCCAAAACCTCAATACTGGTTCAATTTCTCCACCTATTCTGGCCAAGCAGTCCGCCACCCTATTACTCTCTCTGAAAATGTGTTTAAAACAGAGCACCCAATCCTTCTTCTTCCAATCTGCGATGAGTCGCACCAATGGGTTGGGATGATTATGGAGGTCTGATCTTTGTCGTTGTTGATGATGGCAATGACTGCTGCAGCATGGCATAAAGCGATGACTCTTCTCAATCCCATGGTCCATGCCAACTTGAGTCCTTGGTGAATTTCCCAAAGTTCAGCTTTAAAGGACGAACAGATGTCGATATTGTAAGAGAAACCTCCCAACAACTTTCCATGGTGATTTGGTGCGGTATTTTATAACCACAAACTAGTCGGCAAGTGCACTGGGTCGTACCAAATAATACCTCAGGTGAGTGAGGGTCGATCCCACGAGGATTGATGGATCAAGCAACAATGATTGATTGATTGGCTTAGTTCGACAAACAGAAAAGAGTGTTTGAATATTCAAAGAGCATTAAACAATCGTACAGAAATTAAAATAGTAAAGTAAATGAGTTGGGAATAAAATATGGAGAAGACAGTTATGGTTTCAGAGTTATCTATTTTCTGGATTGACTTTTCTTATTAATTTATTTTAATTATGTAGGATTTAATTTATGACAAACTATATGTGACTAGACCCTAATTCCTTAGACCTTTCTAGTCTCCTCTAATTTTCATCAACTGCCAATTCCTTGGTCAATTAATTTCAATTAGAGGGTGATAATCAAATTCCAGTTTATATGCCGCAAAAACTCTAATTACCCAAAAATAAAAGGATTATATGTCACGTATCTCGTTAAATCCAGATAATTAAAATTTAGGAGAATATATTTTCAAGCTGTTGTTCAAGTAAAGAGATTTTCCAAGTTATACATGAACTCAATTAGAAAGAGGGTCATACTTCCGTTCCACCCAAATTCATAAAATAAAGAACGAAAACAATTCTTAAATATAAATCAAAACATTAATTAAAATAGAAAAACAATAAAATCAATCCATACAATATACAGAGCTCCTAACCTTAACAATAGAGGTTTAGTTGCTCATGGTTCAGAGTAGAAAACTAAGATTGTAAATTGGAATGGAATAATGTTGTGTTGGAATCACCTTGTTGGAATCTCTTTTTATATCTAATCCTAATAAATTTAAAATCTAATTTTTTTAAAACTAAATAATATCTTTTCCTATTTTAAAATAATATTTAAATTTAAATCAGAATTAATTATGGCAATCAGCAAGTCTTCAATTGATGGATGGGGACTACTTGATTCCTTCACTCTGCAGCCTCTGATTTGTGCTTTCTGGGATGAAAACTGGGTCGAAACTTGACCTGAAATCGCCCCAGCGTTTTCTGCGAATTCTGCATGTCGCGCATGTCACACGTACGCGTCGATGGTCTTTTTCGCATGTCACGTGTACGCGTAAGGTACGCGCACGCGTCGCTAAGCAAATCTTCAAATCACGCGTACGCGTCAGTCACGCGCACGCGTCAGTCACGCGTACGCGTCGCTCCTCGCTGCCATCTCCTTTGGTTCTTGTGCTGCAGAAACTCCAGCCAAATGCTACCTAAAATAAATAAAATTGCAAAAGACTCAAAGTAGCATCCATATTGGCTAAAAGATAATTAATTCTATATTAAACTCAACAAATTAGATGCAAATTCACTAGGAAAAGATAGAAAAAATGCTCACGCATCATGATTCTGCAATAAGCCACCGCAAGCTGCTGGCCCCGGGTTTCCCTTTGCTGCTCCATCAGTATTGAGGGCCACCCAGTCTTCCGGAGGAGGTTCCCAAACTATGTGCATTTCGACCCTCCTCCCTTGCTCCACGAGGTACTCGTTGATTTTGAAAGCCTCTTTATTCTATTGTACTTGTATGATGATTTCACTCGTAGCATTTATAGGTCTCTGATAGTTTTCGTTGTGTATTTCTTGATTCTTCCAAAACCAAACCCTCCAATAAGTAGTGAAAAAAAGATCCTTCCAACTTGCATTAATCTCTTTTCCTAGCTCTTTCTTCAAATTCTGTTCAATCCAGTAAGTGAAGTGATAACCGAAAAAAATTTCAATAGCTTCTGGTTTAATTAATTGAGTCCAAATTCTAGAGACTTTAGAACAATCTCTAAAAACATGAAGGATACTTTCTTCTTTGTCTGGACAGTGATGGCCACATCCACTTCCTCCAAAAAATTTCTTCAGTCTTTTCTTTGTAGAAATCCTTTGATATATGACGAGCCACATGAAAACTTTATTTTTCTGAGGCCCTTGCCACTTTCAAATTCTGTCCCACATAGAAGCTTTCGGTTCTGTCCATCCAGCTAGTCATTTGTAGGTATTCGCCACTGAGAAAACCCATCTGAAGTGTGCATCCATCCAATGGTGTCCTGTTCTATATTCAAGTTTGGGGGAGGCAAGGCTCTAATTTTATCAATTATTTGATCTGGCAGGGCTTCTCCGAGCTTGTTCAAGTCCCATTCACCCGTATTGTAAGTCCATTCCCCAACTAGGCTATTTTCATCTAGTAAAGGATTCATCTTGTGGTTAATCAGAAGTTCTCCTTTCTCTATTCAACAGTCTATCCAAGATTTAGTCGCTAGTCCATTTTTCAAGTAATGGATAATGTTTTCTTGAAAAATGTTTCTCAATTTAGTGAGCTCTTTCCATAGCGGAGAGTCAGAATTATTAGACTGAAAGTTGTCCTCATTTGTCCCATCTTTTCCGTATTTATGCTTTAGCACCCTCACTCATAGGGCATTAGGGTTAGTTCTCAATTGCCAAATGATTTTTAACAAAAAAGCGTCATTCATAAAATTGAGTCTTCTAAATCCAAGGCCTCTTTCATGCTTAGGTTGGCAGAATGTCTTCCAATTCATCAGATGCATCTTTTTCTTGTTCTCGTCATCCCCCAAATGAAATTTCTCTAAAACTTTTCGATCTCATTGCATACCCCTTTGGAAATTTCGTTGTATTGCATCTCGTAATTAAGCATTGGGCTGATGACAGTTTGAGCTAAGGTAATTCTCACTGCAAGGGAGAAACATTTACTTTTCAAGCCTTTAAGTTTGTTTTGAACTCTTTCGATGACCTCCTTATAGTTATCATTTTCTCTCTTGTTGTTATTGATCATGGCACCAAGGTATTTTCCCAACTTCTTACTCTCTTTAAAGTATGAGATTTTGAACAAATCTTACTTGGACTTATTTGAAACATTTTTTTGAAAACACTATAGACGTTTTGGCTTGGTTTATTTTTAGGCCCGATGTATTGCAGAAATTGTTCATTGTTTTGATAACATTCTCCATTTGATGTGGGGTCGCTTCCGTAAAAATGAGAAGATCATCAGTGAATAATAAATGGGATATTGCTGGCCCCTTCTTCCTATAATAAAGGGCTTCCATTTTCTTAACTAAACCATTTTTTCAATTAGTTGGGATAGGAGATCCATGCATATAACGAATAGATAAGGGAAGATAGAATTTTCTTGTCTAATTTCTCTCTTTGGGGAGAAGTCTTCTGTCATACTTTCATTCCATAATATATTGTATTTGACTGTTGTAACACAATTCATGATGATATCAATACATTGCTTTGAAATATTGATCTCTAGGAGCCTTTTTTTCTAAAAAACCCAATTGATTTTATGGTACGCTTTCTTAAAATCGATCTTGATCGTGATGAATTTTGATTTCCCTCTCATTCTTTTCATTATTACAACCACTAACACATGCTTATAAGAAAGCAAGTGAAACCAATCAAACCCACGTCAGGTTTTCACCAAAAAAATTTTTTGGCTTGTTACAAAAAAGATTTTTTTATTTTTGATTAGGATATGGAACAAACAAATTTATTTAATACATCATACTACATTTAGAGACCATTTATTCTAACAATACAACCCAATAATTCAATCTAACTACTTATCCAAAAAGAAAAAAAAAAAAAAAGACCCACTCCACTAAGTAAAGCTCATAACAACAAACCCATTCAACAATTCATTAGCTTTGAACAAATTGAGCCACAAAATCACTGAGCTACGAGCCGTTCACAAAGGACAAAATTTCAGGAAATTCATGTGTGTAGTTCAAATATTACTTTGTTACTCAGATTTTATTTTTATGAGAATCAAATATATTGAGGGAAAATGTAAAAATTGAAATAATGGTATTTTGATTTCCTAAAATAAAACTTGTTTAAAAATAACTTTAAACTTTGAACTAAATATAGGAATATGATATTATCATCTTAAAATTTCTAGAAATTATTTATAATTCTCTTGACCACACACCTTCAAGTCAACGTTGTTCGATTAACGGGGGTCAGGTTCTTTTCTACTCTTGCTCTAAAATTTATTAACACCACCACATAAGTTATCTTGACAATCTCAACCATCCATATATTTAATTCAATATCTACCCGGTTCAGATTTATGATACATCATTACATTGATATATAAAAAAAGTACACTGATACATTGAAAAATCTTCCCATACTTAACATGCACATATAATATATAACGACCCCATATTAATATATAAAGACTTTTATATTTACTAAAGTACCTATATGACTAAGTTTGAAATAAAATAAAACAAATATACAACAGGGTATTCATAGATATATAGTGGCTAATTTGTTCTCCTTAGTTGCCTACAAAAGCTAAGAGGTGTATTATGAATCATTACTCCACAATGTATCTAATCAAATTTTAGAACTATATTTAGTTTTGTGTATCTTTTCCTTATATCAATAAAGAGTTTTTCGTTATTATTTATTCTTCTGAGAGTATACACAATTTGATCCAAAGTATCACAAATATTTTAAGTATATTTAAAATTTGAATTAATTTTAGTATTTAGTCATTCTTTTATTGTCTCATCAAAGATTTTGATTTAGTTCAAGTTATCACTTATTTTATATCTTTAACAAATTTCATAGTGAAATATTTGTTTATTCTTTTTATATGTATATGTAGATTTTAAACCGATAATTCCTTT
>NC_029793.2:35781975-35786088 GCF_000816755.2 Arachis ipaensis | reverse complement strand
TTCACATATGCACACGATTAGTTAGAAAATATACAAAATATGTTTTATTTTTCTCAATCAGTCTCTCTTTTTTCAATAATTTATTTTTTGTTTCAATCAAACACTATCGACTCAGAATTACAATCCTAAGAAGAAAAAGTGAACATTTCAAGCAAGCCAAATTGAAAAACTTGCATCCACATCAAATATAATACAAAAGGCTTAACTAATTCGATAATGTTACCTGAATATAACTATCATTATATCAGGCGCTGAAATATTATCTATCCACTATTATACGAGGTGCGAGTTTCATTTTTGCTGGCCCTCACACCCTCCAAGTAGATAGATAGTATGTCAAATTGTCAACTCAAAATATAATAATAACTATATTCAAGAAACATTTCTTTTAACTAATGATCCCATGCTTGTATAACTTGTCACTGCCTTCCACTAGTGATTGAGTTGATGCTGGCATCCTTTTGACATGATCTGCAGCATCAGGTGCTATCATCACAGAGCAGGCATTCCAATACCAAGGTTGAAGGTATCTTGAATCAGATGATGACGACGATGATGATGGATGAAGCATCACAGAACCCCAATCCCTAGTTCCAACCCTTGTCTCCTTCAGTCTTCTCCTAACCAACAACCCTCCCACATCTTGTTTCATCATTTCTGATACACTTTTGAGTATTGAGATGCAGAGGAGGAGCATCAGAACCGCATCTTCTTCAGGCAACACTTCAACAACCAATAGCTTCCAATTTAGAAGTGCCGTTGCTCTTCCATCGGGGTCATCTCCTGTGAGACGAACAAGTGTAATAAAACCCTCCTCATCATCAAAATCTTCCTTTAAGTTGTTTTTTGTTGTTTCACTTTCGTTATCTGCCTTCCTTTTTCTCTTCACTTGGTATTGCCTTTGCCTTCCTTTCAACAACTTCACCTGCCATTGATGACGACTACGTTTTGAACAAACTTAAGATGAATAACTCACAAGTAAACCATTTAGAGCCTGAAACATCAAGGTGCTGTAAGGTGGCGTTTCCCCCGACAGAGCGGGGTAGGCATCTGCGGATATTTATCCACCGAGGGCAGATACTGGGCTGTTTCTCCCCCGAGGAGGAGGGACCATGTACCATTAACATATGAAGACATCTTTTTTTGAAGATGATATTGTGAACTGTTAAATTATTCAGTCAAATATATTAAACTATCTAATGGTTTACAATATCATCTTCACATGAAGACGTGTTCATGGGAGTAACCAACTACCTGGCATGTAATACTTTTAGACTAAATTGGTAGTTTAGTCCAAAATTCAGACTTTATTCCAAGGAAAATAGATAAAGAAGTCTCCACTCTACCGATGAATCTGTTGATGTCTGGTTTCTCAAACTAAAGCAAAGACCCGACACTGATAGTGATGAGTCCCATTGTACGAACAGCTCATCTCCCGTTGAAAAGCACCATGATGCACTCCATTGCTCTGCAGATTCCTTTGGTGTGGCAGTAGCTACCACCTTCTCTGTACTAGACAGAAACAAAAACACGATATTTAAGATTTGAACTGCAAAGAATAGAAGCAAAACTGTGTCATCTAGGATTATGGTTTTGCTGGCAAGCATGAATTGTACATCAAAATGGCGATCCATGACAGAAACACATGCGCCTTTGGCATTTAATAGCTAGCTCGATTATAAAGAAGAGTGTGACAGAATTTTAATTCCAAAGCAAAATGTAATCTCATGGAGATGAGAAAATGCTGAGATTTTTTTCCCCCTCGAGTGTTAGAAACGATCTTCCTTTCAATAATCTTTGAATCCAAACTAACATGAAAGAACTAACGTAAGACCAAGATAGTTTATTCTTCAAACTTGTTGGTTCTAACTTCCTAGCTTACAACTCTGACTCATATATGTCCAAGTGCCTTTGAAGAAGCCATGATAAACACGCCCAATATTTTAGGTAAAGTAACTTGTGCACAAAACATACCAGGGGCTCTACCAATGGAACCAGCAACATAAGACCAAGATCCTTCACGTATCTCTATAATCCTTTCTTCCCATTTCACAGCCAAAGGAGTTTCACCTCCTCTTCTCCAAAATCCTCCTCCTACCCTGTCATTTTAAACATTTGCGAGTAAGCAAAAGATAACCATGCAACAATAGCATTGTAGAGTTTTGAAGTTCACCTAATTCTAATAACAAAACACACTCTTCCTGCATGATCAAGAACTGTACGAGACAGCCATCGTCCTTCTTGCGGGTGATAGCTATTCATCTTCAGAATCACATCAGATATCATTGCTCCGGAATCATCTGTTACTCGATCAGGAACACATTTCAACAAGTACGGTGCTTGAACTGGCGGGGTTATTGACGCAACAATATTCACATGCTGACTAATTTTCTTTTCAGAAGTTAGAGAATCAGCTCTCAATAAATCATTCCAGCTAAATGAAACGGTGTCTTGCAGGGTACTTCCTTTAAGACAGCTACCACCTTGTCGACGGTACTCAATAATAACCCCCTTGGTCCCAAATTCACAGTAAAGATGCCAAGCTTTTTTCCATGAATCATAGGGGAAACTGGAGATGGATTTATCTAGCTTTAACTCACTATGACACCTTATAGTACGAAGTCTTATGAAATCACGGTTTATATCCTTTTGCAATGCCTTTATCCTTGAGTTAAGCTTCACAAACACACAGGCCTGCATTGTCAAATTTTTAAAATTTAAATCCACTAAAGTGAATGTATATATGACTATAGCCCATTTTCACAAGAAGATAAGTTTGATGCTCGCAATGGCAACATTGAGCTAAGAAATTACTTCAGGTCAATTAACAAATACCAAAGAGAATATAGTCCCAGGTATATAGCACAATAGCAAGCATACAGCAGGGGATAGAGAGAAAGAGCACGAAATTGACCTCAAGTAAGAACCTTGGAAGCATGGACCTGTATTTTGTATTGACATCTGTGTCTGATTCAACCCAGTAGACGGGGGAAATTGCAGAGGTAGCCCCTTCCAATGACAGCGAAGTGATCTCTCCACCAGCTTTTTCATAAGGTTGATTGAATTCTGTGTCCCACAACTTCCTTATTTCTTCAAATTCCTTCTCCTTCACGGTTTGAGAAACCATTGCCACCTTTTCCAGATCAACATCTAAGCCTAATGCCTTCATGTCTCCCACATACACTGTTGGATAGCTCTACTCCATGAAACGTATGACAGTAATAAGAAAAAGTATTAGAAAAGATAACTGATAGAATGAAGTAACAGTGAAATTAACAATTAAGAGAAAATGTTTAACCAAATTCATTTCTGGTGTATAAAACGACAAAGCTAAGGATTGGTGCATGTCTTGGTGGATACAAGGAAACCTACGAGGAGAAAATTAACCTGAACTGAATTTCTTTCTGTTGTAGCAAACTCACGCCAAGACTCATTAGCTCAATGCTCGATTAAGTATATATAAAACTATGTTACTAAATCAAGGAAACTAAATTGCTAGCATAATTATTAGTACTACTCAACTTTAGCAAGAAGACTTATGTTCACACTTCACACCAAAACGTTAATATTAACTATTGAACAAAATAACAGTTGGTAAAAAGAAGAGGAGCTTCTCTATCCCTTGACCAAGGGGTTTTCACACTAAAAATAAAGCTGGATGATTGACTGGATGGCGTAAAGTTATGAAGCGCATAACATTTATGAACAGAAAGAGGAAAAGTCAGAGATACGGAAATTAGATAACAGGAAGAAGAGCAACACAAAACAGAATTTAAAAAAAAAAAATGGAAGTCACCTGGTGGGTCAGCCACATCAACAAGATATCCGAAGCTGGCACCAAACAGGAACCAGATTGAAGCGCCACTAACCTCTTGTGCGCCAAATACAAGAACGCCTTGTACCTCTGCCTCGCCGCTATCAAGTACACCACCTCGCACCTGTACGGCTCCTCAAACACAGAGCACAACCACTTCCTCTTCTCCATAACTTCCTTCAGAAGATCACCACCCTCTTCATCAACAATGGCGCCAACTGGGTCCTCCTCCTCCGAGTCAGAACTCGCTTCGTTCTCAAACGACTCGGAGGGGAACTCAGCGCTCCATATCTCCTTGC
>NC_029793.2:35767077-35781942 GCF_000816755.2 Arachis ipaensis | reverse complement strand
ATTCCCTGTAACTAACCTTCACCATTTCGGCAGAAAATAAATAAAGAAAAATCATAAAACTTAACATACGATTTCATGGTTGCGTTTGTATATATAATTCAATTCAGAATCATTGTTAGAATCTCAACATGAAGTTCAACCTTTACTGTTAATAAATGTCATGTTTTAATTTCATTCTTTGAAGCAACTCACAGGGTTGAGAGTGTGGCAGAACCAAACCCACTCGACATCGAAGGGAGGGAGAATCATAGGAAGAGGGAAGTCCGGGGCCGTCAGATCGGAAATCAACGGCATCCACACATCATGGTATCTGCCATGCGGAAAATGGAAACTTCTCAGCAGTTAGATGAGAATACCAACTAATTAACCGCTATGTTCTCGAAAAAGAAAAAGGAAGGAAGGGGGGAGGGGGTGCTAAAGTTTGACCTGCGTATGGCTTCCACCACAATGGGCGTGTGGTGGAGCCACAGAGAATCCGAAACAGTCCTCAGGAACAAGATGTTTCGCCTAGCCGCCGATACAAGATCGAGTCCGAATCGTATGGCGGTGAGTTCCGGTAACTCCGCGAGACTCCTGGATGAGTTGCTCGCTGAGATTTCGGAAGCGCCGTCGGGGTGATCCGACATCGTTTTGGTGGATAATGAAATTAATTAAGCACAGTAGGTGTTAATTAATAGTATTATAGTATGGTGTATATTTTTGTAAGTGAAATGTATTAAATGAGTGAGATCTACTAAAGAGAGAAGAGTAAAGGGACCAGAGGGAGAAGCACCATTGTGTTTTTTACATGATGGGAATATATAGTAGGGTGTCAAATGTCAATTCTCAAGTGTGATGAAATTGGTATGGAACGTGGAGAGAAGGTTGAAAACGTGGTGTATTGGTGGAAGTAGGAACAAAGGGAATAATGAGAGAGATGGGACGACAAGGAAGGGTTCACGAGGATGGAGACAGATGTTTAAGGTGGCAATGGCAGGACACGTGTCAGCATCAAGAAGTTTTTGGTTGTAGAATGTGGATGTGTCGGGAAGGGCAACTGTAGAAGAGTATGGGCGATTCCTTCCTTCTCAAAAAACAGTTTCTTTATCACTTTTTTCCTAAGCAAAAGTTCTCTCTTTTATTTTTTTTGTTTGAATTTTGTTAGGGAGTTAATGGAGTATTTGTACAATGTGTATAATGAGCTATTTATTTGGCCCAATATGAATTAAAAAATAAGAGTAAAATACTATTAATTTCTTAATATAATACACCCATACTATACAGAATAACCATTCGGATACCAGGAATAATAAACATCTGATATTTTACTGAATCGAATATCCCTAAACTCCATTGTACACATTGTACAGAATATTTCCTATACTTCCTCTTTTTGTTTTTTCTCCAATGTTATACCTAATTTATTGGATATACAATGGTCCAAAAGTTACAAATAACATAACAAGGGAACACCTAAAATACCGTGTAACAGGCTGTTGGTCAAAATTTAGAAAAATTTTTTGAGAGCAAACTTCATCCTGCTTGAAGAATGAATATCTTATTATTTCTATCTGTCTATCGCGTCTTCATTCCCTTTATCACTTGATCAAAGTGGTGTATGCAAATTATATAGCAGTGATATGTAATTGGAAAATTAGAGAATAGAGAAGATTGAGATTTGTATTGGAGAGAATTAGTTATGTATTATGGTATGAATAGTAGTGATAGTATTTATAGATACATTAGGGGCTTGTATTACAATAAACAAAATTAAAAAAGATGAGAACTAATTAACTTAACTACTCTTTACCTATATCAACAGTGATACTCTTCACTTTTTTCTCCATTTTCAAATTCAATATAGGATTAACAACTATTCTGAGTTTGATTCGAAACTTGTGAAAAAGAGTCTGAGAGTAATTTTGTGAGTACACTTGTAATCTGAGAGTAAAAAAAAATATAAATTAGAAACAATTGTTGTTTGACAACTCGATCCTGTACAAAATATAAATTAATCTTAAAATATTTGCTTTGACCATAAAAAATGAAATTGGCAGCAAGAATAACATCACTCAAATTATCCCAAAAAATTGTTGGAGAGACATTTTCAAACATATCAAGCTCTTGCAACAGTTTTTGCACCCAAAAAATTTTAGCTTTTGCATCTACTAAGCACTTGAATTCTGCTTCAATGAAGGAACGACTCACTGCATTTTGTTTCCTATTACTAAAAAAAATTGGATTGCAGTCTAAGCAGACACAATAACCACTGGTACTTCTTCTATCCTCCAAATCACTATCCCAATCCACATCTGCAAATACAAGAATACAAAGATTAATAGATTTTGAATATGCTAAACCATGATGATACGTACCTGAGAGATATTGGAGGATGAATTTTAGAGCTTTCCAATACTAACCTGATTTACAAAGAACGCAATTTCAGGATGTGTTAAAGTAGCATATTGAAGACCTCTAAACAATGATCGACATTTAGTAGAATCCTCAAACTCGGTAAACCTTGAGAGATAAGTTTTAGAGTTAATAACATAGGAGTTGGTAAACTTTAGAACCATTCAATTGAGCTCTATGTAAGAGGTCCAGAATATAGTTAGACTGAAAAATGTGTAAATCACCATTAGGTAGTTTATTGAATTCAAAATCAAGAAACTAAGAAAGTAGTGCAGACCTCCTAAATCCTTGAGAGAAAATTTGTTATTAAGAAATTGGATTAAAATTTTTATTTCAAATGCATTGTCTCCTGTAATAGCTATGTCATCAACATAGGTTAAGAGATAAATAGTAAAAGTGTAAGTGATTCTAACAAATAAGGAGCTATCAACTTTAGTGGCAGTAAAACTATAGTGAAAAAGAGTAGAACTGAGAGTCAAAAACCAAGCACGAGGTGCTTGCTTCAGACCATAAATAGCCCTATCTAATTTACACAATAAATTGGAGTTAGAGGAAGTAAAATTTGGTGGATACATGAAGCGGGCCAAACGTCGGTTAAAAATTTTCTAAAAAAAAAAATGTTTTATCGATAGTATAGTTCTAAATGACCCGTGTCAAAGTTTAGAAGACTATCACAATACAAATTAATAAAAGTCGGGAGTTTTAAATTTTGGGTTGTCTCTCAAAGTAATTACAGTGAGGTGTGCGCAACATTGGTTATGAGAAAAAAAGGGTTTGAAAAGTAAAAGTTAAGAAATTAAATGACAAGAAATTAAAAAACAAACAAGGAATTTAAATGCTAAAAAGGTATCTTTGTAAGGATTGAAAGTCAAGAAATTCCTATCCAAGTTATTAACCACAAACATGATAATTAAGAATAGTTAATCCCACTTTGTCATCCCCTAATATCGGGAGAAAGTCAAATTGACATAATTGATCTTAATTTTCATTTCTGCACAACAATTAGAGTTGAGAAATTGGCAATTATTGTTGTGCATATAGGATCAAAATGTTCTCTTTATGCATTCTGTTATTTTTTTTGCTGTTGGTATACCAAGGGAGCTAACGCCCAAAAATTACAAATTTATAATATTTCGGAATAAGAAGGCCCCTCTATGATTATCATATAAAATATGTCTTAAATCTCTAGTAGGTTGATCAACAAAGTAAAAATCTTGATATGCGCTAATGTTTTTTTTAGCAAGTCAATCGGCACACTTGTTTCTTTCCTTGTAAGTATGCTCAAATTTAAGGTTCCAATTTCTCACTATTGAACGTAGAGATCATTCTTATTATGCTATCTGGATGACTTGCCAATTTATCTCTTTAGTTAATTAGAGTTATAAATGCCTTGGAATTTACTTTTACAATGAGTTATCTAAACCCCAAGTCCCATGCTATCTTCAACCCATGTAGAATCCCTCAAAATGCTGCTTGAAAGGCATTGCAAATTCTGACATTTACCATACATTCTACCACTCACCTTCCATTGTCATTATAGAATAGTGTTGAGTTTGAAAAATTAATATTAAATTAATATGATGAACAAACTTTATTAAAAGTATTATTAAAAATATCACCAATTGTTTAGTGTGCAGGAAAACAAATTCAGCCCCATACTAAATTGAGCCCCATATTAAATTGATTCAAAACTAGTGGCTAAAGAAAGAAAAACAAAAAGGGGCCAAAATAAAAGGAGCCAAGCCCAATCAGTAAAGTAGCCCAAGAACCAAGTATGATGAATTAAAGAAAGAAAACCAAGAGACTACAAGCTTCATACGGTTCTCCCATTCTTGGTAATTAGAACTTCAAATTCAATACAATTTAATTTTCTTGAAGCTTCTACCAAAAGCCATTAGTTCTCTTTTCTCTCTTCTCTCTTCTCTCTGTTGCTTTGGTCACGTCACTCACTCTTCCAGGAAAGAAAGAAAAAAAAAAGGGAAAGCACAGAGGCTATGGATCTTTGAAAAGAAAAATGGAAAATTGCCAAATCAAAACAAAGAAAAAGGGCTACAACTAAGTAGCTTGTCTCTCTTGGTCAAAGCATATCAAAAGTTTCTTTCCTTATTTGTGCTACACCGAGGCACCAAGAAGAAAGTCACAAAGTCACAATCATGGAAGAAGCAACAATGGAGAACGTGAAAGCGGTCAAAAATAAAACTTGAAGCCAAAGTCAAGATGAACGGTCAAGATTGAAGAAGCTTGAAGAAAAAGGTTGAGAGAGAAGAGGTAAGTTGCATGCAACAGATTCTATCTTCTCTCTCCTCTCTGTTGAAGCCGCTGCTAGTCTCTGATGTTGGAGAAGAAGACAGTGTGAGGGTTGAACTTGTTTCAACCTTGGAAGCTTCACTCTTCCATATTAAGGGTGAACGGCCAAGAGTTGAAGGTAATGAGAGTAAGTGAAAAGCACAGAGTTCACTCTCATAGCTACCCAAGCCATTAGAGTTCTTCTCCTTCATATAGGTTATTCTGTATTTCTTTTTCTCAGTTTAATTTGTCTGAGTCTCATTGTAAAAGGCAAACATGATAAGATTTGTAAGAAAAAGCCAATGAAAGGTAAAAGGCAGTAAGTTAAACAGTAAGAAAAAGCCATAAGATATCTCAAGTTTGCTTTGTACATCTTTCTATTTTGTGTCATGATCCTGTGGAAATTTTCTTGTAAGTTGGGTTAGCACTTTGCTGTTGAAAGCTAGATTGAGGTCTAGTCAACTTCAGATTGGGTTTAGAATCTGGATTTGTCCCAGATAGGATTGGGTAGATCCTAGGTAAGCACTGGTGTTTGTAATCTTGAAAAAGAGATAGTGAAATTCCATCATACTTGTGATGGAGACTGGATGTAGGCAACATTACACTAAGTAGCTGAACCAGGATACATATGGTATTATTTCTTCTTCTCTACTTTGTTTCTGTTTCTGTTACTTAGGAGACAAAATGAAAATGTCTCTCAACTCATTACGAGACAAAAGTAAAAATATCTCCTAAATTTTCTTTGAAAAAGCAAAAGCACTATTCAGCAGAAAAAGAAGTTAAGATTCAACCCTCTCTTCTCTTAGCCACTGATAACCATCAAATAGTCTATGCATCATGCCTTTCCCGAACCATTCTCTGCTACCCCATCAAAATTCAATTTGATCTAGCTCTATAGGAGATGTTTTCATTTGATTTCAAACTTTTTTCTCTCCAGCATATTTTCCATTTGGTGAATTATAGAGTGAAGAGCTAGACAAAGTTAAGAGTGAAATAAATGAGTATGACTTAAACTTGAATTTCGGTTGAGTTTGATATAGAAATGGTTGCAAGAATTGGTTTAAAGTGGAGTTGCCTTGGTGGGGCAGAAAATTTTGCATTTCGGTAGATTTTTTGTTGAATTCGACAGATCATAACTTATCTCTCATTGCTTCAAATGTAGTGGAGTTTATTTTGTTAAAAACTTGAGGATGTCTAGTTTATTGCCTTTGAAAAATAAAGGCAAAATGATTTCTATAGAGAAAGTTATGATCTTTTGAAGTTTAGAGGTTGAAATGTAATTCTACAAAAACAAAAACCAGTAGCAGGTTCTATGCGTACGCATCATGTGTGGGTATACACCATTCATGGATTTTCAAAACTAGTGGCAGGTTCTACGCGTACGCACCTAGTGTGAGTACGCACCATTTTGCTGATTTTTCATAAATGCTTATTTTGGGTTTTTAAGTCTTCCCAATGAGCTTGTACCTATAACCTCTATCTACTACAAAAAAGGTTTATGGTCACAATGAAAAGCTAGTGAAAAAGGTGACCATAGGTCTATGGTCATGATTTTTGACCTATGGTCACAGTTTTTTCACCATGGCCTATTTTGGCATGGTCATAGATCTATGGTCAGAGTTTTTTTCATTTATCATCGCGATTTCTATGGTCACGGTTGTAGTACTTAAATTCTGGCATTTTAGGCCATATTTTTTTACTATGACCATAAGTTACTCTATAGTTACGCGTAAAAACCGTGACCATAGCTTATCTATGGTCACCCTATTTTAAAACTGTGACCATAGTCTACCCTTTGGTCACCCTTTTGTAAAACCGTGAACGTAGGCTTATGTATGGTCACAGTATAGCTTATCTATGGTCACCCTATTTTAAAACCGTGATCATAGCTCACTCTATGGTCACAATTTAAGCCTGACCATGGCTTATCTATGGTCACCCTATCTTAAAACCGTGACCGTAACGTACTCTATTTTCTGGGATTTATTTTTTTAAAAGCATAATCACATCCCAAAATTATGATAATCACAAAATAATTCTAAAAAGGAGAAATTCAAGAAATCTAAATCCTAAAATTTACATTATAAGCTAGATATATTTTTAGTCAAATAACACAAATCAAAATAGGGTGTAATTTCTCCATTACATGTAACATCGGATAAAGTCTCTTAAAAGAAAGTAAAAAAGACATCAAAATATTACATTTAGATAGCTAAAGTATATATGAGATTCATCCCGTCTCATATTTCTATGAAAAATAATATTTTTTTCACATCATCCTCTTGCTAACAAAAACAATAAACATGTTAGAACGGAACGAAAAAAGGTTTTAATGACACAGTACACCTAAATAATGAATATGTGACACAAGTTTAATAAATCAATCAACATTAAAGTTCAAATACTAAATAGTAAGATGTTATAAAATAACTAAATAAATAAATAAGAAAGAGGTAATAAATAAAAAATATAATTAGAGAAAGAGAGAGAGAAGGGTGTTTTATTATTTTTGTGTGTTCCATATGCTTCATATTACATTGCTATTCATAAGCACAAAGAAGCTTTACTTTTCAAACATAATTAAATGCAATCACCCTTGGTAAACTAAGTCTCATGGAAAATGGTCATCCACATCATTTATCCTTATCACAACACTCCCCCTTGGATGACCATTTAGGATTATTGCCTCGTTAAAACCTTACTAAAGAAAAACCCAGTGGAAAAAAATCTTAGTGAAGGAAAAAGAGTACAAGATCCTTTAGTGATGGGGACTGCTTCATTAAAAACATTGTCAAGAAAAACCCAATGGAAAAAAAAACCTGACCAAGGGAAAAAGAGTACAGTCTCCCCCTCTTACCAACATCATTTAATGTCTCGAAATCGGCGCATCCCAATCTCATGTACCAATCTTTCAAAGGAAGATTTTGGGAGTGACTTTGTAAGCAAATCTGTTAGATTGTCACTTGAACGGATCTGTTGGACATCAATTGTCCCTTGATTTTGAAGATCATGAGTGAAGAAGAATTTGGGAGAAATATGCTTTGTTCTACCACCTTTGATGTATCCGCCTTTAAGTTGAGAAATGCATGCTGTATTATCTTCAAACAGGACAGTTGGAGCTATCTTATGATCAATCAGTCCACATGATGATAGAATATATTGAATCAGACTCCTCAGCCAAAAACACTCACGACTAGCTTCATGAATCGCTTTTATTTTAGCATGATTAGAGGAGGTTGCTGCTATCGTTTGTTTCTTGGACCTCCATGATATAGTTGTACCACCATATGTGAACAGATATCCTGTTTGAGGTCTCCCTTTATGTGGATCAGACAAGTACCCAGCATCTGCATAGCCAACTAATAGTGATTTGGATCCATAGGGATAAAATAATCCCATATCAAACGTTCCATGAAGATATCGAAAGATTTGTTTGATTCCACTCCAATGTCTTCTGGTTGGAGAGGAACTATACCTTTCTAGTAAGTTCATAGCAAATGATATATCGGGTCGTGTGTTATTAGCAAGATACATTAGCGCTCCAATGGCACTAAGATATGGTACTTCTGGACCAAGGATATCTTCATTTTCTTCTTTAGGATGGAATTGATCCTTCTCCACATCCAAAGATCTTACGATCATTCGGGTACTCAAGGGATGTGACTTATCCATATAAAATCTTTTCAAGATTTTTTCTGTGTATATTGTTTGATGAATAAAGATCCCATTTTTTGTATGCTCGATCTGTAGGCCAAGACAAAATTTAGTCTTTCCAAGATCTTTAATCTCAAACTCTTCTTTTAGAGTTTTTATAATTGTTGGAATCTCTTCAGGAGTTCCAATGATATTTAAATCATCAATGTACACAGCAATTATAATGAATCCAGACGCAGATTTCTTTATGAAAACACATGGACAAATATCATCATTCTTGAATCCGTTTTTAGCCAGATACTCAGTAAGACGATTATACCACATTCGTCCAGATTGCTTTGGACCATAAAAAGATCTTTGCAATTTAACTAAGTATAACCCTTGCGAATATTCATTGGATGGTTTAGATATCTTTAGTCCTTCAGGGACTTTCATATAGATATCCCGATCTAATGAGCCGTATAAGTAGGCTATTACCACATACATTAAATGCATATACAGTTTATGATATGCAGATAAACTGACCAAATAACTCAATGTTATCGCATCCACTACAGGGGAATACGTTTCTTCATAATCTATACCGGGCCTTTGTAAAAAACCTTGTGCCACAAGTCAGGCTTTATAGCGCACAACTTCATTTTTCTCATTTTGTTTTCTCACAAATATCCATCGGTATCCAACAGGTTTTACATCTTCTGGTGTATGGACTACAGGTCCAAAGACTCTACGTTTTGCAAGTGAGTCTAACTCAACCTTCATGGCTTCTTTCCATTTTGGCCAATCATTTCTTTGTCGACATTCTTCGACTGATCTTGGCTCAAGATCCTTACTTTCATGCATGATATTTAATGCCACATTATATGCAAATATTTCATTGACAATTGTCTTATTTCGGTCCCATTTCTCTCCTGTAAAGACATAATTTATCGAGATCTCGTCATTTTCACAATTTTCAGGTACCTGAACATCTTCTGGCGTTAAAACTATATCAAAATTTTAGACAACTGCAGGTATCTTTACTATGTCTTTTTCAACAGGAATAGTATTTACCTCATTTTGCTTTCGAGGATTTTTGTCTTTGGAACCGACAGGTCTGCCACGCTTCTGGCGTGTCTTTGCTTCAGTGGCAATTTGTCTAACTGGGACATCAATTCGAATTGGGATATTTTCCACTGGTATATAAGATTTGGTTATCCTCTTTGTATCGAAAAATGCATCAGGCAATTCATTTGCTATTCTTTGCAAATGTATAATCTTTTGAACTTCTAGTTCACATTGCCCTGATCGAGGATCTAAATGCATCAATGATGATGCATTCCAATTAAGTTCCATTTTAGGAAGCTTATTCTCTCCCCCTAATGTTGGAAATTTTGATTCATCAAAATAACAATCCGCAAACCGGGCTTTAAATACATCTCCAGTTTGTATCTCAAGATACCTCACTATAGAGGGAGAATCATATCCGACATATATCCCCAATTTTCTTTGGGATCCCATTTTGGTGCGATTAGGTGGTACAATGGGAACATATATCGCACACCCGAATATTCTTAAATGGGAAACATTTGGCTACTGGCCAAAAGCTAATTACATAGGAGAGAACTGATGGTAACTCGTTGGCCTCAAACAAATAAGTGCTACGGCATGTAAAATAGCATGCCCCAAACCGAGGTTGAGAGATTCATTCTCATAAGCAAGGGTCTAGCAATTAATTGGAGGCGCTTAATAAGTGATTCTGCTAACCCATTTTGTGTGTGAACATAAGCTATTGGATGTTCAACACTTATTCCATTAGCCATACAATAAGCGTCAAATGCTTGGAAGTAAATTCACCAGCATTATTAAGACGAATTGCTTTGATTGGATTTTCTGGAAATTTTGCTTTTAATTGAATAATTTGAGCCAGTAATCTCGCAAACGCCAGGTTGCGAGAAGATAATAAGCACACATGTGACTATATCGAAGATGCGTCTATTAGGATCATAAAATATCTAAAAGATCCACATGATGAATGAATAGGTCCACATATATTACCTTGAATCCTTTCTAGGAATTCAGGAGACTCAAAATCAATCTTTACTGGTGATGGCCTTAAAATTAACTTTTCTTGAGAACATGCAGCATAACAAAATTCACTAGATTTAAGAATCTTTTGGTTCTTTAGTAAATGTCCATGGGAGTTTTCAGTAATTCTCCTCATCATGGTTGTTCCCGGATGACCCAATCTATCATGCCAAGTTATGAATTCATTTGGGCTAGTAAACTTTTGGTTTCCAATGGCATGTGATTCAATTGCACTAATCTTGGTATAATACAACCCAGATGAAAGTGATGGTAACTTTTCTAATATAACCTTTTCATTTAAATCATGAGTTGTGATACATAAATACTCATGATTTTCCTCATTCATTGTTTCAATATGATATCCATTTCGGCGAATATCTTTGAAACTCAACAAGTTCCTCAGAGACTTGGTAGATAATAGTGCATTATTTATTATAAATTTTGTTCCTCCAAGAAATAAAATTATAGCTCTTCCGGAGCCTTCTACCACATTGCCTGAGCCAATGATAGTATTAACATATTCTTCTTTTGGCACAAGATGGGTAAAATATATATTACTTTTAAGAATAGTGTACGAACTTGCACTATCTGTAAGGCAAATATCTTCAGAATATATCCTTGCCATTTTTCTTCAAAGACAAATAATAATAAAATGAGTAGATGTACATACACAGTAAAATTATTCACATGAATACTTAACAAACACACATATTAAACTATTCCATCATTGATCAAATAGCCAATATTTCCTTCAAGATCCTCAAAGATATTAGATACATCATAATGAGTGGTGGAATTTTCATCATTTGAAACAAAAATTGTTTCCTTTCCTTTGTCATCCTTTTTCAAGGATACTTGATAAAGATCAACTAGGTGCCTTGGGGTACGACAGGTACGTGACCAATGGCCCTTTCCATCACAACGGAAGTATTTATCCTCAATTGATTTACTTTGCCCATTGTTTCTTTCTTTATCCGACTTCTGGTGAGATCTTTTCTTGTGAACATAATGTCTTTTCCTTCCATAATTTTTCTTGTTATCAAAATCTTACCATTTACCTCTTCCGGGGTTATAATTTGCCGCATTTGCTTCAGGAAATGGGGTGGCGCCAGCTGGACGCGCTTAATGATTTATTAAGAGCAACTCATTGTTGCATTCAGCAACAAGAAAGTAAGAAATTAACTCAGAATATTTTTTTAAATCCTTTTTCTCGATACTGCTGCTGCAGGAGCACATTCGAGACATGGAAGGTCGAGAAAGTTTTCTTTAACATATTGGGTTTGAGGAAGTATCACATGATTGTACATTTCTTCAAGGTCTTTCCACAGATATACATGATCTTTTAATGTGGGATATTTATTTTTCAATCATACGTCAAGATGACGACGAAGGAAAATCATGGCTTTGGCTTTATCCTTCTGGGATATATTATTTTCAGCCTTAATGGTATTTCCAAGATCCATTGAATCAAGATGAATTTTAGCATCTAGTATCCATGATAAATAATTGCTTCCAAATATATCAAGAGCATTAAATTCAAGATGAGAGAGTTTCGACATAATGAAATTTGTTACCTGGGTCTTAAAAATTTGATCAGAGTCTCGTGCTGATAACGTGTTGTAGAATAAATAAATAAATAAATAAGGAAGAGGTAACAAATAAAGAAATATAATTAGAGAAAGAGAGAGAAGGGTATTTTATTGCTTTTGTGTGTTCCATATGCTTCATATTACGTTGCTATTTATAAGCACAAAGAAGTTTTACTTTTCAAATATAATTAAATGCAATCACCCTTAGTAAACTAAGTCTCATAGAAAATGATCATCCACATCATTCATCCTTATCACAACATAAGGAACAACATAAGGAACAGTTGCTAGAGTTTTGAGCCACATAAAAAAAAAACTTAGCTAAAACTTATACATACATATAATAGAATAGAAGTTGTTCACTTATTCAAAACCTATACAGAGAGTTATTTTGAGCCACATAAAAAAAAACTTAGCTAAAACTTATACATACATATAATAGAATAGAAGTTGTTCACTTATCAAAACCTATACAGAGAGTTATTCTTATGTGTTTATACCAAGATTGCGAGAATTGGACCGGTCAATGAACCGGTAAGACAACTGGTTTACTAGTTTAATGGTCTGATCGAGGTTCAACCGAAATTCAACCGATTTAATTAAATATTAAATAAAATTATTAAAAATTAATATATGTAATGCTTGATCACTATCTAGTTGTTCTATATTTGTTAAGAGTATTTAGTTGGATGGCTTCTAATTAGTACTCTTTTGGTACTCTTACTTTGAATTATGAGAAGAACCTTACTTTGAATTATGAGAAGAACCTGGTGTCACCAGGTATAGTTAGAAGAGTATCAATTAGAAGCCATCCAACTAACTACTCTTAACAATCTTCAAAAATAAAAATTTCTAATTAGTAACAACTACAATTTAGTAATTTTAAAAACACAAATTTACACAAATTAAATACAACCAATAATTAAATATTGATTGTTGAACAGATTTACAGAAAATTTTTAATCACATCAAGAAGCCAACAATACATGCATCAAAAAGTTCAAAACAGAAAATTTTGAATTACATTAGGCATCAAAAGTTCAGAAAACAAACTCAAGAAATCAGAATCCCTACAATTAAACAATTAAATCAACAATCAACAAAATTAATTAGTACCACCAAAAGATAAAAAAATTGAAGAACAGAGCAGAGCAAAATTCTCAAATTCAGCATAGATCAAATTTATTCTCAAATTCAACATACAACAAATTTATTCAACATTTGATTAATCATATAAAAAACAAAATAAAAAAATAAAAAAATAGAAGAACAGAAGCCCAGAACAAAAAATGAAAACAGCAAACAGAAGCCAGAAACCCAGAACTTAACTAAAAAGAAGAACGAACAGAAGCCAGAAAACAGTACGAACAGCACGAATAGAAGCCAGAAACCCAGAAGCCCTAAACCCAGAAACCCAGAAGCCAGAAATCCAGTACCCGCGATGGTGCGCGACAGTGGGAGTGGGAGTGTTCTTCACGGCGTCGGTTATCCGTCGTATGCAGAAGCTCCAGCTTCGAGCTTATGGTTGGGAGTGGCAGTGGAGTGTTCTTCGAAGATTTTGGGAGATTAGGGATTTAGGGTAAACTCAATTGGTAAAGTGGCTAGCTGCAAGTCATGGCGAGGAGCAGCGAAGCAGCGACAGAGAGACAAAGAGCGCGACAGAGAGAAAAGGGAAATAAGGGTTCAGCGATGACAAACGATGCGGGGCTCTGGGGGCTGCGGTGGCTACGGTGACTGTGGGTGGCTGTAGTGGCTGTGGGTGGCTAGGGTTCTTCCTCTTTTTTCAATATCAAGCTTTCTTTAGTTTGAGAGAGGAGACGCCGAGATGGGTGAGAGTGGGAGTGGGAGGGGGAGTGGGAGTGGGTTGATATTTTTTCAAGGTAGCCATTTAGGTTTTTTTTTTTTTTTTATAAACTATAAAACGACGCCGTTTGGATGGAATATTCAAACCAAAAACCCACTAAAAAATCAGACGATTCTATCGGTTCACCGGTTAACCGCCAGTTCGATCGGTTTTTTACCGATATTTTGCTAAATGATTTCTAACCTTACTCGGATCGGTTAGATGACCGGTTTCCGATTAATCCGATTGAATCGGCTGGTCCGATTCGATTTTCAGAACCATGATTTATACCTTTTTTAGCCTCTTAAATAACATAGATTTGTAATTATCATGCACATAGATACATGTAAAATCTGTGATCTATCTGAGAAGAAGTCATGGTCCAATGGTTATCTTGATGAGAATACCCGAGCCCTTCCAAGACCAAATATTGGAATAAACACCTTTCCTCCCGCAGAAACACATTTGTGAGCCTAAATCAATTATTTTGAAAACTTAACGGTAGCCATAGATTTGAAGCACTTGAATTAAAAAGGAAAAACAGAAAGTAAAAAATGCAGAGAGAGAGAGAGAATATACATGGCACCAAATTAAGAAAAGTCAAAACGTGACCACCACAAATCATGAGCAAATTCTCCATTAAAAAAAAAATAAATAATAGAAGCAAAAAGAAGTAAAAACAGAGGATTAACTATCCATTCCTCTTAAAATAATAAAATGAATGAAGAAAAGAAAGGAGAAGAGGATAAGCATGAGAGATGGAATCCTTAAAAGACCCTCTACTTTGCACCATTGAAAACCAAAAAGGTAGTAATATCCCAAATAAAATCAATAGTTAAAAAGAAATCAAACCCTAGAGTTCCGTTCCAAACAGATACACCAGGGAAATGTAAAAACCAAATTACTAAACAATTATAGCACATAATTCTATAGAGTGGGCGTTACAATACATAAGGTAACACCAAATTTTTAAAAATTAAATAATTAATTATTTATAAATTATTATATTATATTAAAATTTTATTTTTAAAAAAT
>NC_029793.2:35757902-35767034 GCF_000816755.2 Arachis ipaensis | reverse complement strand
ATTATTATTATTATTATTATTATTATTATTATTAAAGTTTAAAACAAAACAAAAAGAAGAAAAGAAAGAAGTGGCCGAAGCCATGAAGAGAAACAAAAAGATAAAGAAAGCCAACCGTGGCTATTATGTACACATATATTTATATAAATATAACACATATTCACTTATCCTTAATCACCATCATCATCTTGCATTCTTTCTATTGAATCACCGAATCATAAGGAAAGAAAGGAAAGAAAGAGAGACCGGGGTGAGGGAGGAACCGTGACTCTCTTTCATCTTTCGGCTTCAATTTTTTGAGATTTGTAACTCTAATAAAAAATTTAATCCGATAAAAGTATTCGTATTTTCTTTCTTTACGTGGTATCATTTTTATTCGGCAAAAGTTGACAGTGACAGTTTTCCTTTCCCTTGAGTTTGACTAATTGGAGTCTTGGAGACACAAATAATTTCTGACATTTTCTTTTTTTGTCAACTCGGTCAGAAAACTTCTCCGAAGCTTCTAGTATTTTAATTTCATACGGGGGTAGAGTTTTGGTAAATTTATAATAATTAAATGTAAATTTGATAAGTGAATGTTGATTTGATTAATTATTGTTTGAGGTTGATTAAGTTTATGTTAAATTATTGTTGAATTATTGTTGTTTTCTTGAAATTTTGGGTCGGCTATATATGAAATTACTTTTATACCCTTAGGGACCTAATTATAAAGAAAAAAATATAAGGACTTAATTAAAAATTCGGTGAAACTATAAATATTCAATGAAAGATATTCCTATATCCCTATTCAATGATTCTAAGACATGAAAAATATTCCTATAATCCCTTTTATTTTGTCACTATTATTCTTTTGCTTATTTATATACAAATTGTACCAAAAATACTTTCTCTCTTTTTTTTTCGACTTTCAAAATACCTTATCTTAAGAACCTAAAAAAAAGAATGGATAAAATGAAATAGAAATAGTAGTAATAAGCATATATAAAATTTAGTTTTCATTCTTCAAGTATTGATTATGATAATGCATCCAGTTTACATAATAAACTTTACATTAATACTTAAGAGCATACTTACATCTAGTTTGGAATTGGAGGAATGCATCCACCAATTGATATTGTATACAAATAAACAATAATCGATGTAAAATAAAATACTACAATTTTGTATGCACCGTTTAGCAAATGGACAAAAGATTATCACTATGAAAATCCATGCTATGCCTAATGAATGCAAAATTGGGTGACTTCAATTCAATAGGTAACTACTCATGTCTGTCTAAGAACTTCTCTATAATGACTGAGAATGCCCCAAAACCAGCACAACCAGCACATGCTGCTTTTGGACCACCTACAATCACAAAGTAACACCAAAGTATTATGAAACAAAGATAGAGAACAGATTTTTGAACTAAACAAGAAACATTTAAATCTTAATTGAAAACAGTGTATTCATGCCACATTGCAACCCAAACTTAATTCATACCACATTGCACACGGTATCTCACTCGTCTTTCCTCTCTCTGGCACTTTCTCGTCAGAAGTTCATCCTTCGCTCTCTCCTTCTCGAGCTCTTTCCTCTTCTTTTCTGCATTAATATTTCGCTTCTTTTCCTGGATGAGGTTCAGACAAAACATGGGAAGAAACATCATTCTAAATATTGGAATTCTAAATATTACCAAAGGAGTGCGTATAGAAATGAAGTTGCATTTGGTTAGATACAAATATGTTTGATTAAAATGCGAAAGTGTTCTACTTCTATATTTCCTTTTTCAACGGTTAACTTCGAGCAGAATAGTTATTATCTATCTTTTATTGCATATAAAAAAGAACTGAACAAATTAGAAGAAATTCCACACCTGAAATCCAACTGGGGGACTAGGACCTTATCCAACTTTAATATCCTTGTATTGCAAACCTAATTCAGTAGTTACCATAGGCACCTTCATTGCATAAAATGTTCAAATTCAACATTAGTCATTTAGCTATGGATATTCCAAGTAAAATTCATTGATACCATGGTGGTCAGTGATCAAGGGTCTTAAAAATGTGAATATTAAAACTTAAGTGCAATCACATAGATTGGTTATTAACAGATTCTTTGCATGGTGCACAAATTCTTTGAAAATATAAGAATGTCTGCTATTCCTTTAAGAATGATAAATTCTATTATCAGGAAAGAATAGCTTAGATACTAATAATGCTTTGAATTCCCAAGATTTATTTGAAGAATTTCTCTTAAAAAATAACTGACATTTGAGAAAGGTGCTGACTAACATTAGTAGAAATAGGAGATGCAATGCAATTACATCAAATGTCAAAGCATTATTAGCAATTTACAACAACCATTTGTAATGTCTTAGCAGAGAAAAACAAAGAAAGGAGGCAGATAAGGGAACAATGTATTCTCACCATACATTTTCAAGCTCCTTCTCACAAGCTTCATCACATAGTTTCGGCTTATCTTCCGGGGACAAACCAGCTCCTTTGGCTTCCAATGAACCAACAAAGAGGCTTGAGATTCCTAAAGCCAATCCAAGAAAGTCTCTGCGGAAATTGGTATTAACCATAGCAGCACATTCAATTGTTTCTCTTTGTCATTCAGAATGCTGGTACTTAATCAAATAAAGTCAAATTATATACAAGCAGCAACCAAAAATAAGCATAAGCAAAATTAGAGGTATTTAACAATTAAGATTTCTCAACATTGAACCTGAAGCATTAGAATCGGGAGAGGATGCCATTTGACTACTAGTTATTTTAAGCATAACATTTCTCCCGTTCTTAGTGTAGTGGGAGGAAGACATTATTGAGAAGAATTATTATCCAATGCTGAAAAACTAAAACAAAATTCAATTATCACCTGTTGTTGCAGAACCAGTCCAGACAGCAAAACGCGGAGTCGAGGAGCGACGATTTGAGGCAAGGCACCGCGAGACGCGGTGAGGCAAGGCGGGATGAGGGGATGCAATAGGTAAGGTGGACGAGCGGAGCAGAACAGAGCATCTGTGGGCGACGCAGAGGGACGACGACCACCCAGCGACGGACGACGACGACGCCATGGAAGACGGCAGCAGAGTGCGACGGAGGAGAAATCTAATTGAGAACTTAGGAAAATAACCTAGGGATAGTTAGAGTTCTCTGATTTTGGGGGACAAAAATATAAAGGGTATTTTTGGTATTTTATAAAAATAGAGGTGTTTTTAATTAAATTTTTTGACTAAATTATGAGAATATTCGATTTTTTAATGGAATATTCTGTTATTTCAAACGGTTTTATGACGGTAAGGACTAAATTAAAAAAAAATAAAAGTATAGGGACCTAATTGAAAATTTCGCAAAATTATAGGACCAACAGAGTAATTAAACTTTTCTGTAATTATATACTTTTTGGGATATTTTAGGTAATAATTAAGAAGTTTAGGGTTAAAATAGAGATTTTATAAAAGATACAAGGTTATTTTGGTAATTATACAATATATAAGAACATTTTAGTAAACTATAAAATATGTTGGGGTAAAAATATAAATAATTTAGAAAGGTCAAAGATGCAAAATAATTTATAAGAGCTTAATAATAAAGTTTAAGTTAATAAGTTTTGAGTAATGCGAATATTTAAAGTTCAAGTTAATAAAGTTTGGGTAATAAAGAAAATCATTATTATTGTTATTAATTTATTAAGAATGAATGTATTTTTGAAATATATTATATATTAGTAATTTATTTAAAAGATATTATTTTATACTAAAAGGATAAGCAGAGAATTGTCCTACAAGCTTTAGAAAGACAAATCTAAATTAAGAATCTTTGATTCTCTTTCCATAAGACACTTAGGCAGATGCGAGGGAACAATGGGAAGATAATTCATATTATG
Organism: Arachis ipaensis; assembly: GCF_000816755.2. Lineage (NCBI taxonomy): Eukaryota > Viridiplantae > Streptophyta > Magnoliopsida > Fabales > Fabaceae > Arachis > Arachis ipaensis. The sequence continues at coordinate 35,763,164 of NC_029793.2, read as the reverse complement.
AAATGATATGAAAGAAAAGAAGAATAAAGAAAAGAAAAGAAAAGAAAAATATTAAAGAACCTCTGCTACAGGATAGCAGAGAGAAAATATTAAAAGAATCCAAAGAACTTCTTCCATAAGAGAGCAGAGAACAGAAAAGAAAAGAAAGAAAGAACGAAAAGAAAAGGAGATAAGAAAAGATGATTGTTTACATGCTGAAAATGAGCAGAGATATGGTGGTGAGTCCTCCAAGATTTACTTTTCAAAGATACATCGGTCAATCCAAGGGATGGTCGCTCCTGTAAGATAGATGTTGCTTACAGAGGTTATGTTTGTATACATTGGCTCAAGAGAGTCGCACCTGTAAGACAGAAGTTGCTTACAGAAGTTATGGCACTGGAAACCAAAATCAGACATAGGTTACTGAGTTAAGTCAAAATATAATTTAATAAATAATAGATAATAACATAATTAAAAGAATAAAAGAAACTAAAAGAATTTCTACCATAGGAGAGCAGAGGACAAAGATAAAGAAAAAGCTTTAAAAGACTATCTGTCACAGGATATGAGAATGATTGAAAGGTCACGAGAGGGTGACGGAAAGTAAATAGTTATGGTGCCGATATAACAATGTTAAGCCATGGGCTTTGTATGTGAATGACTGTGCGGGGATACCCATAAATGTGGAATGGCTTCCAGGAACATGGGTCACATGCTTTAGCTAGAGAGTCAGCGCCTTCAAGTACTTGAATCAGCGCCTTCAAGTACTTGCAGAGGTCATGTTCGATATACTTCCGCTGGAGAATCAGCGCCTGCAAGAAGTAGAAACTTGCAGAGGTTATGTCGCTGGAATGCCTTATCCGACCTGCGAGTTGGATTGCGTCGGATGCAGGTCGAAACCGACAAATGAGCTCATTACTTGTGATAGGAATAGACATGCATCATGCCTTTTTGCGCATATTTGTTTGTGAGAGTGTTTCCTGTGATTGTGGGTGTGCCAAATGGCTGTTCGAATTCTGTTTTCTATAATTGTTGAATTGGATTGTTGCTTGTTGACTGTTATTGCTGACCAAGTATATATAAAATGAGCTAAATTTCTAACCCCGATCCTACTAAGAACTCCCCAGTTCTTACCCCCTATTTCCACCCCTTTCAGCTACAGGTGCGAAGGTTTAGTGTGGAGCTACAGGAGCATAGAAGAATATATTCACAAGTTGAGTTGTTAGAATTTATTTTTCCCTCATCGTTTATTGTTTTTAGTTTTTTAGATGGGTAGTATTTATTTTTTAGAATCTTGAAATAAGGCTATGTATTTAATGTTGTGTGAATATATACTTTTGTGGTTAAGTGATTTAAAATGAAGACTCATTTCGATTTCTTAATTAAAGTATCGGTCGTATTCACGAATGCTCAATATTAAATAAAGATAGTATAGAATAAAAAGTTTTAGAGGTACGTAACGCTTAGGCTTTTAGGACGTCATGTGGTGCTAAAAATTAGGGTGTTACATTATGGTATCAGAGCAGTTTGTTCCTGTTAGAGCCTTGGAAATGGACTGACTATGCTTTATTGCATACTCTGAGTATCTGTCATGCAATAGGACTTGTCCTAATAACAAGAGTTTGAGTTTTAGATGCATGACTGTCTAATGATTAATGCTGTTAGTCGACCGTTGCACCTCTCATGATATTAGGTCTGGCCAACTTAATACTGGTGATTTATGTATATAGAAACTCTAACGGATTGTCATAGGCGAAATAGAATTAATAGGTGATGCGAATCACGGGTTTTGAGAACGTTGGAAGTTTTGTTTGATGATTAACTCGGTCCTGAATCGCAATACCTGTTTGAATCCCGTGACTTGGTACACCGTCCGTTCTTTTATAATTGCATTGAAGTCCTTTGTTCAGATTTCTTTCATGGAAAGTGATTTGCTCAATCTTTCCAATCCTATTCCTTTGTTCGAATGTATTCTTGCTTAATCCTATTTGTAAATGTCTGCTTGAAATCTTCTGAACTATCTTTCTTCTTGTTGCTTAAGTTCTTTTCATGAATCTTATACTTTTTGATATGATTTTGAATTTATTCTAAGCATGACAAAACGGTCCTCAAATTAACTTATAGTTTCTACTTTACAATACACTTTTTTCTTATATTCAAATCATACGAGTTCTTAGTATTTGAAAACTATATACGCAAGAACTTTTTAATTTTTCCCTAAACGTGTTCAAAAACGTTAGTTTAAATTTCTTTTATCTTATATTAATTTTTGAGGACGAAAATTTTTATAAATAGGATAGGATGTAACACTCCGAATTTTTAAAAATTAAATAATTAATTATTTATGAGTTATTATATTATATTGAGATTTTGTTTTTTAAAAAAATTATTTTGATTAAAAATAATAAAATTATTATTATTATTATTATTATTATTATTATTATTATTATTATTATTATTATTATTATTATTATTATTATTATTATTATTATTATTATTATTAAAGTTAACAAAAAAAAAAAAAGAAGAAAAGAAAGAAGTGGCCGAAGCCATTAAGAAAAACAAAAAGATAAAGAAAGCCAAACGTGGCTATTATGCAAACATATATTTATATAAATATGACACATATTCACTTATCCTTAATCACCATCATCATCTTGCATTCTTTCTATTTAATCACCGAATCATCAGGAAAGAAAGGAAAGAAAGAGAGACTGGGGGTGAGGGAGGAAACCGTAACTCCCTTTGATCTTTTGGGTTCGATTTTTTGAAATCTATAACTCCAATAAAAAATCTAGTTCGCTAAAAGTATTTGTATCTTTCTCCTCTACATGTTGGTGTCACTTTTGTTCGGCGAAAGTTAACAGTGATATAGCTTCTCTTCCCCTTGAGTTCGGCGAATTAGAGTTCTGGAGGCACAGATAATTTCTGACGTTTTTTTGGCAGCTCGGTCAAAAAGCTTCTTCGGAGTTTCGAGTATTTTGATTTTGTACGGAAGCATGGTTTTAGTAACTTTATAATAATTAAATGTGAATTTGATAAGTGAATATTGATATGATTGATTATTATTTGAGGTTGACTAAGTTAATGTTAAATTATTGTTAAGTTATTGTTGTTTTCTTGAGATTTTGGGACGACTATGTATGAACGGCCAGTTGGGGTGTTTTGGTAATTTTTGGGCCGAAATATCGTTGAGAATAAAGTATAAATTAATGAGGTTTAATGGTCGAGAGATTAAATGAAAAGCGGTGAAAAATCGGTAATAGTAAAACTTAAAAACAGACTTAAAATTCAAGCTGAAAACTGGAAGAATTTTGGAAATGAGGTTCAGTCTTTGATAAAGTTATAATCAAGGAATTAAAATTATATTTGCGAATAAAATAGTAATTTAATAAAAATTGAAGTTAGTTTTATAATTATATACATTTTTGGGATATTTTAGGTAATAATTAAGAAGTTCAAGGTTAAAATGAAAATTTTATAAAAGATGAAAGGTTATTTTGGTAATTATATAATATGTAAGAACATTTTAATAAACTATAAAATATGTTGGGATAAAAATATAAATAATTTAGAAATGTCAAAGATGTAGAATAATTTATAAGAGTTTAATAATAAAGTTTAAGTTAATAAGTTTTGAGTAATGAGAATATTTAAAGTTCAAGTTAATAAAGTTTGGGCAATAAAAAAATTTATTATTGTTGTTATTAATTTATTAAGATTATTATCAATGTATTTTTGAAATATATTATACATTAGTATTTTATTTAAAAGATATTATTTTATACTAAAAGGGTAAGCAAAGAACTGTCCTAAAAGTTTTTGAAAGACAAATCTAAATTAAGAATCTTTGATTCTCTTTCCATAAGACACTTAGGGAGAGACGAGGGAATAACGCGAAGAAAATTTATATTGTGGAATCATGCCTGTTTGCGCATATTTGTTTGTAAGTGTGTTTTCTGTGATTGTCGGTGTGCTAAATGGCTGTTCGAATTCTGTGTTCTATAATTGTTGAATTGGATTGTCGCTTGTTGACTGTTATTGCTGACCAAGTGATGTGTGGAAAACGATCCAACACAAAACTAACCGGCAAATGCACCGGGTCGCATCAAGTAATAAAACTCACGGGAGTGAGGTCGATCCCACAGGGATTGAAGGATTGAGCAATTTTAGTTTAATGGATGACTTAGTCTAGCGAATCAAGAGTTGATTTGAGTGGTTTGTATTTGACAGAAGCTAAATTGCATGAAATTTAAAAAGCAGAGGGACAATTGACAAGAAATTAAAGAGGACAGAAAATAAAAGTGCTGAATCTTAAAGAACAAAAAATTAAATTGCAGAAACTTAGATTGCAAGAAGTGTAAATTGCAGAATCTTAAGATGCAAGAAATTTAAATAACTTGAATCGTAAAGGGAATTTGAATTTGGATTTGCATGAATTAAACAAGAGAAAGTAAAATTTAACAAACAGAAATGTAACAGATGGACTCAATTAAACCGGATCTTGAATGAAAATGAAAATAAGCTTGGTGTAGCAACAAAACAAGGAAATTGAAATTGAAAGCTGTAGATCTCAGGACTCAAGAGACTAGATAGCCAAGTCTAGATCTCACTGCCTTCCTAGATCCAGCAAGAACAATTGCAAAGGAAATGAAGAAAAGTAAATTGCAGAAATAGTAGAAGAAGAAGCAATTAACAGAAATGGAAATTCAATTATGCAGAAAATTTAAACAAGATCTCAAGGTGAGATTGAAATAGAAGTTCTTCAATTCTCCACCCAAGATCCAAAGCAAGAAAAGTAAAGAGTGCTGAGCAAGAACAAGGAAGAAGAGAGATCAATTCTCCTTCCTAATTCTCTTGAATTCTAAAAACAACAACTAAAATATATAGGTGAGCTCTCTCTCTAAGTGTTCTAAGAATTCTAAAAAAAAGCTCTGGGAAAACTTAAATCCTAAGCTATTTATACACTTTCTTCAAATGGTCTTCAAGCCTTAAATTGGGCCTTTGCTCTTGATGGAATTAGGTTGATAAAAGCCTCTGTTGATTGCACTTGGAGTTGGAGAGAAACCTATTGTGAATCGGGACATAAAGCACAAAAGCTTGAGTCAAAGTTTGAGGTAAACTTTGGCTCAAGCTTTTTATACCAGCCACCCCCTTTTGCTGCTATCCACGTTTGAGCTAAAGTTTGAGGTCAAACTTTAAGCCAAACGTGGATCACCTTGTATGCATGTGTGGCGCCAACGTTTGCCAAAAAGCTTGAGGCAAACGTTGGCGCAAGCTTTT
>NC_029793.2:35714251-35757806 GCF_000816755.2 Arachis ipaensis | reverse complement strand
ACACTGCTATGACCTCTCACTTATTACTTTGTCCTTGGTCACTATTTTCCCTTTTTTTTATAAGCTTTAGTTCAGTGTCATGTGTAACAAGCTCTTTTCTTCATTCATGCTTGACACATTATTCACTATAGACACTTGGCTTACATTCCTATTTAGAACATTGATGCCCAGCACCTCTTTGGGTTACTAAATGCCTTGTAACTAGGTTGCTCTTGATAGTGGACTTTCAGTTGATAATCCCGGGTTAGTTAACCCAAGTTACCAAGTGTTGATGCACTCCAAAGAACTTAATAATCCAAGCAGATCCTAGTACAAAAACACCACAGGCATATATTCTAAGGTTCAAGCTATTGGTGTCTAGCTTTATTTTCTTTCTTCTTTTGTCCTGCTGCCACCTTTGGCTTTTTCTTTTCTCTTTTTGTTCTTCTTTTTGGCCAAGGACTTTTATCTTGTTGAGATTCATAGACAGTGAGCTACTTTATGGATTACTCTATATTTGTGGAGGAGTTTCTCCATCTGTTTGTTGCAAAAGTGACCACCACCATCACTAACAAGACCCTTGGGCACTCCATATCTTGTGAAAATGTGCTTTTTAAGGAATTGGAGGATAATCTGTGCATCACAGGTGGTTGTGGCTATGGCTTCCACCCACTTTGAGACATACTCTACTGCCACCAAGATATATCTAAAAGAGTAAGAAGGGGGAAAGGGTCCCATGAAATCAATGCCCCATAGGTCAAACAGCTCCACTTCCAAGATAAAATTTTGAGGCGGCGTTGCACAGCCCAAAGGGCATCCTTCTATAGGCAAAAACTCTAAATGGGCATGTGAAGGAGGTCTTCTCTTGATCCTTGGGGTCCACTACTATTTGATTGTAACCAGAATACCCATCCAGGAAGCAGTAATAAGCATGGCCTGCTAGTCTTTCCAACATTTGATCAATGAAGGGCAGAGGAAAATGATATTTTCTTGTTGCATCATTCAATCTCCTGTAGTCTATGCACATTCTCCGCCCAATCACTGTCCTAGTGGGGATCAACTCATTCTTCTCATTGGTGATGACTGTCATTCCTCCCTTTTTTGGCACAACTTGAACCGGACTCACCCAAGAGCTGTCTGAGATTGGAAAAATTATCCCAGGATTCTATAGCTTCATCACTTCTTTTTGAACCACCTCTTTCATGGTTGGGTTGAGTCTTCTTTGAGGTTGAACCACAGGTTTTGATTCTTCCTCCAATAAAATTTTATGCATACAAATAGCAGGGCTGATGCCTTTGATGTCCTCAATTGTCCACCCCAAGGCTGTTTTGTGAGCTTTTAATACTTCAATCAACCTTGCTTCCTCATCCATGTTCAAGGAGGAATTTATGATCACTGGTAATGCCTTTGCTTCCCCAAGAAACACGTATTTGAGGTGAGGAGGGAGAGGTTTCAACTCCTGTTTTGGTTTATCCTCTTTCTTGTCTTCAATGAATATTTCTACCACTTCCTCTCCTTGTTCTTTCTGATGCTCCAAATAGTTGTCTTCAAACATTTCTTCTACCAGCCCTTCTATCATATCCACATTCATGTAGTTATCTTGCTCTGAGGAGTGTTGCATTGATTTGAAGACATTGATTACCATTTGTTCATTATGCACCCTGAAGGTCATTTCTCCCTTCTCCACATCAATAGTGGTTCTTGCTGTGGCTAGAAATGGTCTTCCCAAGATGATTGAGTTGTTTCCTTCCCCTTCTGTGTCTAAGATTACGAAGTCTGCGGGGAAGATAAACTTTCCAACCTTCACTAGTAAATTATCCACAATTTCATTGGGTGTCTTGATTGATCTATCGGCCATTACTAGTGACATCCTGGTAGGTTTGATTTCTTCTATAGCAAGCTTTCTCATCAATGATAGAGGCATCAAGTTGATGCTGGCACCTAGATCACATAAAGCATTTTCCAATGTTATCTTGCCTATGGTGCATGAGACTACAAAACTCCCTGGGTCTTTGAGCTTTGGTGGGATACCCATCTGGATCACAGCGCTACATTCTTTAGTGAGCATGATAGTTTCCTTTTCTTGCCAACTTCTCTTCTTGTTGATTAGCTCCTTCATGAACTTGGCATATAGGGGCATTTGCTCCAGTGCCTCAGCTAAGGGAATATTTATCTCCAACTTCTTGAAAGTCTCAAGGAACTTATGAAAGTGTTGATCCTTTGCCTCCTTGTTGAATCTTTGGGGATATGGCAGTGGAAGTACAAAGTTCTTCTCTGCTTGGTGCTTTTGATTCTTGGTTGGCTCTTCAATTGCTTCATTCCCCTTTTTTGGAATTTTTGATTGTTTCTCCTTTTCTTGAGTTTGCTTTGAAGTTTTCTTGCTTGCCATTGCATCATCACCTTTGGCTTCCTCTGCGTGTGTTGGCTTTTCCCCCTCTATTGGCCTTTTGCTGTTCTCCGCTTGCTTCCTTGTAGTGTCATTGTTGCTCATCAATGTTCTCCCACTTCTTAACTGTATTGCCTTGTATTCTTCCTTAGGATTTGGAATTGTGTCACTTGGCAGGAAATTTGATGGTCTCTCTGTTGCCAGGTGTTTAGAGAGCTGGCCAATTTGCCTCTCCATATTCTTTATGGAGGCTTCTTGATTTTTGGCTGTCATTTCTTGGTGTTTTCACATTTTGTCTATCAAGGTTTCCAGGTTAGTGATTCTCTGAGAGTCATGTGAAATTGGCTAGTTATGGGGTGTTGAGGGTTGGTGGTAAGTGTTTTGGTTTGTGGGTTGGTTATTGGATGGATAATGGTTGGAGTTGGGGTGGTTGTTTTGGGGTTTTCTATAAGGGTTTTGGGTGGTTTGCTGCTGGTTGTTGTTTTGGTTGTTTCTTGAAGTGTTTTGATTTGAATTTCTTTGCCATGGTTGTTGGTTTTGGTTATGGTTATCTCCCCACCTCAGGTTTGGATGGTTCTTCCATGAAGGGTTGTAAGTATCACCATAGACTTTATTTGACCCAGAATTTTGGTTCTGCATGTACTGGACTTGCTCCTGCTGTTGCTCCTCTTGAGTTTCTTCATTTGTTCCCCATGTGGTTGATGGTTGATTGGTGCTTACTGCTGCAACTTGGAGGCTATCAATCCTCTTGGCCATTTGCTCAAATTGTTGTTGAATCTGCTGCTGCATCAATTTGTTTTGAGCTAGGATTGAGTCCACTCCTTCCAACTCCATCACTTCCTTCCTCTGTGATGGTTGGCGTTGCCTTTGGTGAGCGAAGAAATACTGGTTATTAGCTACCATATCAATGAGATTTTGAGCTTCTTCTGTAGTTTTCATGAGTTGCAAAGAGCCTCCAACTGAATGATCCAAGGCCTCTTGAGATTTCAATGTCAAGCCTTCATAGAAATTCTGCAATCTATCCCACTCATTGAACATTCCTTTGTATGTTCCTCCATGTCTTGGAACTCTTCTTCTTCCGAATCCTCTTCTCCAACAATGTTTTTCCCTCTTTCAGCTCTTCTTAATCTCCTGAGGGTTCTTTTGTCTTGTTCACAAAAGGTTGGTATAACTCTCCTTGTCCCTGACATGCAAACAAGACATAAAAATCATACAAAACCAAAAGGATAGCAATACTTCAATCCATGATGAAATTGTAGTTAGCTCAAGCAAAAATTCAAACAGTTAGTGGGTTAGTCCAAAGTTAGAGAAACGGAAAATAAAAATGCTAGATCTAGATCTCCACTTCACTTAATCATTGTCAATCTATTTCAATCCCCGGCAACGGTGCCAAAAACTTGATGTGTGGAAAACGATCCAACACGAAACTAACCGGCAAGTGCACCGGGTCGCATCAAGTAATAAAACTCACGGGAGTGAGGTCGATCCCACAGGGATTGAAGGATTGAGCAATTTTAGTTTAATGGATGACTTAGTCTAGCAAATCAAGAGTTGATTTGAGTGGTTTGTATTTGACAGAAGCTAAATTGCATGAAATTTAAAAGGGAGAGGGACAATTGACAAGAAATTAAAGACGGCAGAAAATAAAAGTGCTGAATCTTAAAGAACAAGAAATTAAATTGCAGAAACTTAGATTGCAAGAAATGTAAATTGCAGAATCTTAAGATGCAAGAAATTTAAATAACTTAAATCGTAAAGGGAATTGGGATTTGGATTTGCATGAATTAAACAAGAGAAAGTAAAATTTAACAAACAGAAATGTAACAGATGGACTCAATTAAACCGGATCTTGAATGAAAATGAAAATAAGTTTGGTGTAGCAACGAAACAAGGAAATTGAAATTGAAAGCTGTAGATCTCAGGACTCAAGAGACTAGATAGCCAAGTCTAGATCTCACTGCCTTCCTAGATCCAGCAAGAACAATTGCAAAGGAAATGAAGAAAAGTAAATTGCAGAAATAGTAGAAGAAGAAGCAATTAATAGAAATGGAAATTTAATTATGCAGAAAATTTAAACAAGATCTCAAGGTGAGATTGAAACAGAAGTTCTTCAATTCTCCACCCAAGATCCAAAGCAAGAAAAGTAAAGAGTGCTGAGCAAGAACAAGGAAGAAGAGAGATTGGTGGACGAAATTGTGATTACACTTTGATTATGTAAAATTCATTGCTCTTTCTTTCCCTGGCAATGGCGCCAAAAATATGATGCCAATACCATGGTTCACAACTTCGCACAACTAACCAGCAACTGCACTGGGTCGTCCAAGTAATACCTTACGTGAGTAAGGGTCGAATCCCACGGATATTGTTGGTATGAAGCAAGCTATGGTCACCTTGTAAATCTCAGTCAGGCAGATATAAAATAGTAATGGGGTTTTCGAAAATAATACTAAAATAAGGATAGAAATACTTATGCAATTCATTGGTTAGAATTTCAAATAAGCGTGTAGAGATGCTTTTGTTCCTCTGAACCTCTGCTTTCCTGCTATCTTCATCCAATCAATCTTACTCCTTTCTATGGCTAGCTTTATGTAAGGATGTCACCGGTGCCAATGGCTACTTTCGATCTCTCTCGGGAAAATGATCCAAATGCTCTGTCACAGCACGGCTAATCGTCTGGAGGCATCACCTTTGTCGTTGGTTGCATCCTATTCCTCCCTATGTAAATGGTCCGATGCGCTGTCACTGCATGGCTAATCATCTGGAGGTTCTCGATCATACTGGAATAGGATTTACTATCCTTTTGCGTCTGTCACTACGCCCAGTACTCGCGAGTTTGAAGCTCGTCACAATCATTCAATCCCAGAATCCTACTCGGAATACCACGGACAAAGTTTAGACTTTCCGGATTCTCATGAATGCCGCCATCAATCTAGCTTATACCACAAAGATCCGAATATCTCGGACTCGGTCCCCTGTATTAGTAATCTAAGAGATACTCGTTCAATCGAAGGTAGAACGAGAGTGGTTGTCAGGCATGCATTCCTAGGGAATGATGATGATTGTCACGTTCATCACATTCAGGTTGAAGTGTGAATGAATATCTTAGAAGTGGAATAAGTTGAATTGAATAGAAAACAGTAGTACTTTGCATTAATCTTTGAGGAACAGCAGAGCTCCACACCTTAATCTATGGAGTGTAGAAGCTCTACCGTTGAAAATACATAAGTGAAGGTCCAGGCATGGCTGAGAGGCCAGCCCTCGAAACGTGATCAATAGATCAAAAGATAATCCAAAGATGTCTCCCCAGATTTCTAATACAATAGTAAAAGGTCCTATTTATAATAAACTAGCTACTAGGGTTTATAGAAGTAAGTAATTGATGCATAAATCCACTTCCGGGGCCCACTTGGTGTGTGCTTGGGCTGAGCTTGAATGTTACACGTGAAGAGGTCATTCTTGGAGTTGAACGCCAGCTTTTGTGCCAGTTTGGGCGTTGAACTCCACTTTGCAACTTGTTTCTGGCGCTGGACGCCAGAATTGGGCAGAGATCTGGCGTTGAACGCCAGTTTGCGTCATCTAAACTTGGGAAAAGTATGGACTATTATACATCGCTGGAAAGCCCTAGAAGTCTACTTTCCAACGCAATTAGAAGCGCGCCATTTCGAGTTCTGTAGCTCCAGAAAATGCATTTTGAGTGCAGGGAGGTCAGAATCCAACAGCATCAGCAGTCCTTCTTCAACCTCTGAATCTGATTTTTGCTCAAGTCCCTCAATTTCAGCCAGAAAATACCTGAAATCACAGAAAAACACAAAAACTCATAGTAGAGTCCAGAAATGTGAATTTAACATAAAAACTAATGAAAACATCCCTAAAAGTAACTAGATCCTACTAAAAACATACTAAAAACAATGTCAAAAAGCGTATAAATTATCCGCTCATCAGAGATCAATTCTCTTTCCTAATTCTCTTGAATTCTAAAAACAACAACTAAAATGTAAAGGTGAGCTCTCTCTCTAAGTGTTCTAAGAATTCTAAAAAAAAGCTCCGGGAAAACTTAAATCCTAAGCTATTTATACACTTTCTTCAAATGGTCTTCAAGCCTTGAATTGGGCCTTTGCTCTTGATGGAATTGGGTTGATAAAAGCCTCTGTTGATTGCACTTGGAGTTGGAGAGAAACCCATTGTGAATCGGGACATAAAGCACAAAAGCTTGAGTCAAAGTTTGAGGTAAACTTTGGTTCAAGCTTTTTATACCAGCCACCCCCTTTTGCTGCTATCCACGTTTGAGCTAAAGTTTGAGGTCAAACTTTAAGCCAAACGTTAGGGTGTTTTCAACTCTTCCAAAAGTTTGAGCTAAAGCTTGAGGCAACCTTTGGCTCAAGCTTTTTGTTCTCTCTTGCTCCTAGCCATTCCTTCTTTCTTCAGCCTTCTTCAAAACTCTTTTCACCTATCATCAATCAATCAAAACAATCAAAGCTATGCTCCAAATCATGAGATTGTGTTTCTTTCATAATATATGACAATTATAGCACAAAATCTCATGAAAATGCATTAATTTATCTATGGTTGATTGAATCACGGAAACATGAAATTCTACCCAATTGGCTTACTTATGGTTCAAGAAAGTGCATAAAATCAATTGAAAACAAAAGAAAAGACTAGTGAAACTAGGCTAAGATGACTTGTCATCACCAAGTATATATAAAATGAGCTAAACTTCTAACCCCGATCCTACTAAGAACTTTCCAGTTCTTACCCCTTATTTCCACCCCTTTCAACTACAGGTGGGAGGGTTTAGTGCGAAGTTACAAGAGCATAGAAGATTATATTTACGAGTTGAGTTATTAGAATTTATTTTTCCCTCATCGTTTATTGTTTTTAGTTTTTTAGATGGGTAGGATTTATTTTTTAGAATCTTGAAATAAGTCTATGTATTTAATACTATGTGAATATATACTTTTGTGGTTAAGTGATTTAAAATGAAGACTCCTTTCGAGTTCTTAATTAAAGTATCGGTCGTATTCACGAAGGCTCAATATTAAATAAAGATAGTATAGAATAAAATGGTTGAGGTACGTGATTGGTGCACGAATTCCCATACTGCGTACAGCTGTACCAGCAAGTGCACTGGGTCATCCAAGTAATACCTAAGCGAGTCAGGGTCGATCCCACGAGGATTGTGGTTTAAAGAAAGCTATGGTTATCTTGCAGGTCTTAGTCAGGTGAATCAGAAGGTTTATGTTTAGATGCAGTTTAATTGCAAGGAATCATTAATAGGAATATGGTTAAGGATTGGAGTTTCTTTATCTTTCTGAATTAACTCTGGTATTACTATCTCTTTGCTTGTGAATGACTTCTTCTATGGTAGGCTGTATGTGATCAATGCCATTAGCCATGGTCATCAATCTCCTCTGCTACAGATCAAACGCCATTGGCCGTGGTCATCCAATCTGACGGAGGGTGAAGCTCTAGTAGTTCATTCTCTTGGCGATCCTACTCAAAATGCCACAGACAATGTCGAATCTTCCAGATCAGAGAATGCTGCTCCTTTGGGTTCTATCCTCTACCACAGAGACCCTAATCTCCCCAGAAATCGGTTGAACTGGTGTCTCGAGAAGTCCCTAACGAAGTCGTGGATTAGCCGTCTAAGAGATGTATAAACATAGCTGGCGGTTCGCGCTTTCCAGTCACGTATTCATACGAACTCAAGTAGACGCGGGTGTTTGTCAGGCATGTTCATCTTAGTATGATGAACTGAGCTGATTATCACTGATCATCCTATTCACCATTGTTCTGAGGGTTACCTGAAACTTTGAGGTCGATCTCAGACGAGATCTTTCCGGTTTGCTCGAGTCTGTTACGTTTGACTTGTTGGAGTCTGAAGATGCTGTTGATCCTTGATCACCGGAGGGTGGTGGTACCTGCAAGAGATTCCGATGCTTAAGTTAGTACGGGCTTTAGGCAGATTTTTTGTAGAATTGGAGTATGAGTTATATCTGGGTGCTCCAGTGCATTTATAGTAGTGTTTGATGACCTTCCTTTGAGATAAGTTTGTTAACTTTTCTTACCTTTTGTGGGTGAGATCATTATCTTTTGGCCAACCACCTTCTAGTGGGCGGTGGTTCTTCTTCTTTGGGCCTCTTTGGCGATTCGTCTGAGATCTTTATGAAGAGGTCGGTAGTTGACCAACCTTTAAAGAGGTCGGTCGTTTTGCTTTAGTCTAACCCGGACTTTATAGCTCGGTCTAGGGTATGACAGTGCCCCTGCTTGAGCTTCGATCTTCCCATGAGGTCGTGCTTCTAAGCTTCGACCTCTTTGAGGAAGTCGTGTTCGAGCATCTGCTTGGTTACGTCTGGTCTGTTCCTCCTCGTGCGAGTTTTGTGTCTTTAATGGTTTTTCAAAACACGAAGCGTTTTCGCTTTTGTTCTATAAATGCCGTGCCCTTCTCGAGGGCGTTAGTTTCGTGCAAACGTTTCTCAAGCCTATTAATTGGGTTTTTTATTTCTTTTGCCATTTTGCTTCCCCCTTTAATTTGAAATAAAGAAGGGTTTTTTGATTTTCTCAGTTTTCTTTTTGCTTCCCTCTGTTTTGCTTTCACATTTCTAGAGAAAGAGCCTCCTTCCTTTGGTCTTTGTTCCTTTGATTTGCCCCAAGCATCCTATTTTCTTCGAGGCTTTGCAGAGCTTGTTGGTGTGGATCATTTGTGTCTCTGCTGCGCTCTTTATTGCCACTGTTTCTTCATGTTGCAGGTTGGTACTTGTTTTGTGCATTTCATGTTTTTCTTATTTGTTGGTAGTTGCGATCCTTCTTTGTGCTGGCTTCTGGTGATGCTGCATGCTTTTATTTTTTGAAAAGTTTTGATCTTTTTTGCTTGAAAAAGTGTTGGCGTCTTGGTTTTTGGTTGTCTTTCGCGCCTTTCTTTTTGCTTAAAGAAGGGCTGAGGTTTTGATTTCTTGCGTTTCTTCCTTTCTGTGTCTGTATTGCCTCCGAAGGGTGCTCTTGGGTTTTGATGGTGATCTTCTTTGTTTGTTGTGAACCTTGGAGCGCCCTTTTGTTATTGTGTTGCTGTTTGCTTGTTCGTTCTTTCATCTTTCATGCTTCTGGCCGAGTTGTTTGGTAGTGATGCCCCTTTCATTTTTGTTGCTGTAGGTATAGTTTCTATGTCTTCTCGTAGAAATATTGTCGAGATGTCCACAAAGGTCCCTCCTGGTATGGCAGATTGGTTAGATTCCATAGTGTTAGGGTGCATTACTGTAGCTGACCCAGAGTATTGTGAGAAGTTTTGGAGGTTTCATAGGATCTATGGAAATAGGGAGAATGAGAAGAACTACGAGCTGTTGTCGCCGGACCTTGAGGAGAGGGTTAGTTTCCGTCCCTTAAGTCGCGCAGAACGTCCCTTCTTTTATGCTTACGATTGCTTTTTTACCAAATTGGGTATTACCTTTCTCTTCACTACGTTTGAGACCAATGTCTTGTGGAATTGTAATATTGCACCTTCTCAGCTTCACCCGAATTCTTGAGCTTTCATGAAGATTTTTCAGCTGTTATGTCAGGAGCTGGGTGTCCGACCTAGCTTTTCTCTTTTTCTTTATCTATTTGTGATGACTAAACCGGGGATGGCCAAGAAGAAGGCTTCTTGGATCTCTTTTCGGGCTACTCAGGGAAATAAAGTCTTTTCCATGTTTGATGATTCTTTCCATGATTTCAAAAACTTTTATTTCAAAGTCCGGGCTGTTGAGGATGTTTACCCCTTCTTTTTGGATGAAAATAATGAACTCATCTTTCCTCTTTGGTGGAAAAAAGATCTTGTAGTCCTTAAGTACCCGTGGGAGAGTTTAAATGAGGTAGAGAGGGCCTTTATGGGTGTCTTGGAGGAGCACTGGGGAGAGCCTCCTCACTTGGACACAAAGAAGTTTCTAGGAGATCCTGCTCTCCTTCATTCTGAACTAGGTAGCGCCCAACTTCTTTATAAGGCAGTCTTTCTTGTTCATTTTTATCCGTCTCTTGCATAACTGTTTCTGTGGTCCCTTTCTTTTTTTTCAGAGATGGTTGCCAGTTCTGATTCGACTAAGGTCCTCAGGAAGACCAAGAAAATGGTGGCTGCCTAGAATATCCAGAAGAAGACGTCGGGAGAGGGTTCTTCTCAGGTCCTGCCAAAGAAACCGGACTCGAGTCCTCAGGGTCCGAGGAAGATTATCCCGACGCCTCAAGTTCGGGTGGCCTCCATCGACCCGCCTTTGAAAACTTCTGGCGCTACTTCTAATCTTCCCCCTACTGGACCTCCTCCCAAGAGACCGAGGACTGCTGGGACTTATGACCTTAATGATAAGGAGTTTGATGGTGTGGCCTTCGCTACAGAGCTCATTGCTCCATGTGAGTTTGTGCCAACTGATGATGTGTCCATTCTTCACCACCTCGACTTCATATCCAGTAATAGTATTCAGATGGCTAACCTCAGCTCAAGAACTAGTTCTTTCCTTGAGAGAGCTAGGGCTGATTATGACCGGGTAGAGGGGTTGGGGCTTGAGTTAGAGGCGAAGAACTCCTGGAGATTCTGAACAGCCCTGATGGCGTGGTTGGGGCCGTCCCTATTTCAGTCATGCCTCCAACTCCTCAAGATGCCGCGACGGGAGCGAAGCTGGATCCTTTGTGACTTTTCTTTTTACCTTTCTTTTGATTATGTATTGGTATGGTCTGACTTGTGGACCTTTGAACTCTTGGTTTGTAATCTTTTTGGATAACTTCTCTGATACTCTATAGTTTCTTCTCTACAACTTTTGGTTTTTAATCAAAGCACTTTTGCCTTCGGGTTTAGGTAATCCTTTGGATTTCAATGCTTCCATTTTGTGCTGTCTTTTTGTACCTACTGCACGGGTAGTCTAAGGAGTGCTCTTACCCGTCCTATCATGGCCTCTGGCCTAGGAATGGTTTCCTAGCTATACCTTTAGAATTGGGTGTTTAGTTCTTCCCAGCCGAGACTCTCTCTCGGATAATGTGCATTTTGTGAATTTTCTGTCTTTCCTTAGTTGTATTGACAACTTTACCTTTCTTTGGTGATGTCGTCATTGTAGCCTTTTGGTTGGCTTGGTGGGCTTTGTTTTGGTCGACGTGTTTTCAACGATCTCGTGGTAGTGTTCTTTTGTGAACTTCTACCCTCTTCTAACTTTGCGTGAGTTAATTTTAGTCTGTTTTTGGATGTTTTTGTCCTTCGCAGCTCGATGTTCGTAGGCTTTTAGTCGAATCCAATAAATTTTCGGGTAGTGTTCTTATTTAGAACCCTTTTTTTTTCAGTTGAATTGGACGATTTTGGAGCCTTTCTCGATTTCGTGGTTGCTTTGTAAGTAGTGTCCTTTTTTGGGACGCCTACCTTTTGCATTTGCTCGGCGTTGGTCCCTTTTCAATGATCCTTTAGTTGGTCCGACTTTTCTGTCGGGCCTTTTTAAGTTATTTTTAGTAACTCCTTTTTTTATCCGACCTCATCAGGTCGCTTTGTACTGGTTACTTTTTATAACTTCTCGCATTAATTTTGAGTTTGTCGCTTTCACCTTGCCGGCCTGTGCGGCCAAACAACGAATTTAGCGTTCTATCAATCCTAAATTAATGCGTCTTGGTAGGAAAATTTTTTGAAAAATTTTTGATTTTATTGAAAATAAAAAGTAGTGAGAAAAATATAGATAAGAGTATGTACATTAAGGGGTTACCCTGTATGTCGGGCCGCTTTCGGGTCTTGTCTTGGTGCCTCATAAAAAAACCTTTGGTGGGTAAAAGAGCTCTCCTAAGACCTTTCTCTAACTATAGTACTTTCTTAGGTTATAGGCATGCCAAGACCTCGGGAGCTCTCGCCCTTGGAGGTCGGCCACCTTATAATAACATTTCCCTAGTACTTCTATAACCCGGTACGGTCCTTTCCAATTGGCTGCTAGCTTTCCTTCTCCTGACCGTCCCTCCCTGATGTTATTTCAGATTAGGATGAGATCGTCAGTAGTGAAGCTTCGTTGGATTACCTTTCGGTAATACCTTAAGGCCATTCAACGCTTCAGGGCTTCCTCTCTGATCTGAGTTTTTTCTCGGACCTCTGGAAGTAGGTTGAGTTCTTCCCTTTGTGCTTGGGAGTTGGCGTCCTCGTTGTAGAAGATTATCTTAGGGGATCTTTTGTCTACTTCTATGGGGATCATTTCCTCCATCCCGTAAGCAAGTCAGAAGGGCGACTCCCTGGTGGTGGAATGCGGCGTCGTTCGGTATGCCCAAAGGACTTGGGGGAGCTCTTCAGCCCAAGCTCCTTTTGTGTCCTGTAGTTGACATTTTAATCCGGCCAATATGACTTTATTTGCGGCTTCCACCTGTCCATTGGCTTGTGGGTGTTCCACCGAGGTAAACTGGTGTTTGATTTTCGGATCAGCCACCATGTTCCTAAAGCCCGTGTCGGTGAACTGAGTTCTGTTGTCTGTGGTGATGGAGTACGGAACCCCAAACCTTGTGACGATGTTCCTGTATAGGAACTTTCTACTTCTCTGAGCAGTGGCGGTGGCCAGTAGTTCTGCCTCAATCCACGTTGTAAAGTAGTCTATCCCTACGATGAGGAATTTGACTTGCCCTGATCGCTCGGGGAATGGTCCGAGGAAGTCGTGCCCCTACTTTGCGAATGGCCAGGGTGAGGTAACGCAGATGAGTTCTTCGGGCAGGACGGCATGGAAATTGGCGTGCTTCTGGCATGGAGGGCACGTTTTGACAAATTTGGTAGCTTCCTTTTGCAAGGTCGGCCAGTAAAAGCCAGCTCTGAGTACCTTTTTAGATAGAGCTCGTGTCCTGAGGTGATTGCCGCACATGCCGCTGTGGACTTCTTCTAGGACTTCCTTTGTGACGGAAGTCGGGACGCATTTTAGGAGGGGTGCTAAGATCCCTCTCCTATATAGGATGTTGTGCACTATGGTGTAATATTGTGCCTCTCGTATGAGCTTTTTCGCCTCCTTTTTATTTGTGGGGAGTGTTTTGGATTTGAGGTAGTTGATTATGGGGGTCATCCACCCTTGGTCCTGGTCTGATATGTTTAGGACCTTCTCTTCCTCCGAGGTTGATGGGTGTTCATACCCTGGGTCGAGCTGTCCGACCCGGGATGTTAACGACAAGGCGACCGACCTCTTCATGTCCGACTATCCGACCTCTTCTCAAAAGAGATCGGCCAAATTGCCCGGAAAGTCCAGTAAAGGGCCTAAATAGAGGAACACGACCCATATCCAAAGGCAGTACAAGCCTATAGAGATACAGGCGGTTCCTTTGAAGATAAGCTGACCTCACCCAAAGATAAGATAAGATAAGATAAGATAACTAACTTATCTTACCTAAGAAGGTCAGCCCACGGCCATTATAAATACAATGGAGCACCCAGATATAACTCATACGCTGATTCTACTAAAAACCTGCTTAATACCCTTGCTAACTTAAGCATCGGAGTCCCTTGCAGGTACCACCACCCTCCGATGACGAAGGATCAGCAGTGCGGCTAATCCCACAAGTCGAACACGACAGCTCTGGCTGCCACCCACCAGCCGGACACGTCATCTCTGACCAGTACAGAAGATCTCATCCGAGATCGACCTACAGTTTCAGGTAACCCTCGGAACATTGGCGCCGTTGCCGGGGACCTGGAAGTCATCCCATCACCATGGCGGACGACCATGACAACGACCACGATTCAGATCTAGAGGATAGAACACCGCACAAAAACACGGACACTACACTGAAAGATATCCCATAATCTAACAGGGACAAAAACTCATCAAATCCGGGAGTGATAGAAGCGCTTCAAGATCGTTTAAAGCAACTTGAAAAAGAAAGCTAGCATCAACGAGAAGTTGGGAAGGATCTACAAAAGGAGGTAAGGCGACACCGAGAATTAGAAGATAAACTTCTAAAACTCGAAGCCGATCTCAAAGCCAAAGCTACTCGGTCCACTCCTGAATACAACTCTCGCAAGGATTAAGATCCATTCACTAGGGAGATCATGAAGACCAAAATCCCTAAGGACTTCAAACTTCCGGATATGGCTTTGTACGATGGCACTACAGATCCCAACCATCACCTCAGCAATTTCAGAAGTAGAATGTACCTCACCGATGCCTCAGATGCAGTTCGCTGCAAAGCCTTTCCAACAACTCTTACAAAGACAGCAATTAGATGGTTCGACAATCTACCTCTGAGGTCCATCTCAAGCTTTGACGACTTAGCCAAAAAGTTCCTGGTCAGATTCTCCATCCAAAAAGATAAGGCTAAGCACGCCCCTAGTCTATTAGGAATCAAGCAAGGAGATCGGGAAAGTCTTCGCAACTACATGGAAAGATTCAACAAAACATGCCTAGACATACAAAGCCAACTAACAGAGGCCGCCATCATGGGCCTCATCAATGGCCTACGAGAGGGACCTTTTATCCAATCTATATCAAAGAAATACCCCACATCTCTAAATGAAGTGCAAGAACGAGTAGAGAAATACATCAACATGGAAGAAAATTCTCGACTAGGAGAGACCTCAAAATCCAGATTCACCTATCCCCCCGGGACAAGGATAAAGAGTACAAAAAGAAGGAAGACCGACATGGAGAAAAAATAAAAAAATATCATAATTACACTCTTCTTCGGGTGTCCCTTGTGGATGTCTACAAAGAAGTCTACCACACAGAAAAAATACCCCCAGCTCGAACACTCAAAGGCAAAAAAGAAGGAGGAAACCAGACCGAATATTGTGAATACCATCGAGTCCGTGGGCATTCCACCAACGAATGTTTTGACTTAAAAAATGTCATAGAAAAATTAGTAAGAGAGGGAAAACTAGATCGGTATCTGGCCACCCGGGACGATGAGCAAAGAAAAAGGAGAAAGGACGAGGATGTTGGACAAACCGAGCGATCACCTCGTACACCAGAAAGACATGTCCATATGATACACGAAGGGTTTGCAGGAGGAGGAATCTCCAAATCATCTCGCAAAAGATATCTCAAAGAAGTATATCATGTCGAAAGAAAGGAGGAAGCGCCCGACATCCCTGCAATTACGTTTACCAAAGAAGATGCATCCGGTGTCATCTCGGGACACGACGATCCCATGATCATCACCATTATACTGGAAAATACAAATCTCCACCGCACACTGATAGACCAAGGGAGCTCCGCCGACATCTTATTCAAAACTGCCTTCGATAAGCTCGGCTTAGAAGAAAAAGAGCTTAGAGCATATCCAAACAGTTTGTTTAGACTGGGAGACACCCCAGTACAACCACTGGGATACATCTCACTACACACAACCTTCGAAAAAGGAAACCAATCCAGAACACTCAAGATAGACTACATCGTGGTCGACGTGAGTTCAGCCTACAATGCCTTAATAGGTCGGACAACATTAAATCAACTCGGCGCAATAGTCTCAACTCCACATCTATGCATGAAATTCCCAACTGCAGAAGGGATAGCTACGATAAAAGTAGATCAGAAGATGGCGCGCTGCTGTTACAATGAAAGTCTAAACCTCAGAGGCAGAGGAGAAGAATTCCACACAATCAAACTTGGTGGAGTTCAGAGGCAAGAAGAACTCCGTCCACAACCTGAAGGTGAAGTAGAGAAAGTCCAGATCGGAGACATCCCGGACAAAACAACCAATATTGGCACGATTCTAAGAGGAGACATAAAAGAATCACTTCTACAATTCTTACGAGATAACGTCGATCTCTTTGCATGGAAAGCTGCAGACATGCCAGGCATAGACCCAAACTAATGTGCCACAAGTTGGCGGTCTACCCAGGATCTCAGCCAGTACAGCAGAGACGAAGAAAACTTGGGCCAGAATGATCCCAAGCTATGGAAGAGTAGGTATAAGCTCTACTGGAGGCAGGATTCATAAGAGAAGTCAATTACCCACTACACTGATCTCAACAAAGCCTGCCCAAAAGATCCCTATCCACTCCCAAGTATCGACGCTCTGGTGGATGCCTCCTCCGGATATAAATACCTCTCGTTTATAGACGCATATTCAGGATACAATCAAATCCCAATGTATCCACTGGACCAAGAAAAAACCTCGTTCCTAACACCAAAAGTAAACTACTGCTACATCGTAATGCCCTTTGGTCTTAAAAACGTAGGAGCTACTTATCAAAGGTTAATGAATAAAGTCTTTTCAGACCATATCGGAAAAATCATGGAAGTCTACGTGGACGACATGTTAATAAAGACACAAAGTGAAGAGACGCTATTATCCGACTTGGCCTAAGTGTTCGACACAATAAGAAGGCATGGCATGCGACTCAATCCTGCAAAATGCACCTTCGTAGTAGAAGCTGGCAAATTCTTGGGCTTCATGCTCACACAAAGAGGAATCGAGGCAAATATGGATAAATGCCGGGCCATACTTGACATGAAGAGCCCGGCTTGCGTCAAAGAGGTACAACAACTCAACGGGAGGCTGGCAGCTTTGTCCAGATTTCTAGCCGGATCAACAATAAGATCTCTTCCCTTTTACGCCACTCTAAGGAAAGGAAAAAAGTTTGAGTGGACAACCGAGTGCGAGCAAGCCTTCCAAGATTTCAAAAGATTCCTGGGACAACCACCTATCCTAACTCGGCCACGGACAGGAGAACCATTCATACTGTACCTCGCGGTAGGAAGTCAGGCAGTAGCCTTAGCATTAGTTCGAGAAGACGATAGTGGGCAACAACCCATTTACTTCATCAGTAAAGCATTACAAGGATCCGAGCTGAACTATCAAAAAATAGAAAAATTTGCCTACGCTCTCATACTAACATCTCGACGACTTCGTCCATACTTGCAAGCTCACATTATTAGGATTCGGACCAACCTGCCCATAAAGGGAATTTTGCAGAAAATGGACTTAGCGGGTAGAATCTTGTAGTGGGCCATCGAATTGTCCGAATTTGATCTTCAATACGAAACTCGGATAGCCATTAAATCACAATACCTGGCCGACTTCATTGCAGAATTTATAGACACACTGGAAACCCCCACAGAATGGAATCTCTATATGGACGGTTCTTCAAACAAAAATGGAAGCGGAGCAGGTGTGATAATTGAAAGCAACCAAGGGACTCAAATTGAACTCTCCCTCAAATTTGGGTTCCTTGCCTCAAATAATCAAGCGGAATATGAGGCACTGCTAGCTGGTTTGAAGCTGGCTAAGGAGGTTGGAGCTCAAAAGCTTACCATCTTCAGCGACTCATAAGTAGTCACTTCACAAATAGCAGGGAGCTACCAAGCCAAATACCCCACCATGAAAAAGTACTTGGACAAAACTCGGAGAATATAAGGTCCGTTACATACCCCGAGAACAGAATGCCCGAGCTGACGCACTTTCAAAACTAGCCAGCACCAAATCAGGGGGCAATAATAGAAGTCTCATCCAAGAAATACTACAGAGTCCGTCTATCTCGGAAGAAGAAAAAGTCCTAGCCATAACAGGTTAGGATCAAGGATGGATGGCTCCCATAATTAACTACCTCAAAGCAGAAACACTCCCTACAGATGAAAAGGAGGCAAA
The DNA here is from genome assembly GCF_000816755.2 of Arachis ipaensis. Taxonomy (NCBI): domain Eukaryota; kingdom Viridiplantae; phylum Streptophyta; class Magnoliopsida; order Fabales; family Fabaceae; genus Arachis; species Arachis ipaensis. The sequence goes on along the minus strand of NC_029793.2, from coordinate 35,739,901 downwards.
GAGGTTAAAACGAGAGGCACAACATTACACCATCATAAACAATACTCTATACAAGAGAGGGATTTCAATACCATTATTAAAATGTGTGCTGACTGCCAACACAAAGGAAGTTTTAGAAGAAGTACACAGTGGTATTTGTGGCAATCATCTCAGAGCACAAGCTCTCACCAAAAAAGTACTCCGGGCAGGATTTTATTGGCCAACTCTACAAAAGAAAGCCATAGAGTTTGTAAAGACATGTCTACCATGCCAGAAACATGCCAACTTCTATATCGCCCCGCCAGAAGAACTCATCAGCGTGACCTCACCATGGCCATTTGGAAAATGGGGACTCGACCTTCTCGGACCCTTCCCTCAGGGATCGGGACAAGTTAAATTCCTCAGAGTAGGGGTAGACTACTTTACAAAGTGGATCGAGGCAGAACCCCTAGCTAATTCCACTGCTCAAAGAAGTAGAAAATTCCTATATAGAAATATTGTCACAAGGTTCGGGGTCCCATACTCCATCACCACAGACAATGGCACCTAATTCACAGATGCAGGCTTCAGAAAGTTAGCGGCCGACTTGAATATAAAACAACAGTTCACTTCCGTAGAGCATCCTCAAGCCAATGGACAAGCTGAAGCTGCCAACAAAGTGGTATTGGCTGGGCTAAAACGGAGATTACAGGACACAAAGGGAGCCTGGGCAGAAGAGCTCCCACAAGTCCTATGGGCATATCGGACAATGCCACATTCTATCACAAAGGAATCACCCTTCCGGTTAGCATTCGGAATGGAGGCAATGATCCCAGTGGAGATCGAAGAAGGATCACCTAGAGTGATCCACTATAATGAAGAAGCCAACCCCCAACTTCAAAGGGAAGAGCTCGATCTACTTCCTGAAGTCCAAGAAAGAGCTCAGATCAGGGAAGAAGCACTAAAACGTCGAATGGCTTCCAGATATAATCAAAAGGTAGTGCCACAAGGTTTCGTTGAGAATGATCTCATCTTAATCTGAAATGATATAGGAACAACTCGACCTGGAGAAGGAAAGCTGGCAGCAAACTGGAAAGGACCCTATCGAGTCATAGAAGTACTCGGGAAAGGCTACTATAGACTGTCCGAACTCGATGGACGAGAGCTCCCTAGGTCGTGGCACGCCTGCAACCTAAGAAGGTACTATAGCTAGGGATGGTAAAGGATCTCAGCATAAGATGCACTCTTTTTCCTGAAAAGGTTTTTTAATGAGGCACCAAGCTGAGATCCACAAATTATCCGACTTAAAAGGATAAAAACTCCGCATGTACAAATTTGCATTTTCTTTTAAATAAAATATATTAGATGTTCTACAAGTTTTCAAGACGCATTAATCTGAAACATTCATCGTCTGATTATAAAGCAATAGATCGGCAGAAAGTGAAAAATAAATTCACTGCACGATCACGATAAAGACCAACAGAGATGAAAACCAAATTCATCTAAAGGTCGACCAAACAAGGATTGAACCCAACTTCTACAAATCGGCAAAGATGAAAACAGAATAATGCAAGAAGTTATCGAAAGTGATCCGGAGAAAGGACCTGACGAGGTCTTGATAAGATGGATTGCTAAATAATAACTTAAAGACTGGCCGACGTTAAGAAGTCGGACCAGTCGGCCAAAGTTATAAGTAAACCCTAGAAAGAGGTCTGGCCAACCCTATAAAAGAGGATTACTATAACTTAGAAGGGCCCGACATGACGAAGTCGGCCCAAAACACAAAGTTATAGAAGTAATCCCTGAAAGATACCTGCACAAGGTCCAAAAAAGAGGATTACAAAAATAACTTAGAAGAGCCCGACATGACGAAGTCGGCCCAAAACACAAAGTTATAGAAGTAATCCCTGAAAGAGACCTGCACAAGGTCCAAAAAAGAGGATTACAAAAATAACTTAGAAGGGCCCGACATGACGAAGTCGGCCCAAAACATAAAGTTATAAAAGTAATCCCTGAAAGAGACCTGCACAAGGTCCAAGAAAGAGGATTACAAAAATAACTTAGAAGGGCCCGACATGACGAAGTCGGCCCAAAATACAAAGTTATAGAAGTAACCCCTGAAAGAGACCTGCACAAGGTCCAAGAAAGAGGATTACAAAAATAACTTAAGAAGGACCCGACATGACGAAGTCGGCCCACAAGAAATGCTAAAGTTATAAAAAAGTAATACCTGGCAGAGACCTCATAAAAGGTCCAAACAAAACAGGATTACTAGAAATAACTCCAGTAGCCTCAAAGGAATCAAAGCCACAAGTACTAAAGCAATCCAAAAAGGTTGAGCAAACAAGGCTCCAACATTCCCAAAACATGGAAAGGTACCAGGTCGAGTGCAAACAAACATGATATAAAAATATAAAGTTATAACAAGCCTCAGAGGCCACCAAAATCAGCCCCAAAATCTTGAAAGCAACTTTTGTTTTTCAAAATAAAGTTGCTAAACAAGCAACTAAAGGAGTGTCGACAGTCAGCAAACATCATTTACAAAAAGAGTTTAAAAAGCTCACAAGACGGGCTATCTACACAAAGCATTCACATAATCAGGGATGACCGAAGGCTTTTCGGTGGCACGAGGTGAAGGAGGGCGAGTCTGAATAGGCACAGCATCCACAGTCCTATCATCCCGATTCAAGATTTGACAGTCAGGATCTGACACGGGATGATCAACCTCAGCTGAAGGAGAGAAAGAAGTCGGCACTTCAGAGGCTTTGGCAGCAAGCACAGGGGGAGGTTCAACATCATCGACATCAGGGTCGTCAGGGACAATCTTGCCATCCTTTAGAATATTGTCCAGACTGAAGAGAGTAAGGTCGACCTCGGGAGCAAGAACTCGAAGTTGCTCCTTCAGGTTCTCATAAGCAGCATTTACGCTGCCTACAAGGTGACCCTGGAGCTCAGCATAATCAACCCGGGCAGACTCCAACTCCTCCCTGAGAGGTATCACTTCCCTATAGGCCGTAACATAGCTATCCTTGTGCCTCAAGGCGGTATCCTTAGCTAACCTCACAGAAGCCGCCAAGGCAACAGAACTAGCCTTTTCGGTCTCTAACTCCTTCTCCAGTTTGGTCACTTTCACTTGGAGCTCCTCCTTCAAACCCTCCATACGGTCGAACTCTTGCTTAGCCTCCTCCATAAAAGCTTTGGTAGCATGAAGAGGGAGGTCTTGGGCAGCTCAGTACAGGACAGCTCCCATATGTGCCATCTTGACGCTACTCCAAGTAATAAAATCCAAGTGACGAAGGAGAGAGACATCGTCGGTAGGAATGGTACCGTAAGGACCAATCTGCTGATCGACAAACTCAACCGTATCAAAGTCAGGGGCATCAAGGTTGAAAGGCTCAGTCGTTTTTTGTTTTTTGTTTGGAGGAGCACCAGAAGTAGCAATAGAAATTTGAGGAGGATCAGCCAAACGAACCCGGGGAGTAGGGATTACCTTCCTCACCCCCGGTGAGTTCGGTATGGCTAGCTTCGACTGAACCTGAGATGATCCCTCACCGGCCGCCCTAGCTGAGACGTTTTGAGCTACAGTAGCCTTTCTTGCCCTCTTAAAGGCCTTCATAGATTCATTATTCTTAATCATCTCTGCAAACAATACATCACAGCAGGAAACCAAGTTACAAATAAAAAAAGAGCTCATAAAGAAATAAACTGAACAAAACAAGGAAAGCCAAAATTAAACACTACTCAGCTTATCTCGAAGGAGTGAGGGGTCCCCTAAAAATTTCTTGGTATCAAGATAGGGAGGCTCCCTCCAATTCTCCTCCAACACAGTCACAAAGGCCTGCTCGACCTCGTCCAACATCTCCCAGGAATACCTCGACACAACAACATTCTTTTGCCACTCTAAAGGAAAAGTGGGCTCATCATTCTCACCCAGAAAAAAGGGACGAGCTCCTTCAACAGCTCGGACCTTGAAGAAATAGTTCTTAAAATCACGAAACGACTCATCATACATAGAAAAAACTTTCTTCCCTTGCGAAGCTCAGAAGGAAACCCAGGCAGCCTTTTTCTTGACTACCCCAGGTTTTGTCAAGGCAAACAAATAAAAGAAAAGGGATTGCGAAGCAGGGACATCAAATTCATGACACAGCAATTGAAAGATCTTTATAAAATCCCAAGAATTTGGGTGAAGTTGGGATGGAGCTACATTGCAAGACCACAACAGGTTGGTCTCAAAAGGAGTAAAAGGAATGGTGATATTCATCTGGCCAAAAAAAAAATAATCATCATATGCATAGAAAAAAGGACGGTCTCCAGCAACTCGAGTAGAGAAACAAACTCTCTCTCAGGAGTGGGGGGTACAAGCTCATAATTCTTTTCCTCACTACCACTACTACAAACCCTATGAAATTGCCTAAGCTGTTGACAAAATTTGGAATCAACCAAAGAAACACACAAAAGAACCATCGAATTCACCCAATCAGCCATGCACTCAGGGACTTGGGAAGATGTCTGAACAATGTTCTTGCGAGAAGACATGAGGTCAACTAGTCCTACAGCAAGAAAAGAAGAAAATAGATTACTAACCCAAATATCTCAGATAAAGTCAAAAACAAACCATATCAGAACAGCTCGGACAAGCATGACACAGAGCAATACAAGCAACAAAAAGAAATCCCAAGACCCACACTAAAGATCCAGGGGCACCTTTTGGAGGCAAGTTATGGAACAAGGATTCAGGAAAACCTACAAGCTCACATACATCCTAACAAAAAACAATAAACCTCTCTTTGGTGATTTGTAACTAAAGCGACACTCCGAAAAGAAAGCCGCGAGCCACAAATTGAGCAAAGTCATCAAGATAAACTACCTTCCAGACTCGCCATCCCAGTTTCAATCGACAAACGATGCTACTAAACAACAAAATATCATCAAAGACGCAACCTTATCTTCAGAGAAATAAAATCCCCCCAAACGAAGTAAAGTCAAAACAAGCACCGATCTTCTCTTACAAAAGTTCAGCAGCAAGAAAAAGATACCAATAGGGCAAAAATCAAGGGGCAATCTTTGCAGAAGTAAACAAATACAGTGTTCGAGTATCAAAAAACAACCAGAAGCAAGCAGCAAAACATGCAAAAATCTAAAAAGACTCTACAGAAGTACTAGGAGTACGCATAAAAATGAGAAGAAAGCCAAAAAATACATCACAGTGATGAACAAACACAAAGACCATAGAAAGGTTCAAGCTTTTCAACATATATCCAGAATCAAAGTTTTACCAGAAAAATGATGAGAATAAGAAAGTAAGAAAAAACCAATCTGGAAAAAGCAGAAAGCCTCGAGAGAAAGTTGAAGAGAAGAGCAGAATCTGGAATTGCCCTTTCACAGCCAGAAGGAAACAATAACCAAGCAATGTCGCAAGGAAAGAGGCGAAAGCTACAAACCCCAGGCGAAAACAGAAAGAGAGAAAGAACAGGGAGGTTACAAAGAAGAGAAACCGTTTTTCTGAAATATGAAATTGAAAATAAGGAGGTTAAGAGAAACGGGGCAATTAAAACCAATTAATGAGGGCATTAAACCCTCGCACGTTCCCAAGAACAGAGCGCTAATAAAAAAGCGCGCGCTTTCAGAAGAAAACGTTCCACATTCAAAAAGGAAGATTCTACAAAGAGAGAAGTCGACAAATGCTCGAGTCCGGCTTCACCCGAGAAGGATCGAGGTCCTAAGACTAAGACTCGATCTCAAAAAAGAAAAACCGAGCTTGAGCAGGGGCACTGTTCATACCCTGGGTCGAGCTGTTCGACCCGGGATGTTAGTGACAAGGCAACCGATCTCTTCATGTCCGACTATCCGACCTCTTCTCAAAAGAGATCGGCCAAATTGCCAGGAAAGCCCAGTAAAGGGCCCAAATAGAGGAACACGACCCATATCCAAAGGCAGTACAAGCCTATAGAGATACAGGCGGTTTCGTTGAAGATAAGGTGACCTCACCCAAAGATAAGATAAGATAACTAACTTATCTTACCTAAGAAGGTCAGCCAACGACCATTATAAATACACTGGAGCACCCAGGTATAACTCATACTCCGATTCTACTAAAAACCTGCTTAATACCCTTGCTAACTTAAGCATCGGAGTCCTTTGCAGGTACCACCACCCTCCGGTGACGAAGGATCAGCAGTGCGGCCAATCCCACAAGTCGGACACGACAACTCCGGCCGCCACCCACCAGTCGGACATGTCATCTCCGACCAGTACAGAAGATCTCATCCGAGATCGACCTACAGTTTCAGGTAACCCTCAGAACAAAATCCCTCTCTTGAATAGAGTATTGTTTATGATGGTGTAATATTGTGCCTCTCGTTTTAACCTCTTTGCCTCTTTTTCATCTGTAGGGAGTATTTCTACTTTGAGGTAGTTAATTATGGGAGCCATCCATCCTTGATCCTGACCTGTTATGGCTAGGACTTTTTCTTCTACCAATATGGACGGACTCTGTAGTATTTCTTGGATGAGGCTTCTATTGTTGCCCCCTGGTTTGGTGCTGGCTAGTTTTGAAAGTGCGTCAGCTCGGGCATTCTGTTCTCGGGGTATGTGACAGACCTCATATTCTCTGAGTTGTCCGAGCTGTCCCCTGGTTTTGTCCAAGTACTTTTTCATGGTGGGGTCTTTGGCTTGGTAGCTCCCTGCTAAGAGGCGAAAGCTACAAACCCTAGGCAAAAACAGAAAGAGAGAAAGATCAGGGAGGTTACGGAGAAGAGAAATTGTTTTTTTGAAATATGAAATTCAAAATAAAGAGGCTAAGAGAAACAGGGGAATTAAAACCAATTAATGAGGGCATTAAACCCTCGCACATTTCCAAGAACAGAGCGCTAATACAAAAGCGCGTGCTTTCAGAAGAAAATGTTCCATATTCAAAAAGGAAGATTCTACAAAGAGAGAAGTCGACAAATGCTCGAGTCTGGCTTCACCCGAGAAGGATCGAGGTCCTAAGCCTAAGACTCAATATCAAAAAAGAAAAACCGAGCTCGAGCAGGGGCACTGTTCATACCCTGGGTCGAGCTGTCCGACCCGGGATGTTAGCGACAAGGCGACCGACCTCTTCATGTCCGACTATCCGACCTCTTCTCAAAAGAGATCGGCCAAATTGTCAGGAAAGCCCAGTAAAGGGCCCAAATAGAGGAACACGACCCATATCCAAAGGTAGTACAAGCCTATAGAGATACAGGCGGTTCCTTTGAAGATAAGCTGACCTCACCCAAAGATAAGATAAGATAAGATAAGATAACTAACTTATCTTACCTAAGAAGGTCAGCCCACGGCCATTATAAATACACTAGAGCACCCAGGTATAACTCATACTCTGATTCTACTAAAAAGCTGCTTAATACCCTTGCTAACTTAAGCATCGGAGTCCCTTGCAGGTACCACCACCCTCCGGTGACGAAGGATCAGCAGTGCGGCCAATCCCACAAGTCGGACACGACAGCTCTGGCCGCCACCCACCAGCCAGACACGTCATCTCCGACCAGTACAGAAGATCTCATCCGAGATCGACCTACAGTTTCAGGTAACCCTCGGAACAAAATCCCTCTCTTGTATTGAGTATTGTTTATGATGGTGTATTGTTGTGCCTCTCGTTTTAACCTCTTTGCCTCCTTTTCATCTGTAGGGAGTGTTTCTGCTTTGAGGTAGTTAATTATGGGAGCCATCCATCCTTGATCCTGACCTGTTATGGCTAGGACTTTTTCTTTTGCCAATATGGACGGACTCTGTAGTATTTCTTGGATTAGGCTTCTATTGTTGCCCCCTGGTTTGGTGCTGGCTAGTTTTGAAAGTGTGTTAGCTCGGGTATTCTGTTCTCGGGGTATGTGACGGACCTCATATTCTCCGAGTTGTCCAAGCTGTCCCCTGGTTTTGTCCAAGTACTTTTTCATGGTGGGGTCTTTGGCTTGGTAGCTCCCGGCTAAGAGGCGAAAGCTACAAACCCCAAGCGAAAACAGAAAGAGTGAAAGAACAGGGAGATTACGAAGAAGAGAAACCATTTTTCTGAAATATGAAATTCAAAATAAAGAGGCTAAGAGAAACGGGGCAACTAAAACCAATTAATGAGGGCATTAAACCCTCGCATGTTCCCAAGAACAGAGCGCTAATACAAAAGCGCGCGCAAACTGGAAAGGACCCTACTGAGTCATAGAAGTACTTGGGAAGGGCTACTATAGACTGTCCGAACTTGATGGACGAGAGCTCCCTAGGTCGTGGCATGCCTGCAACCTAATAAGGTACTATAGCTAGGGATGGTAAAGGATCTCAGCATAATATGTACTCTTTTTCCTGAAAAGGTTTTTTAATGAGGCACCAAGCTGAGATCCACAAATTATCCGACTTAAAAGGATAAAAACTCCGCATGTACATATTTGTATTTTCTTTTAAATAAAATATATTAGATTTTCTACAAGTTTTCAAGACGCATTAATCTGAAACATTCATCGTCTGATTATAAAGCAACAGATCGGCAGAAAGTGAAAAACAAATTCACTGCACGATCACGATAAAGACCAACAGAGATGAAAACCAAATTCATCTAAAGGTCGACCAAACAAGGATTGAACCCAACTTCTACAAATTGGAAAAGATGAAAATAGAATAATGTAAGAAGTTATCAAAAGTGATCCGGAGAAAGGACCTGACGAGGTCTTGATAAGATGGATTGCTAAATAATAACTTAAAGACTGGCCGACGTTAAAAAGTCGAACCAGTCGACCAAAGTTATAAGTAAACTCTAGAAAGAGGTCTGGCCAACCCTATAAAAGAGGATTACTATTCCGAGGGTTACCTGAAACTGGAGGTCGATCTCGGACGAGATCTTCCGTACTGGTTGGAGATGTCGTGTCCGGCTGGCTGGTGGCAGCCGGAGCTGTTGTGCCCGACTTGTAGGACTTGTTGCACTGCTGATCCTTCGTCACCGGAGGGTGGGGGGTACCTGCAAGAGACTCCGATGCTTAAGTTAGCATGGGTATTAAACAGGTTTTATGTAGAATCAGAGTATGAGTTATACCTGGGTGCTCCAGTGTATTTATAGTAGTTGTAGAGTGACCTTTCTCGATAAGATAAGTTAGTTATCTTATCTTATTGGTGCATGAAATTGTGATCCCTGGGCGAAATTGTCACTTGAACAATCCCCGGCAATGGCTCCAAAAACTTGGTGCTCTAATCTTAATTCATAATTTGTCACAACTTCGATACAACTAACCAGCAAGTGCACTGGGTCGTCCAAGTAATAAAACCTTACGTGAGTAAGGGTCGATCCCACGGAGATTGTTGGTATGAAGCAAGCTATGGTCACCTTGTAAATCTCAGTCAGGCGGATATCAAATAGTTATAGAGTTTTCGAAAATAAATAATAAATAAATAGAAAATAAAGATAGAAATACTTATGTAATTCATTGGTGGGAATTTCAGATAAGCGTATAGAGATGCTTTCGTTCTTCTGAACTTCTGCTTTCATGCTGTCTTCATCCAATCAGTCCTACTCCTTTCCATGGCAAGCTTTATGTAAGGGCATTACCGTTGTCAATGGCTACATCCCATCCTCTTGTGAAAAAGGTCCAAATGCTCTGTCACAGCACGACTAATCATCTGAGGTTCTCGATCATACTGGAATAGGATTCACCCTCTTTTTGCGTCTGTCACTACGCCCAGCACTCGCGAGTTTGAAGTTCGTTACAGTCATTCAATCCCTGAATCCTACTCGGAATACCACAGACAAGGTTTAGACTTTCCGGACTCTCATGAATATCGCCATCAATCTAGCTTATACCACGAAGATTCTGATTAAGAGATCCAAGAGATATTCATTCAATCTAAGGTGCAACGGAAGTGGTTGTCAGGCACGCGTTCGTAAGGGAATGATGATGATTATCACGTTCATCACATTCATATTGAAGTGCGAATGAATATCTTAGAAGCGGAATAAGTTGAATTGAATAGAGAAACAGTAGTACTTTGCATTAATTCATGAGGAACAACAGAGCTCCACACCTTAATTTATGGAGTGTAGAAACTCTACCGTTGAAAATACATAAGTGATGAAGGTTCAGGCATGGCCGAGAGGCCAGCTCCCAAACGTGATCAATATGATCTAAAGATGAACTAAAAATTATAAGATGTTATAAATACAATAGTAAAAAGTCTTATTTATACTAAACTAGCTACTAGGGTTTACAGAAGTAAGTAATTGATGCATAAATCCACTTCTGGGGCCCACTTGGTGTGTGCTTGGGCTGAGCTTGAAGTTTACACGTGCAGAGGCTTCTTCTGGAGTTGAACGCCAAGTTGTAACGTGTTTTTGGCGTTCAACTCTGGTTCGTGACGTGTTTCTGGCGTTTAACTCCAGACTGCAGCGTAGAACTGGCATTCAACACCCTTTTGCATTATCTAAACTCGGCCAAAGTATGGACTATTATATATTGCTGGAAAGCCCTAGATGTCTACTTTCCAACGCAACTAGAAGCGTGCCATTTTTAGTTCTGTAGCTCCAGAAAATCCACTTTGAGTGCAGGGAGGTCAGAATCCAATAGCATCAACAGTCCTTCTTCAACCTCTGAATCTGATTTTTGCTCAAGTCCCTCAATTTCAGCCAAAAAATACCTGAAATCACAGAAAAATACACAAACTCATAGTAAAGTCCAGAAATGTGAATTTAACATAAAAAATAATGAAAACCTTTTGAATTAAAAACATTTTTCATTTAAGAGAGGTGATGGATTCATAGGACATTCATAACTTTAAGACAAAGTTACTAAATACTAATGATCATGTAATGAAGACACAAACATAGATAAGCATTTAACATAAAGAAGACGAAAAACAGAAAATTTAAGAACAAGGAATGAGTCCAACTTAGTGATGGTGGCGTTTCCTTCTTGAAGAACCAATGATGTCCTTGAGCTCTTCTATGTCTCTTCCTTGTCTTTGTTGCTCCTCCCTCATTGCTCTTTGATCTTCTCTAATTTCATGAAGGATGATGGAGTGCTCTTGATGTTCCACCCTTAATTGTCCCATGTTGGAACTTAATTCTCCTAGGGAGGTGTTGATTTGCTCCCAAAAATTCTGTGGAGGAAAGTGCATCCCTTGAGGTATCTCAGGGATTTCTTGATGGTGAGCTTCCTCATGCATTTCTTGAGCTCCATGAGTGGGCTCTCTTGTTTGCTCCATCCTTTTCTTAGTGATGGGCTTCTCTTCCTCAATGGGAATGTCTCCTTCTATGAAAGCTCCAGCTGAGTAACATAGATGGCAAATAAGATGAGGAAAAGCTAGCCTTGCCAAGGGAGAGTACTTTTCGGCTATTTTGTAGAGTTCAAGGGAGATGACTTCATGAACTTCTACTTCCTCATCAAACATGATGCTATGAATCATGATGGCCCGATCCACAGTAACTTCAGATCGGTTGCTGGTGGGGATGATGGAGTGTTGGATGAACTCCAACCATCCTCTAGCCACAGGCTTAAGGTCCAGTCTTCTAAGTTGAACCGATTTGCCTTTTGAGTCAATCTTCCATTGAGCTCCTTCCACACATATGTCCATGAGGACTTGGTCCAACCTTTGATCAAAGTTGACCCTTCTAGTGTAGAGGCGTGCATCTCCTTGCATCATAGGCAAATTGAACGCCAACCTCACATTTTCCGGACTAAAATCTAAGTATTTCCCCCGAACCATTGTAATATAATTCTTTGGATTCGGGTTTTTACTTTGATCATGGTTCTTAGTGATCCATGCATTGGCATAGAACTCTTGAACCATTAGGATGCCGACTTGTTAGATGGGGTTTGTTAGAACTTCCCAACCTCTTCTTTAGATTTCATGTCGGATCTCTGGATACTCATTTCTCTTGAGCTTGAAAGGGACCTCGGGGATCACCTTCTTCTTGGCCACAACATCATAGAAGTGGTCTTGATGAGCTTTGGAGATGAATCTTTCCATCTCCTATGACTCGGAGGTGGAAGCTTTTGTCTTCCCTTTCCCTTTTCTAGAGGATTCTCCGGTCTTGGGTGCCATCAATGGTAATGGAAAAACAAAAAGCTTATGCTTTTACCACACCAAACTTAGAATATTGCTCGCCCTCGAGCAAGAGAAGAAAGAATAGATGAAGAAGAAGAAGAAAATTTGGAGGAGAGGAGGGAGAGGTGTATTCGGCCAAGAAGGGGAAGAGAGGGTTGTGTTGTGTGAAATTGAAGAAGAATGGAGGGCTTTATATAGGGAGGGGAGGGGGGTTAGTTTCGGCCATATAGGGTGGGTTTGGGTGGGAAATTGATTTTGAATTTTGAAGGTAGGTGGAGTTTATGAGGTAGGTTTATGGGAAAGAGGGGATGGATGTGAGTGGTGAAGTGGTGATAGGAAAGAGAGGATGAATGAGAAGAGGGAAGAGAATGAGTGGTGGTAGGTGGGGATCCTGTGGGGTCCACAGATGCTAAGTTGATCCTGTGGGGTCCACAGATCCTGAGGTGTCAAGGATTTGCATCCCTGCACCAATTAGGCATGTAAAATGCCTTTGCATGAAATTCTGGTGTTTAAACGCCGAATTGATGCTTGTTCTGGGCGTTCAGCGCTCAGATGCAGCATATTTCTGGCGTTGAACGCCAGCCAGATGCTTGTTTCTGGCGTTCAGCGCCAACTTTCCTCACTGTGCATTTCTGGCGTCTGAACGCTAGGATGCTGCTTGTTTCTGGCATTCAATGCCAGATCCATGCTCTGTTCTGGCGTTGAATGCCAGCCAGATGCTCCTTACTGGCGTTTAAACGCCAGTAAGATCCTTCTCCAGGGTGTGATTTTTCTTCTGCTGTTTTTGATTCTGTTTTTAAATTTTTGATTTATTTTGTGACTCCACATGATCATGAACCTAATAAAACATGAAATAACAATAAAAATAAATTAAAATTAGATAAATAAATAAAAATTGGGTTGCCTCCCAACAAGCGCTTCTTTAATGTCAATAGCTTGACAGTGGGCTCTCATGGAGCCTCACAGATGTTCAGAGCATTGTTGAGACTTCCCAACACCAAACTTAGAGTTTGGATATGGGAGTTTAACACCAATCTTAGAGTTTGGTTGTGGCCTCCCAACACCAAACTTAGAGTTTGACTGTGGGGGCTCTGGTTGACTCTGCAGTGGGAGAAGCTTACTGTGCCTCTTTTCCATGTTTACAGAAGGATAACCTTGAGTTGTAAATACAAGGGAGTCCTCATTCAATTGAAGGACTAATTCACCTCTGTCAACATCAATCACAGCTCTTGCTGTGGCTAGGAAGGGTCTTCCAAGGATGATGGATTCATCCTCATCCTTCCCAGTGTATTGGATTATGAAATCAGCAGGGATGTAAAGGCCTTCAACCTTTACTAACATGTCCTCTACTTGTCCATAAGCCAGTTTTCTGGAATTGTCTTCCATCTCTAATGAGATTTTAGCAGCTTGTACCTCAAAGATTCCCAATTTCTCCATTATAGAGAGTGGCATGAGGTTTATTCCTGACCCCAGGTCACATAGAGACTTCTCAAAGGTCATGGTGCCTATGGTACAAGGTATTAGGAACTTTCCAGGATCCTGTTTCTTCTGAGGCAATCTCAGTTGATCTAATGCATTTAGTTCATTGATGAACAAGGGAGGTTCAACTTCCCAAGTATCAATGCCAAATAATTTGGCATTCAGCTTCATGGAGTGGCGTTAGATAGATCAGAGACTAAGTTTGCTAAATTAGAGGTACTTTGTTCAGAGTTCTCTGTCTGTTGTTGAGTGGATGATGGAAAAGGCTTGCTATTGCTAAACCTGTTTCTTCCACCATTATTAAAGCCTTGTTGAGGCTTTTGTTGATCTTTCCATGAGAGATTTGGGTGATTTCTCCATGAGGGATTATAGGTGTTTCCATATGGTTCACCCATGTAATTCACCTCTGCTATTGCAGGGTTCTCAGGATCATAAGCTTCTTCTTCAGGAGATGCCTCTTGAGTACTGTTGGATGCAGCTTGCATTCTATTCAGACTCTGAGAAATCATATTGACTTGCTGAGTCAATATTTTATTCTGGGCCAATATGGCATTCAGAGTATCAATTCAAGAACTCCCTTCTTCTGAGGCGTCCCATTACTCACAGGATTCCTCTCAGAAGTGTACATAAACTGGTTATTAGCAACCATGTCAATGAGTTCTTGAGCTTCTACAGGCATTTTTTTAGGTGAATGGATCCACCTGCAGAAGTATCCAATGACATCTTAGCTAATTCAGACAGACCATCATAGAATATATCCAGGATGGTCCATTCTGAAAGCATGTCAGAAGAACTTGCAGTTTTGTTGCATCAGAGAAACTAATTGAGATTTCAGCTCAAAATTGTTTGCTCCAATGGTAGGGATGGAGATGTTTCTTCCATGTAAATTGGAATTAGGTGCAGGAAAGTCACCAAGCATCCTCCTTGCATTATTATCATTTTCGGCTGCCATCTCCTCTTCCTGTTCAAAAATTTCTGTAAGGTTATCTCTGGATTGTTGTATTTTAGCTTCTCTTAGTTTCCTTTTCAGAGTTCTTTCAAGTTCAGGATCTGCTTCAACAAGAATGTTCTTGTCCTTGCTCCTGCTCATATGACAAAGAAGGGAATAACAAAGAAAATATGGAATCCTCTATGTCACAGTATAGAGATTCCTTTGTGTGAGTAGAAGAAGAAAAGAATGTAATGTAAAGAAGGAAAGAAGAGAAAATTCGAACACAGATGGAAGAGGGGGTTCGAATTTGGGTGAGATGAAGTGTTAGTAGAAGAATAAATAAATAGAAGGAGATGAGAGAGAAGGAGGATTTTCAAAAATAAAATTTTGAAAAGGGGTTAGTGATTTTTGAAAATTAGGAATGAAATAAAATTAAAATTAAAAATTGAAACAATTAGTTAATTAAAAAGAATTTTTTGAAAAAGAGGGAGGTATTTTCGAAAATTAGAGAGGGATAGTTAGTTAGGTAGTTTTGAAAGAGATAAGAAACAAACAAAAAGTTAATTAGTTAGTTGAAACAAATTTTGAAAATCAATTTTTAAAAGATAAGAAGATAAGAAGTTAGAAAAGATATTTTAAAATCAAATTTTTGAAAAAGATATGATATGAAGAGATATGATTTTGAAAGAGATAAGATAAAAAGATATTTTTGAAAAGATATGATTGAAATTAGTTTTGAAAAAGATTTGATTTTTAAAACAAACTTGAAATTTTTGAATCAAAACATTAATTGTTGATGATATTTTTGAAAATATGATGTAAAATTAAGAAAAATGAAAAAGATATGATTTTTGAAAAAGATTTTGAAAAATATAAGATTTTTAATTTGAAAATTTGATTTGACTCATAAGAAACAACTAAATTTTAAAAAGTTTTGAAAAAGTCAACTCAAATTTTCGAAAATTTATGAGTGAAAAAGGGAAAGATATTTCTTTTATTTTTAAATTTTTAATGATGAAAGAGAAAAATATGAAAAAGACTCAATGCATGAAAGTTATGGATCAAAACAATGAATGCATGCAAGAATGCTATGAATGTCAAGATGAATACCAAGAACACTTTGAAGATCATGATGAACATCAAGAACATATTTTTGAAAAATTTTCAATGCAAAGAAAACATGCAAGACACCAAACTTAGAAATCTTTCATGTTCAGACATTATGAATGCAAAAATGCACATGAAAAACAAGAAAAGACACAAAACAAAAAAAAACATCAAGATCAAACAAGAAGACTTACCAAGAACAACTTGAAGATCATGAAGAACACTATGAATGCATGATTTTTTGAAAAATGCAAAATGAATATGCAATTGACACCAAACTTAAAATCTGACTTAAGACTCAAACAAGAAACATGAAATATTAATTTTTTTTATTTTTATGATTTTCTAAATTTTTTTGGTATTTTTCGAAAATTATTTGAAAAAGAAAAATAAGGATTTCAAAATTTTTAATATGAATTCCAGGAATCTTGCACTGGTAGTTTAAAGCTCCAGTCCAGGAATTAGACATGGCTCACTAGCCAGCCAAGCTTTCAATGAAAGCTCCGGTCCAAAATACTAGACATGGCCAATGGCCAGCCAAGCTTCAGCATGTAACTCAGATATACTGCTCATTAGTTATCAAATTAACTTGCCTCTATGCTGATGGTTTGGAAGCTTCAGTCCAAAAGATTTTAGACATGGCTTTACAGCCAGCCAGGCTTCAACATGCTTCATGAAACACTAGAATTCATTCTTAAAAATTCTGAAGAAAAATATATTTTTGGAAATATTTTTTTTCGAAATTAAAAAGAAATAAAAATAAAACTTAAAATTAAAATAAAGTTACCTAATCTGAGCAACAAGATGAACCGTCAGTTGTCCAAACTCGAACAATCCCTGGCAACGGCGCCAAAAACTTGGTGCATGAAATTGTGATCCCTGGGCGAAATCGTCACTCGAACAATCCCCGGCAATGGCTCCAAAAACTTGGTGCTCTAATCTTAATTCATAATTTGTCACAACTTCGATACAACTAACCAGCAAGTGCACTGGGTCGTCCAAGTAATAAAACCTTACGTGAGTAAGGGTCGATCCCACGGAGATTGTTGGTATGAAGCAAGCTATGGTCACCTTGTAAATCTCAGTCAGGCAGATATGAAATAGTTATGGAGTTTTCGAAAATAAATAATAAATAAATAGAAAATAAAGATAGAAATACTTATGTAATTCATTGGTGAAAATTTCAGATAAGCGTATAGAGATGCTTTCGTTCTTCTGACTCGATCATACTGGAATAGGATTCACCCTCCTTTTGCGTCTGTCACTACGCCCAGCACTCGCGAGTTTGAAGTTCGTCACAGTCATTCAATCCCTGAATCCTACTCGGAATACCACAGACAAGGTTTAGACTTTCCGGACTCTCATGAATGCCGCCATCAATCTAGCTTATACCACGAAGATTCTGATTAAGAGATCCAAGAGATATTCATTCAATCTAAGGTGGAACGAAAGTGGTTGTCAGGCACGCGTTCGTAAGGGAATGATGATGATTGTCACGTTCATCACATTCATATTGAAGTGCGAATGAATATCTTAGAAGCGGAATAAGTTGAATTGAATAGAGAAACAGTAGTACTTTGCATTAATTCATGAGGAACAGCAGAGCTCCACAGCTTAATCTATGGAGTGTAGAAACTCTACCATTGAAAATACATAAATGATGAAGGTTCAGGCATGGCCGAGAGGCCAGCCCCCAAACGTGATCAATATGATCTAAAGATGAACTAAAAATCATAAGATGATATAAATACAATAGTAAAAAGTCCTATTTATACTAAACTAGCTACTAGGGTTTACAGAAGTAAGTAATTAATGCATAAATCCACTTCCGGGGCCCACTTGGTGTGTGCTTGCGCTGAGCTTGAAGTTTACACGTGCAGAGGCTTCTTCTGGAGTTGAACGCCAAGTTGTAACGTGTTTTTGGCGTTCAACTCTGGTTCGTGACGTGTTTCTGGCGTTTAACTCCAGACTGCAGCATAGAACTAGCGTTCAACGCCCTTTTGCATTATCTAAACTCGGCCAAAGTATGGACTATTATATATTGCTGAAAAGCCCTGGATGTCTACTTTCCAACGCAATTAGAAGCGCGCCATTTTGAGTTCTGTAGCTCTAGAAAATCCACTTTGAGTTCAGGAAGGTCAGAATCCAACAGCATCAGCAGTCCTTCTTCAACCTCTGAATCTGATTTTTGCTCAAGTCCCTCAATTTCAGCCAGAAAATACCTGAAATCATAGAAAAACACACAAACTCATAGTAAAGTCCAGAAATGTAAATTTAACATAAAAACTAATGAAAACATCCCTAAAAGTAACTAGATCCTACTAAAAACATACTAAAAATAATGCCAAAAAGCGTATAAATTATCCGCTCATCACTTATCTTTATCTTTGAGTTGAGGTAAGCTTATCTTTAAGGGAACCGCCCTTATCTCTATAGGCTTGGACGGCCTTTCGGTTTGGGTCGTGTTCCTCTTCTTGGGCCCTTTATGGGCTTTCCTGTCGATTTGGCCGAGTTCTTTAAGAAGAAGTCGGTCCGCTTGACCTGAAGAGGTCGGTCGCTTTGTCGTCAATCATCCCAGGTGTAACAGCCCAGACCACCCACTAGCACGATATTGTCCGCTTTGGCACACAAGGCCTTACGGTTTTGCCTTTGACGATAGGGATGCTAGCCGAAGCCCCCCACACTCACTCATCAAAACGCGTCATGCTAGGGAGAGGTATCCACACCCTTATAAGGCATGCTTCGTTCCCCTCTCCAACCGATGTGGGCCTTACAATCCACCCCCCTAAGGGAGTCCAGCACCCTCGCTGGCACATCGATCCGGGTTCTGGCTCTGATACCATAATGTAACACCCTAACTACCAAAGCTCACACTTCCGGCTGCGCGACTCTGATAGCTCGGACATTACGACGACACTTATACTATTTAATACTAAAATATGAGCCTGTTTGAAACTTTAAACCACAATACCGCTCCCAAAAAGTACTTTTGTTCGATAACATACAACGTACGTCCATACATACCATACAACTTACAGAAATTCATAAAGAGTACATCCATATATATACACATACATATATATAAATAATATTACAGACATTAACCAATACAATTCCTATCCCTCTTACAGATTATATCAAGATAAAGGCAAGGGTACAATAAACCATAACTAAAACAATATAGAGCATCACAACAACAATTAAATAAACTCTTCGTGACTTCTGCGCCCATATCCTGAAAGGGGAAAAATGTAGGGGGTGAGAACATCATCCTCGAAAGGGTTCTCAGTAGAGGGTTTTTGGGAATTACTGTAATAGGATACATGAAGATAAACCGTACCAGTGATTAATAATCATCTTATGCCTCTTTTCAAAAGCAACGGTTTACAATAAAAGTAAAGTCGGAAATCTTTTCTGAAAGAGGAACCGTTCAATTTTCAAAACATCAAAAGCCTTTCAAAAAGGTTTATCTAAACTGAATCAAAATAGCCTTTCATATTTTATTCCAAACCAGAAACACAAAACCAAAATCAACCATTGGTTCATCTCATTTCAACCACGGCCCTAGGCCCAAACAATCCAACCAATAACCAATCACCACAATCCAATAGAGTCCCAGATGCAAACACAAATAGGAAGATGCAAGCACAAGCAAACAGTTATTGCAAGTAGAACAATTAGCAATTAATCAAGCCCATAACTCATTCGGCAATCAGCCATAAATCAATATCATACACAGCCATTCCGGCCCACGGTTCAATCCAGAACCAGCCAATATTTATAATCATACACAGCCATTCCGGCCCACGGTTCAATCCAGAACCAGCCAATATTCATAATCATACACAGCCATTCCGGCCCATAACAAAACAGCACTTCCTCCATCCAACATCATCAAATTCATAAAACCGGCATTTAAGCCATAAATTGCTTTTTCTCAAATCGCTTCACTTTGAAATCAAGTTTCAACTCTTTTCAGCCTTGGCTTTAGAAATCTCGTTTCTCAAATCATCTCAGGCTCATAAGCCAAATTTACTCAAAGTGAGTTCTCTTTTTAAAACATAGCCACTCCCGGCATTCTCTTTCCAAAACTTCCAAAACCATGGCAAGTTAAGGATTTATTTCAAAGTATTCAAAATCACCCATACAACAATGGGATTTCATAACAAAAGTTTCTTGGCAGAGTCCCAAGTCTTTAGGGGAGAATAACATAACTCATTTCGCCAAATTCATTTAAAATCATTAAAACATTGGCTTTCTGATTTGAGTAAGCAAATAGGATCTAAGCCAAACCGAGTCATGTAATCATTTACTTCTTTCAAAGCCGTTTCCTTTACTTAGGCAAAACCAACTTCAACCCCCATGATAATTTCTAGAACGTTTCAACTGTTCAAAATTGTTTTAGTCTTGCAAGAATTCAGAATTCAAAGAGTACTTAAAACCTTTCTCAAAACATTTCAAAATGAAACTTGTCAATAGACATTCAGGTTCTTTCAAAGTCATTGAAACTTCTTTAATTGAAACCCCCAAGTCAAATTCAAAGGCATAAACCCTTTTCACACCCAAACAGCTTTAAAACACAAGTTTCATCTAAATAACCTTCTCCTGAAAGAGATACAATGCCTTTCTTAAGAAGCAAGACTAAATCACAATTTCCTCTTTATTAATTCATTTCGAAAGCATGAATCATCCTTTTCTCGATAATTCAAATAAAATAGTAGAAGTCTTTAACTCATCATTTTCCAGACAACATTTCAATAAAGACTCGGATTTTATAGAAATTTCGGCAGCACCTCCCCTAAAACTTGGACTTTTGCCACCCGGTTTGAGTCCCAACTAAACCATTTCTCATTCCTTTTCAACAGCTCAAAACCAGAAATCAATTCAAAGCAAGCTAAATCCAACAGTCGCCTCAGTGGCATATTTCAAGAAAACTATTTCAAGATCAACTCAATATCAACCGATTTAACTCATTTCCAAAGCTTTAAAGAAATGGCTCAATAACAAATCATTTGTCCAACACCAAGTCAATTAAAGTAAACCAGGCTGAATTCAAAAGTGCATTTGACTTTTCACATTATCAAGATAATTAACTCAATTCAAATCAATCCTCAACGGATCAAACTCAGATTTCAAATCTTTAAAGAATCAACCTCAAAACAATATATTTCACAAGCCGCACAACAATTCAGCCAAACAAGCATCCTTAACCATTCGAGACTATCAAATAACACACAAGGCAGATACAATCACCAAATACCAATAGTCTCATATCAGTATCCATATGTAATAATTCCAATACATAAAACATAGTTTTTGGAAAGCGCCCCTACCTCAAAACGCAATTCCATAACCCAAACGCCTCACAGAGTCCTTTTTGTCCTCAATTCGAAATCACCGGCAACCAAAACCTCGGCTCTACTTGTTACCCTCAAAATCAGAAACAGCTACAAGCGGCATAAGCAAACCGGATTCTAACTCCTAACACAATAATACCGCAAGACCTTAATATACATAACAAGACATTAACGCGGAGGTTTCGAAACGTAAAATACTCAATGAATTAACAAAACAGCCGCAGCTCCATATCAACCTGGTAGCGGCTCCGTCAGCTGCCTCAAGCGGCAGCGGCAATATAAGACTTCGACAACCGCGACTGCACAACAACGTCATGACGATAAAGACCCATGAATAGAAAGGAATGAAGACCAAATGCAAGGACCCTTACCGGCAGTGGTTTTCCAGTGGCTAAGCTGCATTCTCCGGCAGCAGAAACGGAAAAAGTCTCGGCGGTGGTTTTAGCAGCGGTGGTAAGAACAGCAACCCAGGGGTGACGGCGACGCGGCTCCACCACCAGTGACCGAGGAGCGTGACAGAGGTGTTTCCCCCACTCAATGGCGTCCTCTCCTTCAAACCGGATCGGGGCAGACCTCTAGTAGTGGCGAGGCAGCAGCTTCGAACAGCAAGCCACGGTGATGGAAGACTTCGGCGATGGTGGAAGGGCAGCGGAGGACCCGCGACGGCGGAGGCACTACTGCAGAACAAGATCCCCCTTCCGCCGATCTCTCTCTCTCTCTCCTATTCGAGCTTCTCTCTTCGGCCCTCCGTGGATGACGAGGACTCAGATTCCACGGTGAGGAGGACGACGGCGCGAGCATCACAGCGGCGGCGGCGAGCTAGTCCGCGACGAGGAGGACGGCAAAAGCCCCAAGCTCAGCCTCTCCCTCTCTCCGACGCTACCCTCTGCGAACATCCTCTTGTCACGGAACAGCGGCAGCAGTGCGGATGGCCACTCGTAGGGCCAGTGACGGCGACGCGTTGGCAGTGATGAAGCTCGACGCACCGGCGCGGCCTCCTTTCTCCTCTCCTCTTCTTCTCCTTCGGACATCGTGCGCCGTGGGTGTTGTGCTTCTGATTCCCCCTCATCTTCTTTTCTGTTTCTGTTTTCCTTTTCCATCATGGAAAAGAAACGCTGCTGCTGAGTTAGGAAGAAGGGGGTTTCGGCTGCAGCTGGGGCATGGGGAAAACAATGGGTTACCGGGTCATGGGTTAGGGTTAAAGATAACCCTTAGATCAAAGAAGTTCAATAGGATCAATAAGAAGAAAACCAGCGCATCAGTTTGAAACAAACTCAAGCTGAGTCAAGGAAGCATGAGGTTTACAGAAGAGAGTATTTCAAACCCAAGACAAAGCTCACAGAACTCAAGAGCATGATTAAAAATACTTTCGAATACATTGGTCATGAAAGAGCCGAAAACTTGCGAAAAAATCACTTTGCAGTCTAGAAGAAAAGTTGAGTAACAAATATTCTTCAAGAGAGTAGCAATAGCATAAACGTGGCTTCACTTCAATACAATTTCATGTTGAAATAGATCATGTAGAGTTTTAAAAACAAGATGCATACCGGCTTGGCTAAGAGCTAAAATATTTTCATCAAATGTTTTAGAAAATTAGTTAAGTGCACAATCTTAACCAAAAGTAATTCACAAAACTCAGGAGAGAAATCAAATGCTTGTTCAGAAACTCCCAAAGTCCATATTCAAACAAGCGTGTATAACATTTATAATATGTACGAAAGAGGAAGTTAAACTCTTTTTAGAAAAGAAACTCCGAAGTGAAAATTTGCTTACAATTTGGTAAAGGAAATAAGTGATGCGTTACAAACGAACCGATTTCCACTAAATAAGGAAGCTTTCCAAAACTTCATTTAAAATAGTGCATGCCAACCTTAAAACAATTTTGCCAAAATTTGAACAATGGTTTCAATCATAACCAAGCAACTGAAAAATAAGTTCGATTTGGAACTTCTTCAAAGAGAATTCAATCTGCTTTATAAAATTCAAAACAAGATTCCAAAAGTATACTTGAAATCACTATCTCAGAAGAACATTCAAGAAGTTTAAGATGTACTAAAAGGGGTCAAGCCTTGCAAGAAAGGATCTTAATTTAAAGTAGTTCAAACAAGATTCACTAGGCATGAGTCATCAAACAAGCTTTCAATTGATCCAAAAAATTCTTTGACTAAAAACTCTTGTAGAGATAATGAGAGAATAAGCGATGCACTAATTTGAAACGAATCAAACTGACCCACATAAGGATGAGATCCACAAGAGAGGACAAACCAAGATCAATGGTAATGTTCACAAGATGTAAAAGATTAGTTAAAAACAGGGTCACGTATGACATTCATAGAGGTGAAAAGTTTAAGAAGGAACTAGTCCGTTCATAAGAAGAAAGCTATGAGTCCAGCATTTTCAAAAGAATAACAATGGCATAAACCATGTAGTATGATAAACCAAACTCAAATCAAAACAAATTAAGTGAAGTTTACCAAACAAAACTCAACTGGGATAAAAGCGAAAAATCCCCTTTCTTTCCAGAATTTTGAAAAATACTCCAAATACATAATCAATTGAAGATGTGCATTGGAACTATAGTAAAATTGCTAGAAAGTCAATTTACTTTTAAAGTAAGTGCAATTCCGTGAACCGGTAAAAACACAGGCAAGGTATTAAAATAGAGAGTTGCTAAACTGTATAAATAATTCCAAAGTCTCATATATAGAAAAGTATATATCTAATCCCGCGATTCGCTTTACTCAACTCGTATTTCATCTATGATAACCCATCAGTGCTTTCATATACATAATTCACTAGTATTAAGCCGGCCAAACTTAATATCAGGAATTATGCAACTTAAATCCAACACTAATTATATATAGAAAATACTATTCGCTCACCAATTTCACAAATTATTTTCAATAAAATGCCCAAATCTAAAAATTAGAAATAGTATACTTAATTTCTTCATTTTCCAAAATAGCAGTAATAATATTTAAAATATTATTTATCTAATCCAAATCATATAAAATCCTTATTATTTCATAACTATCAACCTTATACTTTAAATATAGAAAATAATCCAATAATTATAAAATTGGATAATAATCATAACTTATCTCAAATCCAATAAATCAAAACTTGCCTTAATTATCTTTAATAAAATAACCCCTAAAATTAAGGCTATAAATAACTGTAGGATTTGAGACTTGATCATAATAAGACTTTTCAAATATTCTGGGTCTTACACCAGGTTGGATAGCTCAACCCAGGGTATGAACAGTGCCCCTGCTTGAGCTCGGTCTTCTTTATCAAGGTTGAGTCCTTGATTTCGGTCCTTCTCGTAGCGAAGCCGAACTCAAGCATTTTGTCGACTCCTTTTTGTAGCAGCTTTTGAATGTAGAACGTTTTTCTCTAAAAGCGCGCACTTTTATATCAGCGCTTTTTTGGGAACGCAAGCGGTTTTAATATCTGCATTTAATTGGCATTTAATTGCCCCCACTCTTTCTTGGCTTTTATTTTGAATTTCTTGATCAAAAACGGTTTCTCTTCTTCGCATCTTCTTCGTAACTTCTCCCTTTACTTTCTCACTTGTAACTTTCTCCTTTGATTTTTCTGAAGCCTCCGCCTGTAGCTTTCGCGTTTCAGCCCAGCGACGTTGCTTTGTGACTTTGCTTTTTCGTGGGGGAAGGGGTGATTCTAGATTTTGCCTTCTGCTTTTCTGCTTTTCTTTGCAGCTTTCTTTCATTTTCCCAGGTTTGGTTCTTCTTTCTTCCTCCCTCTATGCTATTTTTGTGTCTGTTTTGAGAAAGTTTTTATCTTTAGTTGGGAAAAGTTTGGATCTTTCTACTTTTTGCTGTGCCTGATCACTGTGCGTCTCGTAATTTCTTCGTCTTTTGCATGGTCGTTTTCGCTTTTCCTGTTGCTTGATACCTTTAGGGCTTTTGCATGTTGTGAAATGTTTTTGATTTTGAAGCTTTGGAATGATAATTTTGTTTGATTCTGAAAAAAGGTTGTATCTTTGACGATTTTTGCCTGGTATGTTTGCTGTTGTTTCTTGCTGATAGACTGTAGGAAGATGACTTTCTATTTTGTTTATGTTTTGCCTTTCTCCTATGAAAAATGCTTGCTGTTTGAGATCTTCTATTCTTGTTTGCGAGATGCCGAGACGTAGGTAGATTTTCCTTGATACATCGCTTTGTTACTGCCTCCAAAGGATGCCCCAGGAGTTTTAGTTTGAGTCTTGGGGTTTTTTCCTTTTCTGTGTATCCGCCCGCCGAGATGTTTTTGAGTAATCCGTTCTTCTTTTCTTTTGTAGGATTTAGTTGGCCTCATGTCTTCCCGAAATAACGTTGTAGAGATGCCTTCCCGGGTTCCTGAGGGTATAGCCGATTGGGTGGACTCGATGGTTCTTATGTGTGTTTCTCTGGTTGATTCTGAGTTTTGTGCACAGCTTAGACAGTTTCATAGTGTTTGTAGTAATTCCAGTGATGAGAAGAACTATGAGCTTGTCCCTCCCTCTTCTGATGAGAGAGTCTGCTTTTCTACTCGGGTTGTTGATGATCGCCCCTTCTATTATGTTTATGATTTTTTCTTCGGTCAACTGGGTATCACCCTTCCTTTTACTCCATTTGAAACCGACCTGTTATGGTCCTGTAATGTTGCCCCCTCTCAACTTCACCCCAATTCCTGGGGTTTCATAAAAATTTTCCAATTGTTGTGCAATGGTTTTGGTATTCCTGCTTCCCAATCTCTCTTTTTCTATCTGTTTGTCTTGAC
>NC_029793.2:35690664-35713231 GCF_000816755.2 Arachis ipaensis | reverse complement strand
TTTCATAAAAATTTTCCAATTGTTGTGCAATGGTTTTGGTATTCCTGCTTCCCAATCTCTCTTTTTCTATCTGTTTGTCTTGACTAAGCCCGGTGTGGTAAAAAAGAAGTCGGCTTGGGTCTCCTTTCGTTCCACCCAGGGAAAGAAGGTCTTTTCCATGTTTGACGAGTCATTCCGTGATTTTAAAAACTACTTTTTCAAGGTCCGAGCTGTTGAAGGAGCTCGGCCCTTTTTCTGGATGAAAATGACGAACCTGCTTTTCCCTTGGAATGGCAAAAAGATGTGAGGGTCTCCAGATATGCGTGGAAAATATTGGATGAGGCTGAGCGAGCTTTTGTGACTGTCTTGGAAGAACGATGGGGTCATCCTCCCCATCTTGACACAAAAAAATTTCTAACCAATCCTTCTCTTCTTCAAACTGAGCTGGGTATCTTGTGTTTCCTTTATTATCTGTTTATGTGGCTTGTAGGTGTCTTTCCGACTTATCTGACTTGTATGTTAATTTCTATTTTATTTCCAGAGGCAATGAAGAATAATGAGTCCATGAAAGCTTTTAAGAGGGCGGAGAGGGCGACTGCTGCCAGAAATATTGCGGCCAAGGCGGCTGGGGAGGGGTCTTCCCAAGTGCGCGAGAAGCCATCAGTGCCAAGTTCTCCTGGGGTGAAGAAGGTGATCCCTACACCCCGAGTCCGTTTGGTGGATCCTCACCCTACTTCTGCCGCTCCATCTGTTGCTCCTCCCAATAAAAAACAAAAAATAGTTGAGCCCTTCGACCTCGACGCTCCTGATTTTAATGCCATTAAATTTGTGGATCAGCAAATCGGTCCCTATGGCGCCCTCTCCATGGATGATGTGTCCATCCTCCATCACTTGGAATTTATGGCCCGAAATCACGTAAAGATGGCGTATATGGCGGCTGCCATATATCGGACTGCTCAGAATCTTCCTCTCCATGCCACCAAAGTATTTTTGGAGGAGGCAAAATAAGAGTTTGATCAGATGAGGGAGTTGAAGGAGAAACTTGAGATAAAGGTAGCCAAGCTGGAGAAGGACTTAGAGAACGAGAAGGTGAGTTCTCAATCACTGGCAGCTTCTTTGAGGTTGGCTGAGGACACATCCATGATGCATAAGGATAGTTACGTTACATCCTATTGGGAGATGATGCGCCTGAGGGGGGAGCTCGACAATGTCCGGGAAGATTATTCTGAGCTCCAAAGTCATCTCGTTGGCAGCGTGACTGCTGCTTACGAGAACTTGAAGGAGCAAGTTCGGGTCATTGCTCCCGAGGCCGATCTCACCCCCTTTAGCCTGGATAACATTGTCAGGGATGGCAAGATTGTCCCTGATGATGAGGATGACGATGATGAGGTTGCTCCTCCCCCTGCGTCCTCTGCCAAAGTGTCGACCTCTTTTACTCCTCTGGTTGCGCCTGACTCGGATTGCCAAATTCTGAACCGGGAGGATGGAACTGTGGATGCTGTGCCGATTCAGACTCGTCCTCCTTCTCCTTGTGCTGATGCTACCAAGAAGGCTCCTGATGTTTGCTAATCTCTTTCTGGATATGTAGTTGGCCCGGCTTGTGGGCTTTTTAAAACTTTTTATTTAATTGCTGACATTTCCTGGTTGCTTGTTTAGCAACTTTTTATTTTGAAAAACAAAAGGTAGCTCGCTATCCCTTCACGGTAGGTTTTGGTGGCCTTCCGAGCCTTATAACTTTTGTAGTGTAAAAGAAGTAGTTTTTTGACTTGGCATCTTTTCTGTTTTCTACTGATGTTTGAAATCTTGCATCTCGACTTCCTCGGATTGCTTTGTTTTATTGTTTGTAGCTTGGATCCTTTGAGGTTGTGATTTATGGGTCCAACTTGTTTCTCGGTGGTTCTTTTGCGCTGGTCCCCTTTTTAAGTTATTTCTGTAATCCTCTTTTTTGGACCTTTGTCAGGTCTCTTTCCGGGGATTACTTTTGTAACTTGTTTGTAGGAGATCGACTTCGTTAGGTCGATCTCTTTTTAGGTTATTTTTGTAATCTCTTTTCTTGGACCTTTGTCAGGTCTCTTTCAGGGATTGCTTTTATAACCTTTTCATTTTGTAGGAGATCGACTTCGTTAGGTCGATCTCTTTTTAGGTTATTTTTGTAATCCTCTTTCTTGGACCTTTGTCAGATCTCTTTTAGGGATTGCTTTTATAACCTTTTCATTTTGTAGGAGATCGACTTCGTTAGGTCGATCTCTTTTTAGATTATTTTTGTAATCCTCTTTCTTGGACCTTTGTCAGGTCTCTTTCAGGGATTACTTTTATAACCTTTTCTTTTTGTAGGAGATCAACTTCGTTAGGTCGATCTCTTTCTAGGTTATTTTTGTAATCCTCTTTCTTGGACCTTTGTCAGGTCTCTTTCAGGGATTACTTTTATAACCTTTTTATTTTGGGCTGACTTTGTTAGGTCGAGCCCTTCTAAGTTAAAGTAATCCTCTTTAATAGGGTTGGCCAGACCTCTTTCCAGGGTTTACTTATAACTTGGGTTGACTTGGTCCGACTTCTGGACGTCGGCCAGTCTTTAAGTTATTATTTTAGCTATCCGTAAGACCTCGTCAGGTTCTTTTTTGGATTGCTTTCGATAACTTCTTACATTATTCTGTGTTCATCTTTGCCGATTTGTAGAAAATGGTTGGCATCTTTAGATCGTCCTTTGGGTGAATCGCGCTTTCACCTTTATCGGACGATTTATCTTTATCGTGGTCGTACAGTGAAATTGTTTTTCACTTTCTGCCGACCTGTTGCTTTATAATCAGACGATGAATTCTTCAGATTAATGCGTCTTGAATTCTTGTAGAATATCTAAATAAACTTTATTCAAAGTAAAAGTGCAAATATATACATGTGGGAATTTTTTTAGCCCTTTAAGTCGGATAGTGTCTGGGTCTCAACTTGGTGCCTCATTAAAAAACCTTTTCAGGAAAAAGAGTGCATCCAATATTGAGATCTGTTACCTTCCTAACTGTAGTACCTTCTTAGGTTGCAAGCGTGCCATGATCTGGGAAGCTCTCGTCCATCGAGATCGGACAGTCTGTAGTAGCCCTTCCCAAGTACTTCTACAACTCGGTAGGGTCCCTTCCAGTTTGTTGCCAGCTTTCCTTCTCCTGGTCGAGTTGTTCCATTATCATTTCGGATTAGGATGAGATGGTTTTCTGCGAAACTTTTCGGCACTACCCTTTGATTATATCTGGAAGCCATTCGGCACTTTAGAGCTTCTTCCCTGATCTGAGCTCTTTCTTGGATTTCAGGTAGTAGGTCGAGCTCTTCCCTCTGAAGTTGGGAGTTTGCTCCCTCATTGTAATGAACTACTCTAGGCGATCCTTCCTCAATTTCTATTGGAATCATCGCCTCTATTCTGTATGCTAACCGGAAGGGGGATTCCTTCGTGGTGGAGTGTGGCGTCGTTCGATATGCCCATAGGACCTGTGGAAGCTCTTCCGCCCAAGCTCCCTTTGCATCTTGTAATCTCCGTTTCAACCCGGCCAATATGACTTCGTTGGCAGCTTCGGCCTGTCCATTGGCTTGTGGATGTTCGACGGAGGTGTACTGATGCTTTATATTTAAGTCGGCTTCTTGTTTTCTGAAGCCTGCGACTATAAATTGAGTGCCATTGTCTGTGGTTATTGAATATAGAACCGCGAACCTTGTGACGATGTTTCTATATAGGAATTTCCGGCTTCTTTGAGCGGTGGCATTGGCTAGGGGCTCTGCCTCGATCCACTTTGTGAAATAGTCTACCCCTACTATGAGAAATTTAACTTGTCCTGACCCCTGGGGGAAGGGGCCGAGAAGGTCGAGCCCCCACCTTGCAAACGGCCAAGGCGAAGTTACACTGATGAGCTCTTCTGGCGGGGCGATGTGAAAGTTGGCATGTTTCTGACATGGTGGGCATGTCTTTACAAATTCTGTGGCTTCTTTCTATAGAGTTGGCCAATAAAACCCCGCCAGAGTACTTTTTTGGCGAGGGCTCGTGCTCCGAGATGATTGCCACAAATGCCGCCGTGTACTTCTTCTAATACTTCCTTTGTGTAGGAGGTCGGTACGCATTTCAGTAATGGTAATGAGATCCCTCTTTTGTACAGGATGTTGTTTATAATGGTGTAATACTGTGCCTCCCTTTTTAGCCTCTTTGCCTCCTTTTCTTCCGTGGGGAGTGTTCCTGTTTTGAGGTAGTTGATTATGGGGGTCATCCATCCTTGGTCCTGGCCTATTATGGTTAGGACTTTTTGTTCCTCCGAGATCGACGGGCTCTGTAGTATTTCCTGGATGAGACTTCTATTGTTGCCCTCCGGTTTGGTGCTGGCTAATTTTGAGAGTGCATCAGCTCGGGCATTTTGTTCTCGGGGTATGTGGTGGATCTTATATTCCCCGATTTGTCCGAGCTGTTCCTTGGTCTTATCCAAATACCTTTTCATGGTGGGATCTTTGGCTTGGTAGCTCCCTGTTATTTGTGATGTGACAACTTGCGAATCGCTGTAAATGTTGAGTTCCCGAGCTCCAACCTCTTCAGCCAGCTTCAAACCAGCTAGCAGTGCTTCGTATTCCGCCTGGTTATTTGAAGCCGGGAACCCGAACTTGAGGGAGAGCTCAACTTGGGTTCCCTGGTTGCTTTCTATTATCACTCCTGTGTCGCTTCCAGTTTTATTTGAAGAATCGTCCACATAGAGATTCCACTCTGTGAGGGTTTCCAGGGCATCTGTGAATTCTGCGATAAAGTCGGCCAGATATTGTGACTTAATGGCCGTCCGAGCTTCATATTGGAGGTCAAACTCTGACAGCTCGACTGCCCATTGTAGAATTCTACCTGCTAAATCTGTCTTCTGCAATATTTCTTTCAAGGGCTGGTTAGTGCGAACTTTGATGGTGTGGGACTGAAAGTAAGGGCGGAGTCGTCGAGATGTTAGAATGAGAGTATAGGCAAATTTTTCTATTTTCTGATAGTTCAACTCGGATCCCTGTAATGCTTTACTAATGAAGTAGACGGGTTGTTGTCCGTTTTCATCTTCTCTGACTAGTGCTGACGCTACTGCCTGGCTTCCTACTGCGAGATATAATATGAGTGGTTCTCCTTCTCGTGGTCGAGAGAGGATAGGTGGCTGTCCTAAGAATTTCTTAAAATCTTGGAAGGCTTGCTCACATTCTGTCATCCATTCGAACTGCTTTCCCTTTCTTAAAGTAGCATAGAAGGGGAGAGATCTTATCGCAGCTCCTGCTAAGAATCGGGATAGGGCGGCCAATCTCCCGTTGAGTTGTTGTACTTCTTTGACACAGGTTGGGCTCTTCATGTTGAGTATGGCCTGACATTTGTCTGGATTTGCTTCAATTCCTCTTTGTGTGAGCATGAAACCTAAGAATTTGCCTGCTTCTACTGCAAAGGTGCATTTCGCGGGATTGAGTCGCATGTCATGCTTCCTTATGGTGTCGAATACTTGGGCCAGGTCGGACAATAATGTCTCTTCACTTTGTGTTTTTATTAGCATGTCGTCCACGTAGACTTCCATGATCTTTCTGATATGATCCGAGAAGACTTTATTCATTAGCCTTTGATAAGTAGCTCATGCGTTCTTGAGACCGAAAGGCATTACAATGTAGCAGTAGTTTGCTTTCGGTGTTAGGAATGAAGTCTTTTCTTGATCTGGTGGATACATGGGGATCTGGTTGTATCCCGAGTATGCGTCCATAAACGAGAGATATTTATATCCGGAGGAAGCGTCTACCAGAGCGTCGATATTTGGGAGTGGGTAAGGATCTTTTGGACAAGCCTTGTTGAGATCGGTGTAATCGGTGCACATTCGCCACTTCCCATTTGATTTTTTCACCAAGACAACGTTGGCTAGCCATAGTGGATATTTGACTTCTCTTATGAATCCTGCTTCCAGTAGTGCCTGTACTTGTTCTTTCACAGCCTGGGATCGCTTTGGCCCAAGTTTTCTTCGTCTCTGCTGTACCGGCCGAGATTCTGGATAGACCGCCAACTTATGACACATCAGCTTAGGGTCAATGCCTGGCATATCTGCGGCTTTCCACGCGAAGAGATCGATATTAACTTGCAAGAATTGTATTAGTAATTCCTTTGAATCTTCTTTTAGGATTGTGCCGATATTAGTTGTTTTTTTCGAGGTGTCCCCGATCTGAATCTTTTCTATCTCACCCTCTGGCTGGGGACGAAGTTCTTCCTGTCGTTGAACTCCGCCCAGCTCGATTGTGTGGAACTCTTCTCCTTTGCCTCTGAGCTTTAGGCTTTCGTTGTAACAGCGATGTGCCATTTTTTGATCTGCTTTTATCGTGGCTATCCCTTTTGGTGTTGGGAATTTCATACATAGGTGTGGGGTCGAGACTATTGCGCCGAGTTGGTTGAGTGTTGTCCGACCTATGAGAGCATTGTAAGCTGAACTTACATCGACCACGATGTAGTCTATTTTGAGGGTCCTGGATTGGTTCCCTTTTTTGAAGGTTGTATGTAGTGGTATGTATCCTAGTGGTCGAACCGGGGTGTCTCCTAGTCCAAACAGACTGTTTGGATATGCTTGAAGTTCTTTTTCTTCTAAGCCGAGTTTATCAAAGGCTGTTTTGAATAAGATGTCGGCAGAACTCCCTTGGTCTATTAAGGTGCGGTGTAGGTTGGCGTTTGCTAATATGATGGTGATGACCATGGGATCGTCGTGTTCTGCGATGATGCCGGATGCATCCTCTTTAGTGAATGTTATTGCCGGGATGTTGAGTGCTTCCTCCTCTCCTTCGACATGATATACTTCTTTGAGATATCTTTTGTGAGAGGATTTGGAGATCCCACCTGCTGTGAATCCGCCGTGTATCATGTGGACATGTCTTTCTGGTGTCCGAGGTGATCGTTCTGTTCATTCGGTATCTTCATCCCTTCGTCTCTTTCTTTGATCATCATCTCGAGTGGCCAGGAATCGATCTAACTTTCCTTCTCTCACCAATTTTTCTATGATATTTTTTAAGTCGAAACATTCGTTTGTGGAGTGTCCTCGGACTCGATGGTATTCACAATATTCCTTCCGGTTTCCTCCTCCCTTTTTGCCTTTGAGTGGCCGTGCTGGGGGATTTTTTCTGTATGGCAGACTTCTTTGTATATCTCGACCAAGGATGCCCTGAGAGGAGTGTAATTATGGTATTTTTTAATTTTCTCTCCTTGTCGATCTTCTTTCCTCTTGGATTTCTTGTCTCTATCT
Organism: Arachis ipaensis; assembly: GCF_000816755.2. Lineage (NCBI taxonomy): Eukaryota > Viridiplantae > Streptophyta > Magnoliopsida > Fabales > Fabaceae > Arachis > Arachis ipaensis. Next base: position 35,706,005 of record NC_029793.2, on the reverse strand, counting down.
CGGTAAGAGGCCCCCGATTTTGAGGCTTCTCCTAACCGAGCGTTTTCTTCTATGTTGATGTATTTTTCTGCTCGTTCCTGCACTTCATCCAAGGAAGTCGGGTACTTTTTTGATATAGATTGGCTGAAAGGTCCTTCTCGTAGGCCGTTGATGAGTCCCATGATGGCGGCCTCTGTGGGTAAACTTTGTATGTCCATGCACGTTTTGTTGAATCTCTCCATATAGTTGCGGAGGCTCTCCCGATCTCCTTGTTTGTTCCCTAGTAAACTGAGGGCGTGCTTGGCTTTATCTTTCTGAATGGAGAATCTGGCTAGGAATTTTTTAGCTAGGTCATCAAAGCTTGAGATGGACTTTGGGGGTAGGTTGTCAAACCATCGAATGGCTGTCTTTGTGAGAGTTGTTGGAAAGGCTTTGCAACGAACAGCATCTGGGGCGTCGGTGAGGTACATTTTGCTTCTGAAGTTACTGAGGTGGTGGTTGGGATCCGTGGTGCCATCATACAGGGTCATATCCGGGAGTTTGAAGTCTTTTAGAATTTTGGTTTTCATGATTTCCCTGGTGAATAGGTCTTGCTCTTTGCATGAATTTTCTTCGAGATTGGCCAGATTGGCCTTTGATTTGAGATCGGCTTCTAATTGCTGTAGTTTTTCCTCCAACTCCCGACGTCGCCGCACTTCTCTTTGTAGATCGTTTGGGTCGTGTTCCTCTTCTTGGGCCCTTTATGGGCTTTCCTATCGATTTGGCCGAGTTCTTTAAGAAGAAGTCGGTCCGCTTGACCTGAAGAGGTCGGTCGCTTTGTCGTCAATCATCCCAGGTCGGATAGCTCGACCCAGGGTATGAACAATTACTATAACTTAGAAGGGCCCGACATGACGAAGTCGGCCCAAAACACAAAGTTATAGAAGTAATCCCTGAAAGATACCTGCACAAGGTCCAAAAAAGAGGATTACAAAAATAACTTAGAAGGGCCCGACATGACGAAGTCGGCCCAAAACACAAAGTTATAGAAGTAATCCTTGAAAAGACCTGCACAAGGTCCAAAAAAGAGGATTACAAAAATAACTTAGAAGGGCCCGACATGACGAAGTCAGCCCAAAACATAAAGTTATAAAAGTAATCCCTGAAAGAGACCTGCACAAGGTCCAAGAAAGAGGATTACAAAAATAACTTAGAAGGGCCCGACATGACGAAGTCGACCCAAAACACAAAGTTATAGAAGTAACCCCTGAAAGAGACCTGCACAAGGTCCAAGAAAGAGGATTACAAAAATAACTTAAGAAGGACCCGACATGGCAAAGTCGGCCCACATGAAATGCTAAAGTTATAAAAAAGTAATACCTGGCAGAGACATCATAAAAGGTCCAAACAAAACAGGATTACTAGAAATTACTCCAGCAGCTTCAAAGGAATCAAAGCCACAAGTACTAAAGCAATCCAAAAAGGTTGAGCAAACAAGGCTCCAACATTCCCAAAACATGGAAAGGTACCAGGTCGAGTGCAAACAAATATGATATAAAAATATAAAGTTATAACAAGCCTCAGAGGCCCCCAAAATCAGCCCCAAAAGCTTGAAAGTTACCTTTGTTTTTTAAAATAAAGTTGCTAAATAAGCAACTAAAGGAGTGTCGACAGTCAGCAAACATCATTTACAAAAAGAGTTTAAAAAGCCCAAAAGACGGGCTATCTACACAAAGCATTCACATAATCAGGGAAGACCCGAAGGCTTCTCGGCGGCATGAGGTGAAGGAGGGCGAGTCTGAATAGGCATAGCATCCACAGTCCCATCATCCCGATTCAAGATTTGAGAGTCAGGATCTGACAGGGGATGATCAACCTCAGCTGAAGGAGCGGAAGAAGTTGGCACTTCGGAGGCTTTGGCAGCAAGCACAGGGGGAGGTTCAACATCAGCGTCATCAGGGTCGTCAGGGACAATCTTGCCATCCTTTACAACATTGTCTAGACTGAAGAGAGTAAGGTCGACCTCGGGAGCAAGAACTCGAACTTGCTCCTTCAGGTTCTCATAAGCAGCATTTACGCTGCCTACAAGGTGACCCTGGAGCTCAGCATAATCAACCCGGGCAGACTCCAACTCCTCCCTGAGACGTATCACTTCCCTATAGGCCATAACATAGCTATCCTTGTGCCTCAAGGCGGTATCCTCAGCCAACCTCATAGAAGCCGCCAAGGCAACAGAACTAGCCTTTTTGGTCTCTAACTCCTTCTCCAGTTTGGTCACTTTCACTTGGAGCTCCTCCTTCAAACCCTCCATACGGTCGAACTCTTGCTTAGCCTCCTCCATAAAAGCTTTAGTAGCATGAAGAGGGAGGTCTTGGGCAGCTCGGTACAGGACAGCTCCCATATGTGCCATCTTGACGCTACTCCGAGTAATAAAATCCAAGTGGCGAAGGAGAGAGACATCGTCGGTAGGAATGATACCGTAAGGACCAATCTGCTGATCGAAAAACTCAACCGCGTCAAAGTCAGGGGCATCAAGGTTGAAAGGCTCAGTCGTTTTTTGTTTTTTGTTTGGAGGAGCACCAGAAGTAGCAACAGAAATTTGAGGAGGATCAGCCAAACGAACCTGGGGAATAGGGATTACCTTCCTCACCCCCGGCGAGTTCGGTATGGTCGGCTTCAACTGAACCTGAGATGATCCCTCACCGGCCGCCCTAGCTGAGATGTTTTGAGCTGCAGTAGCCTTTCTTGCCCTCTTTAAGGCCTTCATGGATTCATTATTCTTAATCATCTCTGCAAACAATACATCACAGCAGGAAACCAAGTTACAAATAAAAAAAGAGCTCGTAAAGAAATAAACTGAACAAAACAAGGAAAGCCAAAATTGAACACTACTCAGCTCATCTCTAAGGAGTGAGGGGTCCCCTAAGAATTTCTTGGTATCAAGATAGGGAGGCTCCCCCCGATTCTCCTCCAACACAGTCACAAAGGCCTGCTCGACCACGTCCAACATTTCCCAGGAATACCTCGACACAACAACGTTCTTTTGCCACTCTAAAGGAAAAGTGGGCTCATCATTCTCATCCAGAAAAAAGGGACGAGCTCCTTCAACAGCTCGGACCTTGAAGAAATAGTTCATAAAATCACGAAACGACTCGTCATACATAGAAAAAACTTTCTTCCCTTGTGAAGCTCGGAAGGAAACCCAGGCAGCCTTTTTCTTCACTACCCCAGGTATTGTCAAGGCAAACAAATAAAAGAAAAGGGATTGCGAAGCAGGGACGTCAAATTCACGACACAACAATTGAAAGATCTTTATAAAATCCCAAGAATTGGGGTGAAGTTGGGATGGAGCTACATTGCAAGACCACAACAGGTTGATCTCAAAAGGAGTAAAAGGAATGGTGATATTCATCTAGCCAAAAAAATAATCGTATGCATAGAAAAAAGGACGGTCTCTAGCAACTCGAGTAGAGAAACAAACTCTCTCTTCAGGAGTGGGGGGTACAAGCTCATAATTCTTTTCCTCACTACCACTACTACAAACCCTATGAGATTGCCTAAGCTGCTGACGAAATTCAGAATCAACCAAAGAAACACACAAAAGAACCATCGAATCCACCCAATCAGCCATGCCCTCAGGGACTTGGGAAGAAGTCTCAACAATGTTCCTACGAGAAGACATGAGGTCAACTAGTCCTACAGCAAGAAAAGAAGAAAATAGATTACTAACCCAAACATCTCCGATAAAGTCAAAAACAAACCATATCAGAACAGCTCGGACAAGCATGACACAGAGTAATACAAGCAACAAAAGGAAACCCCAGGACCCACACTAAAGATCCAGGGGCACCTTTTGGAGGCAAGTTATGGAACAAGGATTCAGGAAAACCTACAAGCTCACATACATCCTAACAGAAAAACAATAAACCTCTCTTTGGTGATCCGCAACTAAAGCGACACTCCGAAAAGAAAGCCGCGAGCCACAAATCGAGCAAAGTCATCAAGATAAACTACCTTCCAGACTCGCCATCCCAGTTTCAATCGACAAACGAAGCTACTAAACAACAAAATATCATCAAAGACGCAACCTTGTCCTCAGAGAAATAAAATCCCCTCAAACGAAGTAAAGTCAAAATAAGCACCGATCTACTCTTACAAAAGTTCAGCAGCAAGAAAAAGATACCAATAGGGCAAAAATCAAGGGGCAATCTTTGCAGAAGTAAACAAATGCAGTTTTCGAGTATAAAAAAAAACCAGAAGCAAGCAGCAAAACATGCAAAGACCTAAAAAGACTCTATAGAAGTAGTAGGAGTACGCATAAAAACGAAAAGGAAGCCAAAAAATACATCAAAGTGACGAACAAACACAAAGACCACAGAAAGGTTCAAGCTTTTCAACATATATTCAGAGTCAAAGTTTTACCAGAAAAATGATGAGAACAAGAAAGTAAGAAAAAACCAACCTGGAAAAAGCAGAATGCCTCGAGAGAAAGTTGAAGAGAAGGGCAGAATCTGGAATCGCCCTTCCATAGCCAGAAGGAAACAATAACCAAGCAATGTCGTAAGAAAAGAGGCGAAAGCTACAAACCCCAGGTGAAAACAGAAAGAGAAAAAGAACAGGGAGGTTACGGAGAAGAGAAACCGTTTTTCTGAAATATGAAATTCAAAATAAAGAGGCTAAGAGAAACGGGGCAATTAAAACCAATTAATGAGGGCATTAAACCCTCGCACGTTCCCAAGAGCAGAGCGCTAATACAAAAGCGCGCGCTTTCAGAAGAAAACGTTCCACATTCAAAAAGGAAGATTCTACAAAGAGAGAAGTCGACAAATGCTCAAGTCCAGCTTCACCCGAGAAGGATCGAGGTCCTAAGACTAAGACTCGATCTCAAAAAAGAAAAACCGAGCTCGAGCAGGGGCACTGTTCATACCCTGGGTCGAGCTGTCCGACCCGGGATGTTAGCGACAAGGCGACCGACCTCTTCATGTCCGACTATCCGACCTCTTCTCAAAAGAGATCAGCCAAATTGCCAGGAAAGCCCAGTAAAGGGCCCAAATAGAGGAACACGACCCATATCCAAAGGTAGTACAAGCCTATAGAGATACAGGCAGTTCCTTTGAAGAAAAGCTGACCTCACCCAAAGATAAGATAAGATAAGATAAGATAACTAACTTATCTTACCTAAGAAGGTCAGCCCACGACCATTATAAATACACTAGAGCACCCAGGTATAACTCATACTCTGATTCTACTAAAAACCTGCTTAATACCCTTGCTAACTTAACCATCGGAGTCCCTTGCAGGTACCACCACCCTCCGGTGATGAAGGATCAGCAGTGCGGCTAATCCCACAAGTCGGACACGACAGCTTCGGCCGCCACCCACCAGCCGGACATGTCATCTCCGACCAGTACAGAAGATCTCATCCGAGATCAACCTACAGTTTCAGGTAACCCTTGGAACAATGGGTTTTGTAGAGTTTCTTAGATGAGACTTCTGTTATTGCCTCCTGGTTTGGTGCTGGCTAGCTTTGAGAGTGCATCAGCTCGGGCATTTTGTTCCCGAGGTATATGTCGGATCTCATATCCCATGAATTTCTTGAGCTGTTCTCTGGTTTTGTCTAGGTATTTTTTCATGGTGGGATCCTTTGCATGGTAGGTTCCTTCTATTTGTGAGGTGACTACTTGTGAATTGCTGAAGATGGTAAGCTTTTGGGCTCCGACTTCCCTAGCCAGCTTTAAACCGGCTAGTAGGGCTTCGTACTCGGCTTGATTATTTGAGGCGGGGAACTCGAACTTTAAAGAGAGTTCGAGCTGGGTCCCTTGTTCACTTTCCAGGATAATGCCTACTCCACTTCCGGCTTTGTTTGATGAGCCATCAACGTAGAGGTTCCAGTCCATGGGGGTTCCTGGGGTGTCAGTGTACTCTGCGATAAAGTCGGCTAGGTACTGGGACTTGATGGCCATTCGCGCCTTGTACTTGAGGTCGAATTCGGAAAACTCGACTACCCATTGTAGGATTCTTCTAGCCAAGTTAGTTTTCTGTAGGATGCTTTTCATGGGTTGGTTGGTCCGTATTCTGATGGTGTGGGCTTGAAAGTATGGTTGAAGTCGTCGAGAAGTGAGTATGAGGGCGTAGGCAAACTTTTCTATCTTTTGGTAGTTTAGTTCGGCCCCTTGTAAAGCCTTGCTGATGAAGTAGATGGGTTGTTGTCCGTCGTCATCTTCCCTGACTAGCGCCGACGCTATGACCCGACTTCCGACTGTGAGGTATAATATTAGTTCTTCTCCCTGTCGAGGTCTGGTCGAGATAGGTGGGTGCCCCAGGAATGTTTTGAATTCTTAGAAGGCTTGTTCACATTCTGGGGTCCATTCAAACTTCTTTCCTTTCCTTAGTGTTACGTAGAAAGGGAGAGATCTTAATACCGATCTGGCTAGGAACCTAGACTGGGCTGCCAACCTTCCATTCAGCTGATGTACCTCCTTTACGCAGGTCGGGCTCTTCATATTGAGTATGGCCTGGCATTTGTCTGGGTTTGCTTCAATGCCTTTTTGAGTTGGCATGAATCCTAGGAACTTGCCGGCCTCTACTGCGAAAGTGCACTTTGTGGGGTTTAGCCTCATCCCGTGTTCCCCTATGGTGCCAAATACTTTACTTAGGTCGGATAGCAGTGTTTCCTCTTTTTGGGTTTTAACCAGCATGTCATCCACATACACTTCCATTAGCTGTCCGATGTGGTTGGTGAATACCTTGTTCATTAACCTCTGATATGTGGCCCCTGCGTTCTTGAACCCGAATGGCATTACTACATAGTAGTAGTTTGCTTTTGGGGTTAGGAACGAGGTCTTCTCTTGGTCGGGTTGATGCATTGGGATCTGGTTGTACCCTGAGTAGGCATCGATGAAGGAGAGGTATTTGTATCCCGATGAGGCGTCGAGTAGGGTTTCGATATTTGGGAGAGGATACGGGTCTTTTGGGCAGGCTTTGTTGAGATCAGTGTAGTCTACACACATCCGTCACTTTCTGTTTGGCTTTTTGACCAGTACGACGTTGGCCAGCCACAGTGGATACTTGACCTCCCTTATAAACCCTGCCTCTAGTAAGGCTTGTACCTGTTCTTCCATGACTTGTGATCTCTCCGGGCCGAGCTTTCTGTGCTTTTACTAAACTGGTCGAGATTCGGGGTATATAGCCAGTTTGTGGCACATTAACCCCGGATCTATGCCGGGCATGTCTGCGGCTTTCCATGCGAAGAGGTCGGAATTATCCTTTAGGAACTTTATTAGTAGTTCCTTTAAGTCTTCTTTTAGGTTTGCACCTATGTTTGTTGTTTTATCTCGGGTTTCTCTGATTTGGACCTCTTCGGTCTCGCCTTCTGGTTGAGGACGAAGTTCCTTACGAGCCCGGGCTCCCCTGAGTTCGATGGCATTGGCTTCTTTTCCTCTGGGGTCGCCCTTTAGGTTCAGGCTTTCGTTATAGCAGTGTCGCGCGAGCTTTGGGTCTCTTTTGATGGTGGCTATGCCTTCTGGGGTTGGGAATTTCATGCATAGGTGGGGAGTGGAGACTACTACGGCGAGATGATTTAGGGTCGTCCGGCCTATGAGGGCGTTATATGCGGAGTTCACGTCAACTACGATGTAGTCTATGCTCAGTGTTCTGGACCGGGTTCCCTTTCCGAAGGTCGTGTGCAGTGGGATGTATCCGAGGGTTTGGATTGGAGCGTCTCCTAGCCTAAATAGGCTGTTGGGATATGCTCTGAGCTCCTTTTCTTGTGGTCGGAGCTTGTCGAAGGCGGATTTGAATAGGATGTCTGCAGAGCTTCCCTGGTCAACCAGCGTTTGGTGGAGGTTGGCATTAGCCAATATGATGGTAATGACCACGGGGTCATCATGTCCAGGGATGATGCCCGTGGCGTCTTCTTTTGTGAAAAAAATAGTGGGGAGGTCAGGTGACCTATTCCCTTCTCCGACATGGTATATTTCTTTGAGGTGCCTTTTTGATGAGCGGATAATTTATACGCTTTTTGGCATTTTTTTAGGTAATTTTTAGTATAATTTAGTTAGTTTTTACTATGTTTTTATTAGTTTTTAAATAAAAATCACATTTCTGGACTTTACTATGAGTTTGTGTGTTTTTCTGTGATTTCAGGTATTTTCTGGCTGAAATTAAGGGACCTGAACAAAAATCTGATTCAGAGGTTGAAGAAGGACTGTAGATGTTGTTGGATTCTGACCTCCCTACACTCGAAATGGATTTTCTGGAGCTACAGAGGCCCAATTGGTGCGATCTTAATTGCGTTAGAAAGTAGACATTCAGGGCTTTCCAGCAATATATAATAGTTCATACTTTGCCTGAGTTTTGACGACACAAACTGGCGTTCAAACACCAACTTCCTGTCCTATTCTGAAGTTAAACGCCAGAAACAGGCTACAACCTGGCGTTTAACTCCAAAAAGAGTCTCTACACATGAAAGCTCAATGCTCAGCCCAAGCACACACCAAGTGGGCCCGGAAGTGGATTTCTACATCATTTACTTATCTTATTAACCCTAGCTACTAGTTTAGTACAAAAACTACTTTTAGTGATTTATTTTATATCTCTGGTTAGTCTTTGAATAATTTTATGTTCAGAGATCACGTTTAGGGGGCTGGCCATTCGGCCATCCCTGGACCTTCATCACTTATGTATTTTCAATGGAAGAGTTTCTACACACCATAGATTAAGGTGTGGAGCTCTGCTGTTCCTCATAAATTAATGTAAAGTACTATTGTTTTCTTATTCAATTCAAGCTTATTCCTATTCTAAGATATTCGCTTACAACTTATGAACGCGTGCCTGACAACCACTTCCGTTCTACCTTGGATTGAGCGTTTATCTCTTAGCCTCCATTCCGAAAGATCGGAGTCTTCGTGGTATAAGCTAGAATTATTGGCGGCCATTTTTGAGATCCGGAAAGTCTAAACCTTGTATGTGGTATTCCGAGTAGGATCTGGGAAGGGATGACTGTGACGAGCTTCAAACTCGCGAGTGTTGGGCGGAGTGACAGACGCAAAAGGATCACTGGATCCTATTCCAACATGATCAAGAACCGACAGATGATTAGCCGTGCGGTGACAGCGCATTTGGACCATTTTCACTGAGAGGACGGGGGGTAGCCATTGACAACGGTGATGCCCAACATACAGCTTGCCATGGAAAGAAGTATGAATGATTGGATGAAGGCAGTACGAAAGCAGAGGTTCAGAAGGAACAAAGCATCTCCATACGCTTATCTGAAATTCTCACCAATGAATTACATAAGTATCTCTATCTTATTTTCTATTATTTATATTTTAATTATCAAAATCCCATAACCATTTGAACCTGCTTGACTGAGATTTACAAGATGACCATAGCTTGCTTCAAGCCGACAATCTCTGTGGGATCGACCCTTACTCACGTAAGGTTTATTACTTGGACGACCCAGTGCACTTGCTGGTTAGTTGTATCGGAGTTGTGAAAAAGAATTTGAGATTATGAACGTGCGTACCAAGATTTTGGCGCCGTTGTCAGGGATCACAATTTCGTGCATCAAGTTTTTGGCACCGTTGCTGGGGATCACAATTTTGTGCACCAAGTTTTTGGCACTGTTGCCGGGGATTGTTCGAGTTTGGACAACTGACGGTTCATCTTGTTGCTAAGATTAGGTAATTTTATTTTTATTTTTATTTTAAAAAAAAATATTTTATTCTTCAGAATTTTTAAGAATGAATTCTAGAGTTTCATGATGATCTGTTGAAGTCTGGCTGGCTGTGAAGCCATGTCTAATCTTGTGGATCGAGGTTTCAACTTATCATCACAAGAGCTTGTTGATTTCTATCAATCTTGCTGTTGAACGTAATGATCTGCTAAAGCTTGGCTGACCATTGGTCATGTCTAGTGTTTTGGACCGAAGCTTTTACTGAAAGCTTAGCTGGATAGTAAGCCATGTCTAATTCTTGGACCGGAGTTTTAGACTAACATTGCATGATTCCTGGAATTCTCATTAGAAATCTTGAAATCCTTATTTTTCTTTTTCCAATTAATTTTTAAAAAAAAAATCCAAAAAATTTTATAAAATCATAAAACCAAAAATAATTTTGTGTTTCTTGTTTGAGTTTGGTGTCAATTGCATCTTTTTAATTTTCACTAAAAAATTTTCGAAAAATTCATACATGTGTTCTTCATGATCTTCAAGTTGTTCTTGATAAACTTCTTTGTTTGATCTTTGCATTTTCATGTTTTGTGTCTTTTCTTGTTTTTCATATGCATTTTCAATTTGGTAGTGTCTAAACATTGTCAATCTCTAAGTTAGATGTCTTGCATGTGTCTCTTTTCCTAAAAATTTTCAAAAATAAGTTCTTGATGTTCATCTTGATCTTCAAAGTGTTCTTGGTATTCATCTTGACATTCAAAGTGTTTTTGCATATTTTTCTTGTTTTGATTCATAATTTTTATGTCTTGTATCTTTTTTGTGTTTTTTTCCTTCTTCATTAAAAATTCAAAAAAAAAATATCTTTCCCTTATTCTTCTCATAAATTTCGAATATTTGAGTTGACTTATTCAAAATTTTTTAAAATTTAGTTGTTTCTTATAAGTCAAATCAAATTTTCAATTTAAAAATCTTATCTTTTCAAAACCTTTTCAAAAATAAAATCTTTTTCATTTTTTTTTTCATGATTTTCGAAAATTTTAAAAATGATTTTCAAAATCTTTTTCTTAATTTCATTTCATAATTTCAAAATCTTTACTAATAATTACTGTGATTGATTCAAAAATTTTAAAGTTTGTTACTTGCTTATTAAGAAAGGTTCAATCTTTAAATTTTAGAATCATATCTTTTAGTTTCTTATTAGTCAAGTAATCAACTTTAATTTTCAAAATCAAATCTTCTTAAATTTCTTTTTCAAAATCAATTTCAAAATCTTCTCTAACTTCTTATCTTTTCAAAATTGATTTTCAAATCTTTTTCAATTAACCACTTGACTTTTTGTTTGTTTTGCTATTTCTTATCTTTTTCAAAACTATCTAACTAATTTTCTCTTTCTAATTTTCAAAATCTCCTCACCTTTTTTTTCAAAATTCTTTTTAATTAACCAATCGTTTCAAATTTTAATTTTAATTTTATTTCTCTTTTTAATTTTCGAATACTAACTAATAATTAAAATAAAAACAAAAATATTTTCCTTTTATTTTTAATTAAATTCGAATTCTCTCCCCCTCTCTCATCTCCTTCTATTTATTTATCTACTAACATTTCTCTTCTACTCATAATTCGAACCCACTCTTCTCCTTTGTGTTCAAATTTTTCTCTTTTCCTTCTTCTATTCTCCTATTCTTCTACTCACATAAAGGAATCTCTATACTGTGACATAGAGGATTCCTCTTCTTTTTTTGTTCTCTTCTTTTTCATATGAGCAAGAACAAGGATAAGCACATTCTTGTTGAAGCTGACCCTGAACCTGAAAGGACTCTGAAGAGGAAGCTAAGGGAAGCTAAGGCACAACTCTCTGGAGAGGACCTGACAGAAATATTTGAACAAGAAGGAGACATGGCCGAACCTAATAACAATGGTAGAGATGCAAGGAAGATGCTTGGTGACTTTATTGCACGCTCTTCTAACTTCTATGGAAGAAGCATCTCAATTCCTGCAATTGGAGCAAACAACTTTGAGCTTAAGCCTCACTTAGTTTCTCTAATGCAGTAGAATTACAAGTTCCATGGACTTCCAATGGAAGATCCTCACTAGTTTTTAGCTAAATTCTTGCAAATCTGTGACACTGTCAAGACCAATAGAGTTGATCCCGAGGTCTACAGGCTTATGCTTTTCCTTTTTACTGTAAGAGACAGAGCTAGAACATGGTTGGATTCACAACCTAAGGAAAGCCTGAACTCTTGGGAAAAGCTGGTCAGTGCTTTCCTGGCCAAATTCTTTCCACCTCAAAAGATGAGCAAACTTAGAGTGGAAATCCAAACCTTCAGACAGAAGGAAGGTGAGTCCCTCTATGAAGCTTGGAAAAGATATAAGCAACTGATCAAAAGGTATCCTATTGACATGCTTCCAGAATGGAGCATCATATGTATATTCTATGATGGTCTGTCTGAGTTGTCAAAAATGTCATTGGACCATTCTGCAGGAGGATCTCTTCATCTGAAAATCCCTGCAGAAGCTCAGAAACTCATTGAAATGGTTGCAAATAACCAGTTCATGTACACATCTGAAAGGAATCCTGTGAATAATGGGACAACTCAGAAGAAAGGAGTTCTTGAAATTGATACTCTGAATGCCATATTGGCTCAGAACAATATTGACTCAGCAAGTCAATATGATTTCTCAGAGTCTGAATGGATTGCAAGCTGCATCCAACAGTACTAAAAAGGCATCTTCTGAGGAAGACGCTTATGATCTTGAAAACCCTGCAATAGCAGAGGTGAGTTACATGGGAGAACCCTATAGAAACACCTATAATCCTTCATGGAGAAATCCAAATTTCTCATGGAAGGATCAACAGAAGCCTAATCAAGGCTTCAATAATAATAATGGTGGAAGAAATAGGTTTAGCAATAGCAAGCCTTTTCCATCATCTTCTCAGCAACAGACAGAGAATTCTGAACAGAGCCATTCTGGCCTGGCAGCTATAGTCTCTGATCTATCCAAGACCACACTAAGTTTCATGAATGAAACAAGGTCCTCCATTAGAAATTTGGAGGCACAGGTGGATCAGCTGAGTAAGAAGATTACTGAAACTCCTCCCAGTACTCTCCCAAGCAATACAGAAGAACACCCCAAGAGAGAGTGCAAGGCCATAACAATGACCAACATGGCCAAACCTGGAGAGAGTGAGGAGGACGTGAATCCCAGTGAGAAAAGCCTCATAGGACGTCCCCTGGACAGAAAGGAGTTTTCCTTTGAGGAACTAAAGGATTCTGAGGCTCATACAGAGACCATAGAGATTCAATTGAACTTTCTTCTGCCACTTATGAGCTCTGATGAATATTCTTCCTCTGAAGAGGATGAAGACATCTCTGAAGAGTAAGTTGCTAAATATTTAGGAGCAATCATGAAGCTGAATGCCAAGTTATTCGGTACTGAGACTTGGGAGGATGAACCCCCCCTTGTTCACCAATGAACTGGATGCATTAATGAGGCAGACATTACCTCAGAAGAAATTGGATCCCAGAAAATTCTTCATACCTTGTACCTGGTGCACGAATTGTGAATCACACTTTTCACAACGCGTACCACTAACCAGCAAGTGCACTGGGTCGTCCAAGTAATACCTTACGTGAGTAAGGGTCGAATCCCACGGAGATTGTTGGTTTGAAGCAATATATGGTTATCTTGTAAATCTTAGTCAGGAAGTCAATTATGTTTATCAATTGAATTGTGAGTAACCAGTAGAGCATAAATTAAAAGTTACTTGTTGTGCAGTAATGGAGAATATGTTGGAGTTTTGGAGATGCTTTGTCTTCAGAATCTCTGCTTTCCTCTGTCTTCTTGTTCACGCACGCACGTCCCCCTATGGCAAGCTGTGTGTTGGTGGATCACCGTCCTTGTGCAAAGTATGGACTATTATATATTTCTGGAAAGCCCTGGATGTCTACTTTCCAATGCAATTGGAAGCATGCCATTTAGAGTTCTGTAGCTCCAGAAAATCCAATTTGAGTGCAGGGAGGTCAGAATCCAACAGCATCAGCAGTCCTTTTTCAGCCTGAATCAAATTTTTGCTCAGCTCCTTCAATTTCAGCCAGAAAAATACCTGAAATTATAGAAAAACACACAACTCATAGTAAAGTCCAGAAATATAAATTTTTCCTAAAAACTACTGGAAATAAACTAAAAACTAACTAGAACATACTCAAAACTATATGAAATTATCCCCAAAAAGCGTATAAAATATCCGCTCATCACAACACCAAACTTAAACTGTTGCTTGTCCTCGAGCAACTAGACAAATAAAATAGAAGACTAATGGGTTGAGAAGCAATAATATCTCAGAGTTTTTGATTGAAGCTCAGATCCTAATTAGATGAGCGGGACTAGTAGCTTTTTGCTTCTGAACAGTTCCGGCATCTCACTTTATCCATCTCAGAGTGATTGGCATCTATAGGAACTCAGAATTCAGATAGTGTTATTGATTCTCTTAGTTCAGTGTGATGATTCTTGAACACAGCTTCTTTATGAGTCTTGGCCGTGGCCCTAAGCACCTTGTTTTCCAGTATTACTACCGGATACATAAATGCCACAGAAAAGATAAATCTGGGTTTTTGAAAAAGATAATATGAAAAAGATATTGGAAAGATTTTAGAGTGAAAAAGATAAGATAGAAGATATAGTTTGATTTTGAAAAGATAGGATAGATTTTTGAAAAAGATAAATCTGGGTTTTTGAAAAAAGATAATATGAAAAAGATATTGAAAAGATTTTAGGGTGAAAAGGATAGATTTGTTTTTGGAAAAGATTTGAAAAGAGTTGGATTGATTTTGCAAAGAGGGTGTGTGCTTATGAATTAAGATACATTTGATATTCTGAGGGTAGGATTTTTAGAAATCAGGGTTAGCGCCCAAATGCTGATCTCCTGGGCGTTCAGCGCCCAGTTGCTGCCATTCCTGGCGTTCAACGCCCAGTGGGTGGCCATTTCTGGCGTTGAACACCCAAATGCTGCCATTACTGGCGTTCAGCGCCCAGTGGATGCCCATTTTGGGCGTTGAACGCCCAAAATGCCCCTTTACTGGCGTTTTCTTGCCATACAAAATAATCCGTCAGTTGTTCAAACACGAACAATCCCCGCAACGGCGCCAAAAACTTGGTGCACGAATTGTGAATCACACTTTTCACAACGCGTACCACTAACCAGCAAGTGCACTGGGTCGTCCAAGTAATACCTTACGTGAGTAAGGGTCGAATCCCACGGAGATTGTTGGTTTGAAGCAATCTATGGTTATCTTGTAAATCTTAGTCAGGAAGTCAATTATGTTTATCAATTGAATTGTGAGTAACCAGTAGAGCATAAATTAAAAGTTACTTGTTGTGCAGTAATGGAGAATATGTTGGAGTTTTGGAGATGCTTTGTCTTCTGAATCTCTGCTTTCCTCTGTCTTCTTGTTCACGCACGCACGTCCCCCTATGGCAAGCTGTGTGTTGGTGGATCACCATTGTCAATGGCTACCTTCCATCCTTCCAGTGAAAACTATGCTCACGTGCTTTGTCACAGCACGGCTAATCACCGGTTGGTTCTCGATCCGGTTGGAATAGGATTTACTATCCTTTTGCATCTGTCACTAACGCCCAGCCTTCAGGAGTTTGAAGCTCGTCACAGCCATTCAATCCTTGAATCCTACTCGGAATACCACAGACAAGGTTTAGA
>NC_029793.2:35689059-35690653 GCF_000816755.2 Arachis ipaensis | reverse complement strand
CTTGTGCAAAGTATGGACTATTATATATTGCTGGAAAGCCCTGGATGTCTACTTTCCAATGCAATTGGAAGCATGCCATTTCGAGTTCTGTAGCTCCAGAAAATCCAATTTGAGTGCAGGGAGGTCAGAATCCAACAGCATCAGCAGTCCTTTTTCAGCCTGAATCAGATTTTTGCTCAGCTCCTTCAATTTCAGCCAGAAAAATACCTAAAATTACAGAAAAACACACAACTCATAGTAAAGTCCAGAAATATGAATTTTTCCTAAAAACTACTGGAAATAAACTAAAAACTAACTAGAACATGCTCAAAACTATATGAAATTATCCCCAAAAAGCGTATAAAATATCCGCTCATCAGTACCATAGGCACCATGACCTTTGAGAAGGCTCTATGTGACCTGGGGTCAGGGATAAACCTCATGCCACTCTCTGTAATGGAGAAATTAGGAATCTTTGAGGTACAAGCTGCAAGAATCTCGCTAGAGATGGCAGATAAATCAATAAAATAGGCTTATGGACTAGTAGAGGACGTGCTAGTGAAGGTTGATGGCCTTTACATCCCTACTGATTTCATAATCCTAGACACTGGGAAGGATGAGGATGAATCCATCATCCTTGGCAGACCCTTCCTAGCCAGAGCAAAAGCAGTGATTGATGTTGACAGAGGAGAGTTAGTCCTTCAGTTGACTGAGGACTACCTTGTATTCAGAACTCAAGGTTCTCCTTCTGTAACCATGGAGAGGAAGCATGAAAAGCTTCTCTCAGTACAGAGTTAAACAAAACCCCCACATTCAAACTCTAAGTTTGGTGTTGAGTGGCCACAACCAAACTCTAAGTTTGGTGTTGAGAGGCCCCAACATTGCTCTGATTATCTGTGAGGCTCCATGAAAGCTCACTGTCAAGCTATTGACATTAAAGAAGCGCTTATTGGGAGGTAACCCAATGTTATTAATTATATCTATATATTTTTCATTGCTATTTTATGTTTTCTTTAGGTCGATGATCATGTGAAGTCACAAAAACAACTAAAAAAATCAAAAACATAATGAAAAATAGCATTAAAAAATAGCTCACC
Source organism: Arachis ipaensis (assembly GCF_000816755.2). NCBI lineage: Eukaryota > Viridiplantae > Streptophyta > Magnoliopsida > Fabales > Fabaceae > Arachis > Arachis ipaensis. Next base: position 35,689,577 of record NC_029793.2, on the reverse strand, counting down.
CTGGAGGAAGAGCTTACTGGCATTTAAATGCCAGTAAGAAGTAGCAGACTGGCGTTTAACGCCAGAAAGAAGCATCAAGCTGGCATTAAACGCCAGAAACAAGCACCAAACTGGCGTTTAATGCCAGAACAGAGCATCTACTTGGCGTTTAACGCCAGAAATGGGAGAAAAGCTGGCGTTAAACGCCAGAAACAAGAAGCAACCTGGCGTTTAACGCCAGAAGTGCACTCTAAGGACATTTTGCATTCCTAAATGGAGCACGGATGTTAAGTCCTTGATCCCTCAGGATCTGTGGACCCCACAGGATCCCCACCTACCCCACCTCTTCTTCTCTCCTCTTCACACCCTTTCATAACACTCTTCCCCAAATATCCTTCACCAATCACCTCCATACCTCTTACCCAAATACTCTTCACCACTCACATCCATCCACTCTTCCCAAAAAACCCCACCTACCTCCAAATTCAAAATCCTTTCCCTCCCAAACCCAACCCTAATACACGAAACCTAACCCTCCC
>NC_029793.2:35688607-35689031 GCF_000816755.2 Arachis ipaensis | reverse complement strand
CAATTGCTTCCACCTCTGAGTCATGGGAGATGGAGAGATTCATCTTAAAGGTCCATCAAGACCACTTCTATGAAGTTGTGGCCAAGAAGAAGGTGATCCCTGAGGTCCCTTTCAAGCTCAAAAGGAGTGAGTATCCAGAGATCCGACATGAGATTAGAAGAAGAGGATGGAAAATTCTCTCCAATCCTATTCAACAAGTCAGAATCTTAATGGTTCAAGAGTTCTATGCAAACGCATGGATCACTAGGAACCATGATCAAAGTATAGACCCGAATCCAAAGAATTGGCTTATAATGATTCGGAGGAAATACTTAGATTTCAGTCCGGAAAATGTAAGGTTGGCATTCAACTTGCCAATGATGCAAGAAAATGCACGCCCCTACACTAGAAGGGTCAACTTTGATCAAAGGTTGGACCAAGTCCT
>NC_029793.2:35673652-35688597 GCF_000816755.2 Arachis ipaensis | reverse complement strand
AAACTATTGGGAGAAAATTCTGAATGAATGCTTGAACAGTGCATATTTTTGAATTTGTTGTTTATGAATGTTAAAATTGTTAGCTCTTGAAAGAATGATGAAAAAGGAGAAATGTTATTGATAATTTGAAAAATCATAAAATTAATTCTTGAAGCGAGAAAAAGCAGTGAAAAACAAGGCTTGTGAAAAAAAATGGCGAAAATAAAAAAAAGAAAGAAAGAAAAAGAAAAAGCAAGCAGAAAAAGCCAAGAGCTCTTTAAATCAAAAGGCAAGAGCAAAAAGCCAGTAACCCTTTAAACCAAAAGGCAAGGGTAAAAAGGATCCAAGGCTTTGGGCATCAGTGGATAGGAGGGCCTAAAGGAATAAAATCCTGGCCTAAGCGGCTAAACCAAGCTGTCCCTAACCATGTGCTTGTGGCGTGAAGGTGTCAAGTAAAAAGCTTGAGACTGAGCGATTAAAGTCGTGATCCAAAGCAAAAAGAGTATGCTTAAGAACCCTGGACACCTATAATTGGGGACTCTAGCAAAGCTGAGTCACAATCTAAAAATGTTCACCCAGTTATGTGTCTGTGGCATTTATGTATCTGGTGGTAATATTGGAAAACAAAGTGCTTAGGGCCATGGCCAAGACTCATAAAGTAGCTGTGTTCAAGAATCAACATACTGAACTAGGAGAATCAATAGCACTATCTGAATTATGAGTTTCTATAAATGCCAATCATTCTGAACTTCAAAGGATAAAGTGAGATGCCAAAACTGTTCAAAGGCAAAAAGCTACTAGTCCCGCTCATCTAATTGGAGCTAAGTTTCATTGATATTTTGGAATTTATAGTATATTCTCTTTTTTTTATCCTATTTGATTTTCAGTTGCTTGGGGACAAGCAACAATTTAAGTTTGGTGTTGTGATGAGCAGATAATTTATACGCTTTTTGGCATTGTTTATAGGTAATTTTTAGTATAATTTAGTTAGTTTTTACTATGTTTTTATTAGTTTTTAAATAAAAATCACATTTCTGGACTTTACTATGAGTTTGTATATTTTTCTGTGATTTCAGGTATTTTCTGGCTGAAATTGAGGGACCTGAGCAAAAATCTGATTCAGAGGTTGAAGAAGGACTGCAGATGCTGTTGGATTCTGACCTCCCTGCACTCGAAATAGATTTTCTGGAGCTACGGAAGCTCAATTGGCGCGCTCTCAATTGCGTTAGAAAGTAGACATCCAAAGCTTTCCAGAAATATATAATAGTCCATACTTTGCCCGATTTTTGATGACGCAAACTGGCGTTCAAACACCAACTTCCTGCTCTATTATGAAGTTAAACGTCAGAAACAGGTTGCAAACCAGAGTTAAACGCCAGAAACAGGATACAACGTAGCTTTTAAATCCAAAAAGAGTCTGTACACATGAAAGCTCAATGCTCAGCCCAAGCATACACCAAGTGGGCCCGGAAGTGGATTTCTGCATCATTTACTTATCTTATGTAACCTAGCTACTAGTTTAGTATAAAAACTACTTTTAGTGAATTATTTTATATCTCTAATTAGTCTTTGAATAATTTTATGTTCAGAGATCACGTTTAGGGGGCTGGCCATTCGGCCATGCCTGGACCTTCATCACTTATGTATTTTCAACGGTAGAGTTTCTACACACTATAGATTAAGGTGTGGAGCTCTGCTGTTCCTCATGAATTAATGCAAAGTACTATTGTTTTCTTATTCAATTCAAGCTTATTCCTATTCTAAGATATTCGCTTGCACTTCAACCATGATGAATATGATGATCCGTGACACTCATCACTATTCTCAACCTATGAACGCGTGCCTGACAACCACTTCCATTCTACCTTGGATTGAGCATTTATCTCTTAGCCTCCATTCCAAAAAGATCGGAGTCTTTGTGGTATAAGCTAGAATTATTGGCGGCCATTCTTGAGATCCGGAAAGTCTAAACCTTGTATGTGGTATTCCGAGTAGGATCAGGGAAGGGATGACTGTGACGAGCTTCAAACTCGCGAGTGTTAGGTGTAGTGACAGACGCAAAAGGATCACTGGATCCTATTCCAACATGATCGAGAACCGACAGATGATTAGCCGTGCGGTGACAGCGCATTTGGACCATTTTCACTAAGAGGACGGGAAGTAGCCATTGACAACGGTGATGCCCAACATACAGCTTGCCATGGAAAGGAGTATGAATGATTGGATGAAGGCAGTAGGAAAGCAGAGGTTCAGAAGGAACAAAGCATCTCCATACGCTTATCTGAAATTCTCACCAATGAATTACATAAGTATCTCTATCTTATTTTCTGTTATTTATATTTTAATTATCAAAATTCCATAACTATTTGAACCTGCCTGACTGAGATTTACAAGATGACCATAGCTTGCTTCAAGCCGACAATCTCCGTGGGATCGACCCTTACTCACGTAAGGTTTATTACTTGGACGACCCAGTGCACTTGCTGGTTAGTTGTATCGGAGTTGTGAAAAAGAATTTGAGATTATGAACGTGCTTACCAAGTTTTTGGTGCCATTGCCGGGGATCACAATTTTGTGCACCACTTTTGCAAGATGACTTAGAGATCCCTCTTCCTGCAACTCCTCCGTTGATCATGTGAATATGCCTTTCTAGGGTGTAAGGGGGGTGTTCAGCTCATCCCCCCTCTTCGTCCCTTCTTCTCTTTTTGGGCTCGCCCGTTCTGTTGGCCAGGAACCGATCTAGTCGTCCTTCTTGGGCTAGTTTTTCTATGACGTTCCTCAAGTCATAGCATTCGTTCGTGGGGTGCTCGTATATTTTGTGGTATTCGCAGTACTCGATCCGACTTCCTCCTCTTTTGTGCTTAACCAGTCGGGGTGGCGGGATCTTTTCTGTGTTACATATTTTCCTGTAGACATCTGCTAAAGACACCCGAAGAGGAGTATAATTATGGTATTTTCTGGGCTTCTCTGTGGATTGGTCCTCCTTTTTTCTCGATTCTTTATTTTTGTCCCGAGATGGGTAGGAGAACCCGACTTTGGAGATTTCTCCTAATCGGGAGTTTTCCTCCATGTTGATGTATTTTTCAGCCCGTTCTTGTACTTCGTTCAAGGATGTGGGGTGTTTCTTAGATATGGAGTGGCTGAAGGGCCCCTCTTGTAGACCGTTAATGAGTCCCATGATGGCTGCTTCCGAGGGGTGGTTCTGTATGTCAAGGCATGCCTTGTTGAATCTTTCCATGTAGTTGCGGAGGCTTTCCTGGTCTCCCTGCTTGATCCCTAGCAGGCTTGGAGCATGTTTGGCTTTGTCCTTTTGTATGGAGAACCTTGCTAGGAATTTTTTGGCGAGGTCGTCGAAACTTGTGATTGACCTTGGGGGTAGGCTGTCGAACCACTTTATAGCTGTTTTGGTGAGAGCAGTCGGGAAGGCCTTACAGCGAGTCGCGTCTGAAGCATCTGTAAGGTACATCCGACTCCTAAAGTTGTTGAGGTGTTAGCTTGGGTCGGATATTCCATTATACGGGGTCATGTCAGGGGCTTTGAAGTCCTTTGAGACTTTTGCTTCATGATTTCCTTCGTAAACGGGTCTTGTTCCCTGTGGGGGCTAGCTTCGCGGTCATATCGCGTAGTCTTAGCTTTGAGGTCGGCTTCGAGCTTTTGGAGTTTCTCTTCCAGCTCCCTACGCCTTCTTATTTCTCTTCGTAGATCCCACTCGGCTTCTCGTTGTCGTTCTGTTTCTTGTTCCAGCTGTTAGAGGCGATCTTGTTGTTCACGTATGGCGTCCAAAATTTCTGAGTTTTGGGGTTGCTTGTCCCCCTTGGAATGGTGTGCATCTTTTGTTGGTACGCCATCTGTGTTTTTTGCCGGTGTACCCTCTTCCAAACCGGAGGTGTGGTCGTTAGTAGGGGGTTGTTTGCCATGATGGTGGGATGACTTTCAGGGTCCTCAGCAGCGGCGCAAATGTTCCGAGGGTTACCTGAAACTTTGTGGTCGATCTCGGACGAGATCTTTCTGGTCTGCTTGGGTCTGTTACGTCTGACTTGATGGAGTCTGAGATACTATTGATCCTTGATCACCGGGGGGTGGTGGTACCTGCAAGAGACTTTGATGCTTAAGTCAGTATGGGCTTTAGGCAGGGTTTTTGTAGAATTGGAGTATGAGTTATACCTGGGTTCTCCAGTGTATTTATAGTAGTGTTTGATGACCTTCCTTTGAGATAAGTTTGTTATTTTATCTTATCTTTTGTGGGTGAGATCATTATCTTTTGGCCAACCGCCTTCCAGTGGGCGGTGGTTCTTCTTCTTTGGGCCTCTTTGGGCCTCTGCGGCGATTCGTCTGAGCTCTTTATGAATAGGTCGGTGGTCGGTGGTCGACCAACCTTTAAAGAGGTCGGTCGTTTTGCTTTAGTCCAACCCGGATCTTATAGCTCTGTACAGGGTATGAACAACCATGTTGAAGAACGAGTATACATCTTATAATTAGATCAAACACGGATCGAAAAGAAACAATAATACTTTCATTAATTCATAGGACTCAGCAGGGCTCCTCCCCTCAACCTAGGAGGTTTAGAAAGTCATACTGAAAAGAAATACAATGGTAAAACGAAAATAGGGTTGTAAAGTATGTGTCTCCCCTTTGGAGAATTGTAAAATAAGTCTTAAATACTAAACAGATGACTAGTAAGGGTAAAACAGTCTATTTAGTGCTAAAATTCACTTCTGGGGCCCAATTGGTGAGTGTTTGGGCTGAACTTTGATGAGATCCGAATTCTAGGGAGCCTCTAGGGCGTTGAAACCTGGCTAGGGAGTCCTCTCCGGGCGTTTGGACGCTGGTCTCTGCTCTTTGGGCGCTGGACGCTTGGAAGGGGGTAGGAGGCTGGCATTGAATGCCAGTTTTGGGCCATCTAATATGAAGCAAAGTATAGACTATTATACATTTTTGGAAAGATCTAGAAGTCAGCTTTCCATAGCCGTTAAGAACGCTCCATTTGGATATCTATAGCTCCAGAAAATCTCTTCGGAGTGTAAGGGGGTGAGATCCGGACAACATCTGCAATGCTTTCTTTGTCTCTGAATCAGACTTTTGCTCCAGCTCCTCAATTTCAGCCAGAAAATACCTGAAATTGCACAAAAACACAAAAAATCGAAGTAGAATCCAAAAATGTGAATTTATACTAAAACCTATAAAAACTCAATAAGAACCAAACCAAACATACTAAAAACTATATGAAAATGATGCCAAAAAGTGTATAAAATATCCGCTCATCACAACACCAAACTTAAACTGTTGCTTATCCCCAAGCAACTAAAAATACAGTAGGATAAAAAGAAGATTAAGATACAATAAAATTCAGAGTTTTCAATGAAGCTCAGTTTCAATTAGATGAGCGGGACTTAGTAGCTTTTTGCTTCTGAATAGTTTTGGCATCTCACTATCCATTAAAACTTAGAAATGTTGGTCTCTTTAGGAACTCAGAATCCAGATGATATTATTGACTCTCCTAGTTCAGTTCTTTTGATTCTTGAATATAGCTTTTAGAGTCTTGGCCATGACCCTAAGCACTTTGTTTTCCAGTATTACCACCGGATACATAAATGCCACAGACACTTTAACTGGGTGAACCCTTTTGGATTCTGACTCAGCTTTGTTAGAATCCCCAGATAGAGGTGTCCAGAGTTCTTAAGCACACTCTTTTTGCTTTGGACCACGACATTAACCGCTCAGTCTCAAGCTTTTCACTTGACACCTTCACGCCACAAGCACATGGTTAGGGACAGCTTGCTTGAGCCGCTTAGGCCAGGATTTTATTCCTTTGGGCCCTCCTAACCACTGATGCTCAAAGCCTTGGGCCTTTTTATCCTTGACTTTTGGTTTAAAGGGTTATTGGCTTTTTCAATCTGCCCTCATTTTCCTGCAGTTTTGGGAAGTAATGGATTTTTCTGCTTTTTATTTTTTTCGCATGCTTATTTATTTATTTATTTATTTTTCTTTTGCAACATGCTTTTTCTTTTTCTTTTTGCTGCTTTTTCTTGCTTCAAGAATCAATTTATTTAGATTTTTCAGATTATCAATGATACTTTTCTTTTTTTATCATTCTTTCAAGAGTCAACATTCTAAAATTTCAACTTCAAATATGCACTGTTTATTCATGCATTCAGAAAACAAAAACAATGCCACCACATCAAGACAATTGAACTATTCTTATTATAAACTTGAAATTCATGTATCTCTCAATTCTTTTCAATTTAAAATTTTCTTTTAAGCAAGGTGAAAGATATATGGAATATTTTACTTCTCTAAGGCATAAATGCAAATGCAAATGCAATTAAAACAAGAGAACAGATAACATAACAGAAAATAGAAAAATACAACAGGAAAAGAAGTAAAAGAGAATGAATCCAACTTTAATGGTGGCGGCTAGTGCTCCTCCTTGAGGATCCAATGTGATGCTTGATCTCTTCAATGTCACTCCTTTGCCTTTGTTGTTCTTCCCTCATAGCCCTTTGATCTTCTCTAATGGCTTTTTCGTCTTCTCTTATTTCATTGAGGGTGATGGGGTGCTCTTGATGCTCCACCCTTAATTGCTCCATGTTAGTACTTAGTTCTCCAAGAGAAGTTTGCCATTGATCCCAATAGCTTTGAGGAGGAAAATACATCCCTTGAGACATCTCAGGGATCTCATACTGAGGCGGCTGCATAGGCTCTTGTGCATGCTCTCTAGTTTGCTCCATCATCTTCTTAGTGATGGGCTTGTCCTCCCCAATGGAGATGTCTCCATTTATGACAATTCCAGCTGAATTGCATAGATGACAGATGAGGTGTAGGAATGCCAACCTTGCATTGGTGGAAGGCTTCTCAGCTATCTTGTACAGTTCTTGAGGAATCACCTCATGTACTTCTACCTCACTTCCAATCATGATGTAATAGATCATGATAGCTCTGTCAACCATCACTTCTGACCGATTGCTAGTGGGGATGATGGATCTTTGGATGAACTCCAACCATCCTCTAGCCATGGCCTTTAGGTCAATCCTTCTTAGTTGAATGGGCTTGCCTTGGGAATCCCTTTTCCACTGTGCTCCTTCCACACAGATATCTGAGATCACTTGATCCAATCTCTGATCAAAGTTGACTCTCCTAGTGTAAGGATGAGGGTCTCCTTGCATTAGAGGCAAGTTGAACGCCAACCTCACACTTTTCGGGCCAAAATCTAAGATTCTCCCTTGGACCATGGTGCTCCAATTCCTTAGATTTGGGTTCACACTAGTGTCATGGTTTTTAACAACCCATACATTAACATAGAACTCTTGCACCATTAAAATCCCAACATCCTGAATGGGATTGGTTAGGAATTTCCGACCTCTTCTCCGAATCTCTCTTCAAATTTATGGATACTCATTCTTCTTGAGTTTGAAAAGGACCTTAGGGATCACTTTCTTAGTGGGCTTTGGTGATGAATCTCTCCATCTCCCAAGATTTAGAGGTGGGGGCTACTGCCTTTTCTTTCCTCTTTCTAGAGGGTTCTCCAACCTTGGGTGCCATGAATGGTAATAGAAAGAAAAGAGTTATGATTTTCCAACACCAAATTTAAAACTTTGCTCGTTTTCGAGCAAAAATAAAGTAAAGAGAAGAATATAGTAGAAGAAGGAAAAAATTGAAGGAGATAGAGCGAGAGAGGGCTTTCGGCCAAGTGGGGTTTATGAGTGTATGAGAAGTGTGTGTATGAAGAGTTATGAAGAGGGGTATTTATAGGAGTGGGATAGGGTTAGGTTCGGCCATGGGTGGGCTTTTGGGTGGGAATTTTGATTTTGAAGTGGGTGGGGGTTGGTGGGAGTTATGATGGATATGGGAAAGTGATGTGGATGTGATTGGGCTAGGGTTTATATGGAAGTGTGTGTGGGGAAGTGTGAAAGTAAGTTGGGGTAGGTAAAGATGCTATAGGACCCACTGGTCCTGAGAGGCTAGGGAATCCAGATTTCCTGCCCTCTGCACTGGCGTTTGAACGTCCAGGGTCTGCTCCCTGGCTGGCGTTCAACGCCAACTGTGCTGCCATTAAGGGCGTTGGACGCCCAACCAGAGCTCCCTGGCTGGTGTTCAACTTTAATAATACTCCATCCAGAGTGTTCTGTTTTCACTGCTGAAGAATTCTGTCTCTGTTCTGATTGATGTACATGATCATGACCCTAAAAATAACTGAAAGAAAAACACAATTAAATAAAATAAAATTAATTAAGGTTGGGTTGCCTCTAGTAGCACTAATCCCCACATTTTCGTATTGTTGTACCAGCAAGTGCACTAGGTCGTCCAAGTAATACCTGAGTGGGTCAGGGTCGATCCCACGGAGATTGTGGTTTGAAGCAAGCTATGGTTATCTTGCAGGTATTAGTCAGGCAGATCAGAAGGTTGTTGGAAGAGTTGTCAAATTTGCATTTAAAGGAGTATTGGAATAGAAATCAGTAAAATGGTTATAATTAAGGATAGAGTTGAGGATTGGAGTTGCTTTGCCTTTCTGAATTAACTCTAGTACTACTATATTCTCTTCTTGTGAATGATCTTCTTCTATGGCAGGCTGTATGTGATCAACGCCATGGGCCATGGTCATTGATCTCCTCTACTACAAATTGAACACCATTAGCCGTGGTCATCCAATCTGACGAAGGGTGAAGCACTTAACAAGTCATTCTCTTGGCGATTGGTGCGCAAAAATTGTGATTACACTTTGATTATGTAAAATTCATTGCTCTTTCTTTCCCTGGCAATGGCACCAAAAACACGATGCCAATACCATGGTTCACAACTTCGCACAACTAACCAGCAAGTGCACTGGGTCGTCCAAGTAATACCTTACGTGAGTAAGGGTCGAATCCCACAGAGATTGTTGGTATGAAGCAAGCTATGGTCACTGGTGCACGAATTGTGAATCACACTTTTCACAACTCGTACCACTAACCAGCAAGTGTACTAGGTCGTCCAAGTAATACCTTACGTGAGTAAGGGTCGAATCCCACGGAGATTGTTGGTTTGAAGCAATCTATGGTTATCTTGCAATTCTTAGTCAGGAAGTCAATTGTATTTATCAGTTGAATTGCGAATAAACAAGAGAGCATGGGTTAAAGGTTACTTGTTATGCAGTAATGGAGAATATGTTGGAGTTTTGGAGATGTTTTGTCTTCTGAATCTCTGCTTTCCTCTGTCCTCTGATTCACGCACGCACGTCCTTCTATGGCAAGCTGTGTGTTGGGGCATCACCGTTGTCAATGGTTACATCCCCTCCTCTTGTGAAAATGGTCCAAATGCTCTGTCACAGCACGGCTAATCATCTGAGGTTCCCGATCATGCTGGAATAGGATTCACCCTCCTTTTGCGTCTGTCACTACGCCCAGCACTCGCGAGTTTGAAGCTCGTCACAGTCATTCAATCCCTGAATCCTACTCGGAATACCACAGACAAGGTTTAGACTTTCCGGATTCTCATGAATGCCGCCATCAATCTAGCTTATACCACGGAGATTTTGATTAAGGAATCTAAGAGATATTCATTCAATCTGATGTAGAACGGAGGTGATTGTCAGACACACATTCGTGGATTGAGAAAGGTGATGAGTGTCACTGATCATCACCTTCTCCATAGTTAGGCGCGAATGGATATCTTAGATAGGAACACGCATGTTTGAATAGAAAACAGAAATACTTGCATTAATTCATTGAGACACAGCAGAGCTCCTCACCCCCAACAATGGAGTTTAGAGACTCATGCCGTCAAAGAGTACAAAGTTTAGGTCTAAAATGTCATGAGATGCAAAATAAGTTTCTATAAGTTGTTTAAATACTAAACTAGTAGCCTAGGTTTACAAAAAGTGAGTAGACTATGACAGATGGTGCAGAGATCCACTTCTGGGGCCCACTTGGTGTGTGCTGGGGCTGAGACTTAAATAATTTACGTGTATGAGGCTGTTTTGGGCGTTCAACGCCAAGTTTGGTTCCATTTCTGGCGTTGAACTCCAACTTTTAATCCTTTTCTGGTGCTGGACGCCAGAATTGGGCAGAGAATTGGCGTTGAACGCCAGTTTACATTGTCTATCCCTGAGCAAAGTATGGACTATTATATATTGATGGAAAGCCCTGGATGTCTACTTTCCAACGCAATTGGAAGCGTGCCATTTCGAGTTCTGTAGCTCCAGAAAATCCACTTTGAGTGCAGGGAGGTCAGAATCCAACAGCATCAGCAGTCCTTTTTCAACCTGAATCAGATTTTTGCTCAGCTCCCTCAATTTCAGCCAGAAAAATACCTGAAATTACAGAAAAACACACAACTCATAGTAAAGTCCAGAAATATGAATTTTTCCTAAAAACTAATGGAAATAAACTAAAAACTAACTAGAATATCTTAAAAACTATATGAAATTAGCCCCAAAAAGCATATAAAATATCCGCTCATCACAACACCAAACTTAAACTATTGCTTGTCCTCAAGCAACTAGACAAATAAAATAGAAGACTAATAGGTTGAGAAGCAAGATGATGAGAAAAATAAACTATGACTTAATTGGAGATAAAATCAAAATAGATACTAATTACTACTATATGACTCCTAAGGTGAACTTCTATAATGACACTATCACAGAGTTAAAGTAGAAATTGATCTCTCTTCTTCCTTGTTCTTGCTCAGCACTCTTTACTTTTCTTGTTTTGGATCTTAGGTGGAGAATTGAAGAAATTCTGTTTCAATCTCACCTTGAGATCTTGTTTAAATCTCTGCATAATTGAATTTCCATTTCTGTTAATTGCTTCTTCTTCTACTCATTCTGCAACTCACTTTTCTTTATTTCCGATTGCATCGTTCTTGTTGGATCTAGGAAGGTAGTGAGATCTAGACTCAGCTATCTAGTCTCTTGAGTCCTGAGATCTACAATTTTCAATTTCAATCTCCTTATTTCGTCGCTACACCAAGCTTTTCCTCAATTCTGTTTTAGATCCGGTTTAATTCAAGTCATCTTTTACTTTTCTGTTTATTGCATTTTACTTTTCTTTGTTTGATTTCTGCAGATCCCATTCCCAATTCCCTTTACAATTCAAGCCATTTACATTTCTTGCACTTTAAGATTCTGCAATTTACATTTCTTGCAATCTAAGTTTCTGCAATTTATATTACTTGCACTTTAAGATTCAGCCTCTTTAATTTCTCTGCACTTTAAATTCTTGCCAATTGTCCCTCTCCCTTTTAATTTCATGCAATTTAGCTTCTGTCGAATACAAACCACTCAAATCAACTCTTGATTCGCTTGACTAAATCAACCACTAAACTAAAATTGCTCAATCCTTCAATCCCTGTGGGATCGACCTCACTCCCGTGAGTTTTATTACTTGATACGACCCGGTGCACTTGCCGGTGAGTTTTGTGTGTTTGGAATTTGTTTTCCGAAAATACACATCAAGTTTTTGGCGCCGTTGCCGGGGATTGAAATAGATTGACAATGATTACGTGAAGTGGAGATCTAGATCAAGCACTTCTTCTTTTCTGTTTCTCTAATTTTTGACTAACACACTAACTGTTTGAAATTTTTCTTAAACTAAACTTCATTCTAGCAATAGATTGAAGTGTTACTGGTGGTGTTTCTTTTGTTTTGTTTGTATGTTAGGTACAGAGAGATCCATTCCTGTTTTATCTGAAACTGACCAGAGAACTCTTAGACAGATAAGAAGAGATGAAAGAGGGAAAAATATTGTTGGAGAGGAAGAATCTGAGGAAGAATATCACGAGATGGAAGGAGATCCATCTAATCCAGGAGGAGGGGTTAACAATAACCCACAACAAAGGAGAGTACTGGCCTCCTATACCTTTGCAAATGCTAGACATTGTGGAAGCAGCATTCTCACCCCTAATGTCAATGCAAATAACTTTGAACTGAAGCCACAACTCATCAAATTGGTCCAAAACAACTGCTCGTTTGGGGGAGGACCATTGGAGGATCCAAATCAACATCTATCTACCTTCTTAAGGATTTGTGACACTGTCAAATCCAATGGCTTGAATCCTGAAACTTACAAGCTTCTGCTGTTCCCGTTCTCATTAAGGGACAAGGCCGCACAATGGCTTGAAACTTTTCCCCAAGGAAGCATCACTAGTTGGGATGACTTGGTGACTAAATTTCTAACTAAATTCTATCCACCTCAAAGAGTCATCAGGCTGAAAACTGAGGTGCAGACATTCACGCAATTGGATGCTGAAAATCTGTATGAAGCATGGGAGAGATACAAGGCTCTGCTGAGGAAATGTCCACCAGAAATGTTCACTGAGTGGGACAAGCTACAGAACTTCTATGAAGGACTCACTCTAAAGGCTCAAGAATCACTTGACCACTCAGCTGGAGGATCATTGCAACTGATGAAAACTGCAGAAGAAGCTCAAAATCTTATTGACATGGTGGTTAATAATCAGTATTTCTTTGCGCATCAAAGGCAACGCCAACCATCACAAAGGAGAGGAGTAATGGAGCTAGAAGGAGTGGACTTAATCTTGGCTCAAAACAAGATGATGTAGCAGCAAATTCAACAACAATTTGAGCAAATGGCCAAGAGAATTGATAGCCTCCAAGTTGCAGCAGTTAACACAAGCCAACCATCATCCACATGGGGGCAAAATGAAGAAACTCAAGAGGAGTAGCAGCAAGAACAAGTCCAATACATGCACAACCAAAATTCTGGACAGAATGAAGTGTATGGTGACACATACAATCCATCCTGGAAGAACCACCCAAACCTCAGATGGGGAGATAATCACAACCAGAACCAACAACCATGGCAGAGAAACTCAAACCAAAACACTTCAAGAAACAACCAAAACCACAACCAGCAGCAAACTAACCAAAACCCTTACAGAAAACCTCAAAACAACTACCCCAACCCCAACCATTACCAATCCAATAACCAACCCACCAACCAAAATGCCCACCATCCACCATCCACATCTCACAACCCACCACAAGCATCACCTGAATCTCAAAGACTCACTAACTTGGAAACTTTAATAGACAAAATGTGGAAACACCAGGAAATGACAACGAAGAACCATGAAGCCTCCATGAAGAGCCTAGAGAGGTAGATTGGGCAAATCTCCAAGCAGATTTCTGTTGAGAGACCTTCAAGCTCACTGCCAAGTGACACAATCCCAAATCCTAAGGAAGAATGCAAGGCGATACAATTAAGGAGTGGGAGAACATTGATGAGCAACAATGACATTACAAAGAAGCAAGAAGAGAGCAGCAAAAGACCAATAGAAGATGAAAAATAAACAAAGGCAGATGAAGCCAAAGATCAAGTTGTGATGCCAAACAAGAGCACTGAGAAACTCAAAGAGAAGAACAATCAACCACACAATTCAAAAGAAGTGATTCAGGGCCAGCAGCAAGTAGGAAAGAGCATCACACCTCCACTGCCATATCTCTAGAGATTCAGCAAAGAGACTAAGGACCAACATTTTCATAAGTTCCTTGAGACTTTCAAAAAGCTGGAGATCAATATTTCCTTGGCTGAAGCACTTGAGCAAATGCCTCTGTATGCCAAGTTTTTGAAGGAGCTTATCAACGAGAAAAGAAGTTGGGATGAGAAAGAGACCACACTACTTACTGAGGAATGCAGGGCTTTGATTCAAAAAGGGCTTCCTCCTAAGCTTGAAGACCCTGGGAGCTTCTTGCTACCTTGCACCGTTGGGGAATTAACCATCACTAAGGCAATGTGCGATCTAGGAGCAAGTATTAACTTAATTCCCTCCTCTTTGGTGAAAAAACTGCGTATAGAGGAAGTTAAACCGGTACAGATGTCTCTAGAGCTAGTAGATAAGTCAATGGTATACCCCAGGGGTGTAATTGAAATTCTTCTAGTCAAGGTGGACAAATTCATATACCCTGCAGATTTTGTGGTTCTAGATTCAGATGAGGATGAAAGTGACTCCATCATACTTGGGAGACCATTCTTGGCCACTGCCAGGGCTATCATAGACGTAGAGCAAGGAGAATTAACTCTCAGAATGCATGATAAGAGTGTCACTCTGAAAGTATTACCAGAAGCGCAGTTCAGTGATGAGAAGAAAGACTATATGGAACTCGACAAGGAAGAATCACAGTTAAAGGAAGAAAGTAACAAGGTGATTCACAGCAACATCCCAAGGCAAAAGATTGTACAGAAGGATGAAGAAGTTCAAGAGGATATTGGAATATTGGCCACTAAGAAGAGAGATCTCCAAAGTAAGCCTACGGCCAGAGAAGAAAGATCAACAAAAGAAAGGAAGAAACACAGAAACAAAACAAAAAGAGGTTGGAAGAACAGAAAGATTCCAACACAAGGGCTTTCCAAAGGTGATAAAGTGCAATTGATTTATCAACAACTAGGAGCAAGCCAACAGACTGATGATTACTACACTGTCAGCAATATACTCTCATTAGAGCATGCTGAAATTGAACACCAAGGAACAAAGAGGAGGATCGCAGTCAGGGGAGACAAGTTGAGGCACTACAATCATTAACCACCATAAAAGAAAGCCCCAGTGTCAAGCTAGTGACAATAAAGAAGCGCTTGTTGGGAGGCAACCCAACCTGAGGTAATTTTCTTTTCATAGCTATTTCAATAAAAAGGTTAAATGATTGGTATGTATTGCAAGGAGCTAAGTTTGGTGTTTCACACCAAAACAATTTAAGGGAGAATAAAGGATTCTAAGTTTGGTGTTCCACCAAAATCTCATTTAAAAGCACATTCTCACCTTCTGCACAAAGGGTTACTAGCTCTAAGCAATTTGATAAATCATTTAATCATTGTCTGTTTCTAGTTTTTAGTTTTATTACCTTTAGCAAAGACTTAGGTTTTCACATATGGTTATTTTAATGCATAAGAAATATGGCAAGGGACTAAGTTTGGTGTTCACACACCAAAGTAAGTTCAAAAGCCTACAAGAAAGTCTTGCACACTAACCAGTCA
>NC_029793.2:35665357-35673572 GCF_000816755.2 Arachis ipaensis | reverse complement strand
CAAGATAGTTCTCTGTTAGATAGAAGTACAATAAAAGTAAGTGGTAGAATGTATGTGTGATTGTATGATAGCTCACTTTTAGTGAATAAGAGAACTAGGATGTCTCCTTCTAAGTAGAAAGTGGCCTACTATCTATGAATCTCAATCAAATAAAAGTCCTTGGTTAAAAAGAAAAACAAAAACAAAAAGAGAAAAGAAAAAGCTAAAAAGTGGCAACAGAACAAAAGAAAATAAAAAGAAACAAAGCTAGACACCAATAGCTTGAACCTTAGAATATATGCCTGTGGTGTCTTAGTACTAGGATCTGCTTGGATTATTAAGTTCTTTGGAGTGTATCAACACTTGGTGACTTGGGTTAACTAACCTGGGATCATCAGCTGAAAGTCCACTATCAAGAGCAACCTAACTACAAGGCATTTAGTAACCCAAAGAGGTGCTGGGCATCAATGTTTTAAGAAGGAATGTAAGCCAAGTGTCTATAGTGAATAATGTGTCAAGTATAAAGAAAGAAATGAACTTGTTACACATGACACTGAACTAAAGCTTATAGAAAAAAAATAATAGTCAAGGACAAAGGAATAATGAGAGGTCACAGCAGTGTGTTGCTTGATGCTTGAAGGATGCTTTCTAGGCCTAAAAGTCAATAAGAAGTGAGTGTTTACTTATCCACATAAAACCCCATGAACTACCAATAATACTCTGCTAGCATGAACATCCTCTTCCATTTCATTCTTTCTTCTCAATAATTCTTTTCTTGCTTGGGGACAAGCAAGCTTTAAGTTTGGTGTTGTGATGACAAGTCATCTTAGCCTAGTTTCACTAGTCTTTTTTACTTGTTTTCAATTGATTTATGTACTTTCTTGAGCCTTAAGTAAGCCAATTGGGTAGAATTTCATGTTTCCTTTGATTCAATCAACCATGGATGAATTAATGCAATATCATGAGATTTTGTGCTATAATTGTCATATATTATGAAAGAAACACAATCTCATGATTTGGAGCATAGCTTTGATTGAATCAATCAAAACAATCAATCAATCAATCAATCAATCAATCAAAACAATCAATCAATCAATCAATCAATCAATCAAAACAATCAAAGCTATGCTCCAAATCATGAGATTGTGTTTCTTTCATAATATATGACAATTATAGCACAAAATCTCATGATATTGCATTAATTCATCCATGGTTGATTGAATCAAAGGAAACATGAAATTCTACCCAATTGGCTTACTGAAGGCTCAAGAAAGTGCATAAATCAATTGAAAACAAGTAAAAAAGACTAGTGAAACTAGGCTAAGATGACTTGTCATCAGTAGGCTTTATGTTCCAGTTCCACGGGCAGGTGACATGCCTTACCATACACAAGTTGGTATGGAGAGGTCCTTATAGGGTTCTTGAATGCTGTTCTATAAGCCCACAGAGCATCATCCAAGCTCTGTGCCCAATCCTTTCTCCGGGTTCTTACTGTCTGTTCTAGGATTCTCTTTAATTCTCTGTTAGAGACTTCAGCTTGCCCATTAGTTTGTGGATGATATGGAGTAGCCACCTTATGGCGAATTCCATACCGAACCATGGCAGAGTAAAGCTGTTTATTGCAGAAGTGAGTGCCCCCATCACTGTAATAAATGACGTGCAGAAGCTTGTCATGCCTCTGTCCCAACACTGCACCAATGGCGTGATCACTGGCATCACACATTAGCTCAAATGGTAATGTCCAGTCTGGGGCAGAAATAACTGGTGCTGTGACCAGCTTAGCTTTTAGCGTTTCAAACGGCTGCAGGCACTCTGTGTCTAACACAAATGGCATGTCAGCAGCTAGCAGATTGCTTAGAGGTTTTGCGATTTTTGAAAAATCCTTTATAAACCTCCTATAGAATCCTGCATGCCCCAGAAAGCTTCTGATTGCCTTAACATTGGCAGGTGGTGGTAATTTTTCAATTACCTCTATTTTTGCTTGATGCTTGACTATTTCCTTGTTTGAGATTTTATGCCCAAGGACAATCCCTTCAGTCACCATAGGATTTAGTCGTCTCTGTGGTTGAACCACTGGTTTAGCATTATCCTCCAATAAGATTTTGTGCATGCATCTAGCTGGGCTTATGCCCTTAAGGTCACCTATGGACCACCCAAGAGCTGTCTTGTGTGTCCTTAGCACTTGAATAAGTGCTTCCTCTTCCTGTAAATTTAAGGCAGAGCTTATGATCACTGGAAAAGTGTCACCTTCTCCCAGAAATGCATATTTCAAGGATGGTGGTAATGGCTTGAGCTCGGGTTTAGGAGGTTTTTCTTCTTCCAGAAGAAATTTCAGAGGCTCTTTCATGTCCTCTGAATCCTCTAAATCAGGCTGAGCATCTTTAAAGATGTTTTCCAACTCTGATTCGAGACTCTCAGCCATGTTGATCTCTTCTACCAAAGAGTCAATAAGATCAACTTTCATGCAGTCTTTTGAAGTGTCAGGGTGCTGCATGGCTTTGACAGCGTTCAACTTGAACACATCATCATTGACTCTCAGGGATATTTCCCCCTGTTGGACGTCAATGAGGGATCGTCCGGTTGCTAGGAAGGGTCTTCCTAGAATGAGAGTAGCACTCTTGTGCTCCTCCATTTCCAGCACAACAAAGTCAGTGGGAAAGGCGAATGGCCCAACTCTGACAATCATGTCTTCAATCACGCCTGATGGGTATTTAGTGGAGCCATCAGCAAGTTGGAGATATATCCGGGTTGGTTTAACTTCTTCAGTTAAGCCAAGCTTTCTGATAGTGGATGCAGGTATTAGGTTGATGCTTGCCCCAAGATCGCATAAAGCTGTCTTGGTGCATTGACCTTCTAATATACATGGTATCAGAAAACTCCCAGGGTCTTTAAGCTTTTCAGGGAAGCCCTTCAGAATGACCGCACTGCATTCTTCAGTGAGGAGAACTCTTTCTGTTTCTCTCCAATCCTTTTTATGACTCAAGATCTCTTTCATGAACTTGGCATAAGAAGGTATTTGCTCAAGTGCTTCTGCAAATGGAATCTTTATTTCAAGAGTCCTGAGATAATCTGCAAAGCGAGCAAATTGCTTATCCTGCTCCTCTTTTTGGAGTTTTTCAGGATAAGGTATCTTGGCTTTATATTCTTCAACCTTAGTTGCTGTAGGTTTATTGCCTACAAAAGTGGTTGAAGAAGCCTTTTTAGAGGGGTTGCTATCAGCATTTGTGTGTGTCTGATCCCTCACTGGCAATTGAGTGCCAGAGTTAGAAGCTGGAGTGACGTGAGACGCCAACTCCTTGTCTGTTCCTGGCGTCTGAATGCCAGAACTGTGCCCATTTTGGGCGTTCAGTGTCAGATCTTGCCCATTTTGGGCGTTCAACGCCAGATCCTTGCTTGTTTCTGGCGTTAAACGCCAGTCCTTGCTTGTTACTGGCGTTGAACGCCAGTCTTGGGCATGGTCTGGGCGTTCAGCGCCAGCTTTCCACCAAATTTCTGGCTTTTTAACGCCAGAATTACTTTTCCCTGGGCTCTTACTGTCCTCAGGTGAATTTTGGGTGGTTTGCTCATTCCTTAGCTCTTTGCTGCCTTGAGGTGGGGTATTTAATATTTTCCCACTTCTTAATTGAACTGCTTGGCATTCTTCTGTTATTTGTCTTGACAGCTGCTGCTTTGTTTGCTTTAATTGTTCTTCCATATTTATATTAGCCATCCTTGTCTCTTGTAGTCTATCTTTGAATTCGGCTAACTGCTTTGTTAGAAATTCCAATTGCTGATTGAATTCAGCAGCTTGTTTTACAGGACTGAGTTCAGCAGTTGCTGTTTTAACCTCTTCTTTCATGGAAGGGTCACTGCTTAGGTACAGATGCTGATTCCTGGCAACTGTATCAATGAGCTCTTGAGCCTCTTCAATTGTCTTTCTCATGTGGATAGATCCACCAGCTGAGTAAGCTAGAGACATCTGAGCTCCATCTGCAAGCCCATAATAGAAGATGTCTAACTGAACCCACTCTGAAAACATTTCAGAGGGGCATTTTTGTAGCATCTCTTTATATCTCTCCCAGGCATCATAAAGAGATTCATTATCTCCTTGTTTGAAGCCTTGGATGTCCAACCTTAGCTGTGTCATCCGTTTTGGGGGAAAGTATTGATTCAGGAATTTTTCCGTCAGCTGTTTCCATGTCCTTATGCTAGCCTTAGGTTGGTTATTTAACCACCTCTTAGCATGATCTTTTACAGCAAACGGAAACAGTAATAGTCTGTAGACATCCTGATCTATTTCCTTATCATGTACTGTGTCAGCAATTTGTAAAAATTGTGCCAGAAACTCTGTAGGTTCTTCCTGTGGAAGACCGGAATACTGGCAGATTTGCTGCACCATGATAATGAGCTGAGGATTCAACTCAAAGCTACTGACTCTAATGGAGGGTATGCATATGCTACTCCCATATGAAGCAGTAGAGGGGTTAGCATATGACCCCAGAGTCCTCCTTGACTGTTCATTTCCACTTATATCCATGATGGAGAAAGGGAGATGATGTCAAATAAAAAAATTTTCTTTTTATTTATTTATTTATTTACTTATTTAGAAAATAAAAAAAATAAAGAAAAAAATAGGTAAATATTTTCGAAAAAATTGAGGAGAGAAAAAGTGGTTAGGAAGTTTTGAAAAGGGTATGATTTGGAAAAGATTTTTAAATTTAAAAAAAAATCTGAATTTTTAGAAAATAATTTTCAAAAATTTGTTTTATAAATAGAGAGAAAAGATATTTTTGAATTTAGTGAGGAAAGAGAAAAACAATAAAATAGCACAAGAATAAAAATTTTTTTGATCTAATGCTCCTAGTTTTCGAAAATTTTGGAGAGAAAACACCAAGGAACACCAAACTTAAAATTTTTAGAAAACCAACTAAAATTTTTAGAAAACCAACTAAAATTTTCGAAAATCAAAGGGAAATCAACAAGAAAATACCAAACTTAAAGTTTGGTTTCAAAATTTAATAGAGAAAATATTATTTTTGAAAAAGATTTTAAAAAGAGTGTACCAAACTGCCACGGACTTAGACCAACGCTCTAGCCAACTGGGCAGTAAATGTAACACTTGTTTTGAAGAAGGATATTTTTAACCAAGAGCAATAATAAGAGACTCTAAACCAAAAAGAAAAATTTTCCTAATCTAAGCAACAAAATAAACCGTCAGTTGTTCAAACTCCAACAATCCCCAGCAACGGCGCCAAAAACTTGGTGCACGAATTGTGAATCACACTTTTCACAACTCGTACCACTAACCAGCAAGTGCACTGGGTCGTCCAAGTAATACCTTACGTGAGTAAGGTTCGAATCCCACGGAGATTGTTGGTTTGAAGCAATCTATGGTTATCTTGCAATTATTAGTCAGGAAGTCAATTGTATTTATCAGTTGAATTGTGAATAAACAAGAGAGCATGGGTTAAAGGTTACTTGTTATGCAGTAATGGAGAATATGTTGGAGTTTTGGAGATGCTTTGTCTTCTGAATCTCTGCTTTCCTCTGTCCTCTGATTCACGCACGCACGTCCTTCTATGGCAAGCTGTGTGTTGGGGCATCACCGTTGTCAATGGTTACATCCCCTCCTCTTGTGAAAATGGTCCAAATGCTCTATCACAGCACGGCTAATCATCTGAGGTTCCCGATCATGCTGGAATAAGATTCACCCTCCTTTTGTGTCTGTCACTATGCCCAGCACTCGCGAGTTTGAAGCTCGTCATAGTCATTCAATCCCTGAATCCTACTTGGAATACCACAGACAAGGTTTAGACTTTCCGGATTCTCATGAATGCCGCCATCAATCTAGCTTATACCACGGAGATTTTGATTAAGGAATCTAAGAGATATTCATTCAATCTGATGTAGAACGGAGGTGATTGTCAGACACACGTTCGTGGATTGAGAAAGGTGATGAGTGTCACTGATCATCACCTTCTCCATAGTTAGGCGCGAATGGATATCTTAGATAGGAACACGCATGCTTGAATAGAAAACAGAAATACTTGCATTAATTCATTGAGACACAGCAGAGCTCCTCACCCCCAACAATGGAGTTTAGAGACTCATGCCGTCAAAGAGTACAAAGTTCAGGTCTAAAATGTCATGAGATGCAAAATAAGTTTCTAAAAGTTGTTTAAATACTAAACTAGTAGCCTAGGTTTACAAAAAGTGAGTAGACTATGACAGATGGTGCAGAGATCCACTTCTGGGGCCCACTTGGTGTGTGCTGGGGCTGAGACTTAAATAATTCACGTGTATGAGGCTGTTTTGGGCGTTCAACGCCAGGTTTGGATCCATTTCTGGCGTTGAACTCCAACTTTTAATCCTTTTCTGACGCTGGACGCCAGAATTGGGCAGAGAACTGGTGTTGAACGCCAGTTTACGTCGTCTATCCTTGAGAAAAGTATGGATTATTATATATTGCTGGAAAGCCCTGGATGTCTACTTTTCAACGCAATTGGAAGCGCACCATTTCGAGTTCTGTAGCTCCAGAAAATCGACTTTGAGTGCAGGGAGGTCAGAATCTAACAACATCAGCAGTCCTTTTTCAACCTGAATCAGATTTTTGCTCAGCTCCCTCAATTTCAGCCAGAAAAATACCTGAAATTACAGAAAAACACACAACTCATAGTAAAGTCCAGAAATATGAATTTTTCCTAAAAACTAATGGAAATAAACTAAAAACTAACTAGAATATCCTAAAAACTATATGAAATTAGCCCCAAAAAGCGTATAAAATATCCGCTCATCAGTCACCTTGTAAATCTCAGTCAGGCGGATATAAAATAGTAATGGGGTTTTCGAAATTAATTAATAAAATAAGGATAGAAGTACTTATGTAACTCATTGGTGAGAATTTCAGATAAGCGTATGGAGATGCATTCGTTCCTCTGAACCTCTGCTTTCCTGCTGTCTTCATCCAATCAATCTTACTCCTTTCTATGGCTGGCTTTAGGTAAGGATGTCACCGGTGCCAATGGCTACTTTCGATCTCTCTCGGGAAAATGATCCAAATGCTCTGTCACAGCACGTCTAATCGTCTGGAGGCATCACCCTTGTCGTTGGTTACATCCTATTCCTTTCTGTGAAAATGGTCCAATGCGCTGTCACTGCATGGCTAATCATCTTGGAGGTTCTCGATCATACTGGAATAGGATTTACTATCCTTTTGCGTCTGTCACTATGCCCAGCACTCGCGAGTTTGGAGTTCGTCACAGTCATTCAATCCCAGAGTCCTACTCGGAATACCACGGACAAGGTTTAGACTTTCCGGACCCTCATGAATGCTGCCATCAATCTAGCTTTTACCACAAAAATTCTGATTAAGAGATCTAAGAGATACTCATTCAATCTAATGTAGAACGGAAGTGGTTGTCAGGCACGCGTTCATAGGAAATGATGATGATTGTCACGTTCATCACATTCAGGTTGAAGTGTGAATGAATATCTTAGAAGCGAAATAAGATGAATTAGATGAAATTATTGATTCTCCTAGTTCAGTATGATGATTCTTGAACACAGCTTCTTTATGAGTCTTGGCCGTGGCCCTAAGCACTTTGTTTTCCAGTATTACCACCGGATACATAAATGCCACAGACACATAATTGGGTAAACCTTTTCAGATTGTGACTCAGCTTTACTAAAGTCCCCAATTAGAGGTGTCCAGGGTTCTTAAGCACACTCTTTTTTTTTGCTTTGGACCTTGACTTTAACCGCTCAGTCTCAAGTTTTCACTTGACACCTACACGCCACAAGCACATGGTTAGGGACAGCTTGGTTTAGCCGCTTAGGCCAGGATTTTATTCCTTTAGGCCCTCCTATCCACTGATGCTCAAAGCCTTGGGATCCTTTTTATTGACCTTGCCTTTTGGTTTTAAGGGTTATTGGCTTTTTGCTCTTGCCTTTTGGTTTTAAGAGCTTTTGGCTTTTTCTGCTTGCTTTTTCTTTATTTTTTTCTAAATTTTTTTTTGCCTATTTTTTTTTTCTGCAAGCTTTGTTCTTTGCTGCTTTTTCTTGCTTCAAGAATCATTTTTATGATTTTTCAGATTATCAAATAACATGTCTCCTAGTTCATCATTCTTTCAAGAGCCAACAACTTAACATTCTTAAACAACAACTTCAAAAGACATATGCACCGTTCAAGCATTCATTCAGAAAACAAGAAGCATTGTCACCACATCAATATAATTAAACTAAGTTCAAGGATAAATTC
>NC_029793.2:35649016-35665311 GCF_000816755.2 Arachis ipaensis | reverse complement strand
TTCATGCGTCTCTTGAGCTCCATGAATGGGCTCTCTTGCTTGCTCCATCCTTTTCTTAGTGATGGGCTTGTCCTCGTTAATGAGGATATCTCCCTCTATGTCAATCCCAGCCGAATTGCATAGGTGGCAAATGAGGTGAGGAAAGGCTAACCTTGCCATAGTGGAGGACTTGTCAGCCACCTTGTAGAGTTCTTGAGGTATAATCTCATGAACTTCCACCTCTTCTCCAATCATGATGCTATGGATCATGATGGCCCGGTCTATAGTAACTTCAGACCGGTTGCTAGTGGGAATGATTGAGCATTGGATGAATTCCAACCATCCTCTAGCCACAGGCTTGAGGTCCAATCTTCTTAGTTGAACCGGCTTGTCTTTGGAGTCAATCTTCCATTGAGCTCCTTCCACACATATGTCCATGAGGACTTGGTCCAACCTTTGATCAAAGTTGACTCTCCTTGTGTAGGGGCGTGCGTTCTCTTCCATGTTTGGCAAGTTGAACGCCAAACTCACATTTTCCGGACTAAAATTTAAGTATTTCCCCCGAACCATGGTGAGATAATTCTTTGGGTTCGGGTTCTTACTTTGATCATGGTTCCTAGTGATCCATGCATTAGCATAGAACTCTTGAACCATTAGGATGCCGACTTGTTGGATGGGATTTGTTAGTACTTCCCAACCTCTTCTTTGAATTTCATGTCGGATCTCCGGATACTCATTTCTTTTGAGTTTGAAAGGGACCTCGGGGATCACCTTCTTCTTGGCCACAACATCATAGAAGTGGTCTTGATGGGCCTTGGAGATGAACCTTTTCATCTCCCATGACTCGGATGTGGAAGCTTTTGTCTTCCCTTTCCCCTTTCTAGAGGATTCTCCGGTCTTAGGTGCCATCAATGGTAATGGAAAAACAAAAAGCTTATGCTTTTACCACACCAAACTTAGAATATTGCTCGCCCTTGAGCAAGAGAAGAAAGAATAGATGAAGAAGAAGAAGAAATGGAGGAGAGGGAGAAGGGGTTGTGTTTCGGCCAAGAAGAGAAGAGAGGGTTGTGTTGTGTGAAAATGAGGAAGAATGGAAGGCTTTATATAGGGAAGGGAGGGGGTGAGGTTTCGGCCATATAAGGTGGGTGTGGGTGGGAAAGTGATTTTGAATTTTGAAGGTAGGTGGAGTTTATGAAGTAGGTTTATGGGGAAGAGTGGGTGGATGTGAGTGGTGAAGAGGTGATGGGGAAGAGAGATTGAGGTGATTGGTAAAGGGTTTTGGGGAAGAGTGTTTATGGTATTGTGTGATAGAGGGGTGAGAAGAAGTGAGTGGAGGTAGGTGGGGATCCTGTGGGGTCCACAGATCCTGAGGTGATCCTGTGGGGTCCACAGATCCTGAGGTGTTCAGGGATTTACAACCTTGCACCAAATTAGGCATGTAAAATGCCCTTGCACATAACTCTGGGCGTTAAGCGCCAGGTTGGTGCTTGTTCTGGGCGTTGAACGCCCATTTGTGGCCCATTTCTGGCGTTGAACGCCAGAACCATGCTTGTTCTTGGCGTTCAGCGCCAGTTCTCCTCCAGGGTGCATTTCTAGCGTTCAAACGCCCAGATGCTGCCATTTCTGCTATTTTTGATTCCGTTTTCAATTTTTATATTTATTTTGTGACTCCACATGATCATGAACCTATAAAGACATATAACTAAGAAAAATATAGTTAGATAAATAAAAATTGGGTTGCCTCCCAACAAGCGCTTCTTTAATGTCAATAGCTTGACAGTGGGCTCTCATGGAGCCTCACAGATGTGCAGAGCTTTGTTGAGACCTCCCAACACCAAAATTAGAGTTTGGATATGAGGGTTTGACACCAAACTTAGAGTTTGGTTGTGGCCTTCCAACACCAAACTTAGAGTTTGATTGTGGGGGCTTTGGTTGACTCTGCTTTGAGAGAAGCTTTTTATGCTTCCTCTCCATGGATGCAGAGAGAGATCCTTAAGTTGTAAACACAAGGTTGTCCTCATTCAATTGAAGGATCAATTCTCCTCTGTCCACATAAATCACAGCTCTTGCTGTGGCTAGGAAAGGTCTTCCTAGGATGATGGATTCATCCTCTTCCTTTCCAGTGTCCAGGACTATGAAATCAGTAGGGATGTAAAGGCCTTCAACCTTTACTAACACATCCTCTACTTGTCCATAAGCCTGTTTTCTTGAATTGTCTGCCATCTCTAATGAGATTTTAGCAGCTTGCACTCCATAGATTCCCAGTTTCTCTATTATAGAGAGGGGCATGAGGTTTATCCCTGAACCAAGATCACACAGAGCCTTAAAGATCATGGTGCCTATGGTACAAGGTATTATGAACTTTCCAGGATCCTGTCTCTTCTGAGGCAATGTCAGTTGATCCAGATCACTTAGTTCATTGGTGAACAAGGGAGGTTCATCTTCCCAAGTTTTAATGCCAAATAATTTGGCATTCAGCTTCACGATTGCACCAAGGAACTTGGCAGCTTGCTCTTCAGTAACATCATCATTCTCTTCAGAAGAGGAATACTCATCAGAGCTCATGAATGGCATAAGGAGGTTCAATGGAATTTCTATGGTCTCTAGATGAGCCTCAGAGTCCTTTGGTTCCTCAGAGGGAAGCTCCTTATTGATCACTGGACGTCCCAGGAGGTCTTCCTCCTTGGGATTCACGTCCTCTCCTTCCTTTACAGGTTCAGCCATGGTGATCAATTCAATGGCCTTGCACTCTCCTTTTGGATTCTCTTCTGTATTGCTTGGGCGAGTACTAAGGGGGATTTCAGTGATCCTTTTACTCAGCTGGCCCACTTGTGTTTCCAAATTTCTAATGGAAGACCTTATTTCATTCATGAAACTTACAGTGGCCTTGGATAGATCAGAGACTAAGTTTGCTAAGCTAGATGGATTCTGCTTAGAATTTTCTGTCTGTTGCTGAGTGGATGATGGAAAAGGCTTGCTATTGCTAAACCTGTTTCTTCCACCATTATTAAAGCCTTGTTGAGGCTTTTGATCCTTCCATGAGAAATTTGGATGATTTCTCCATGATGGATTATAGGTGTTTCCATAAGGTTCACCCATGTAATTTACCTCTGCTATTGCAGGGTTCTCAGGATCATAAGCTTCTTCTTCAGGAGAAGCCTCTTGAGTACTGTTGGATGCAGCTTGCATTCCATTCAGACTCTGAGAAATCATATTGACTTGCTGAGTCAATATTTTATTCTGAGCCAATATGGCATTCAGAGTATCAATTTCAAGAACTCCCTTCTTCATAGGCGTCCCATTACTCACAGGATTCCTCTCAGAGGTGTACATAAACTGGTTATTAGCAACCATGTCAATGAGTTCTTAAGCTTCTGCAGGCGTTTTCTTTAGGTGAATGGATCCCCCTGCAGAAGTATCCAATGACATCTTTGATAGCTCAGATGAACCATCATAGAATATATCCA
The DNA here is from genome assembly GCF_000816755.2 of Arachis ipaensis. Lineage (NCBI taxonomy): Eukaryota > Viridiplantae > Streptophyta > Magnoliopsida > Fabales > Fabaceae > Arachis > Arachis ipaensis. The sequence continues at coordinate 35,661,865 of NC_029793.2, read as the reverse complement.
GGATGGTCCATTCTGAAAGCATGTCAGAAGGATACTTTTTGGTCAGCTGCTTGTATCTTTCCCAAGCTTCATAGAGGGATTCACCTTCTTTCTATCTGAAGGTCTGAACATCCACTCTAAGTTTACTAAGCTTTTGAGGAGGAAAGAACTTGGCTAAGAAAGCCGTGACCAGCTTATCCCAAGAGTTCAGGCTATCTCCGGGTTGAGAGTCCAACCACACTCTAGCTCTGTCTCTTACAGCAAAAGGGAAAAGCATGAGCCTGTAGACTTCAGGATCTACTCCATTAGTCTTAACAGTATCACAGATCTGCAAGAATTCAGTTAAGAACTGAAAAGGATCTTCAGATGGAAGTCCATGAAACTTGCAGTTCTGCTGCATCAGAGAAACTAGCTGAGGTTTCAGCTCAAAATTGTTTGCTCCAATGACAGGAATGGAGATGCTCCTTCCATGTAAATTGGAATTAGGTGCAGTAATGTCACCAAGCATTCTCCTTGCATTATTGTTGTTGGGTTCGGCTGCCATCTCCTTTACTTATTCAAAATTTTCAATAAGGTTATCTCTGGATTGTTGTAATTTAGCTTCTCTTAGTTTCCTCTTCAGAGTCCTTTCAGGTTCTGGATCAGCTTCAACAAGAATGCCTTTTTCTTTGTCCCTGCTCATAAGAAAGAGAAGAGAAAAAGAAAAGAAGAGGAATCCTCTATGTCACAGTAAAGAGGTTCCTTATTGTTAGTAGAAGAAGAAAAGGAATAGGGGTGAAGAAGAATGAAGAATCCAAACACAAGGGTAAGGATAGGAGCAGTGATGTGAGATGAAGAGAAGTGTTAGTAGATGAATAAATAATTAGAAGGAGATGAGGGAGAAGAATTTTCGAAAATTATTTTTGAAAAAGGGTTAGTGATTTTCGAAAATAGTTTTTGAAAAAAGGTTAGTAATTTTCGAAAATTAAAATAAAAAATTAAAATAATTGATTAATTAAAAAGAATTTTTGAAAAAAAGGGAGATATTTTCGAAAATTAGAGAGAGAGAGTTAGTTAGGTAGTTTTGAAAAAGATAAGAAACAAACAAAAAGTTAGTTAGTTAGTTGAAACAAATTTTGAAAAGATAAGAAGTTAGGAAGTTAGAAAAGATATTTTGAAATCAAATTTTTTTGAAAAAAAAAAGATGAGATAAGAAGATATTTTTGAAAAGATATGATTGAAATTAATTTTGAAAAAAATTTGATTTTTAAAATCACAATTAATGACTTGATTCACAAGAAATCACAAGATATGATTCTAGAACTTAAAGTTTGAATCTTTCTTAACAAGTAAGTAACAAACTTGAAATTTTTGAATCAAAACATTAATTGATTATGTTATTTTCGAAAATTTGATATAAAAATAAGAAAAAGATTTTTGAAAAATATTTTTGGAATTTTCGAAAATAACTAAGAAATTTGAAAAAGATTTGATTTTTGAAAAAGATTTTGAAAAAGATGAGATTTTTAAATTGAAAATTCGATTTGACTCATAAAAACAACTAGATTTTTAAAAATTTTTGAAAAAGTCAAATCTAATTTTCGAAATTTTAAGAGCGAAAAAGGGAAAGATATTTTTTTTTTTTTGAATTTTTAATGATGAGAGAGAAAAACAAGAAAAATGATGCAATGCATGAAATTTTTAGATTAAAACAATGAATGCATGCAAGAATGCTATGAATGTCAAGATGAACACCAAGAACACTTTGAATGTCAAGATGAACACAAGAACATATTTTTGAAAAATTTTTAATGCAAGGAAAACATGCAAGACACGAAACTTAGAATTCTTTAATGCTTAGACACTAAGAATTCAAGAATGCATATGAAAAACAAGAAAAGACACAAAACATGCAAATGCAAAGATCAAACAAGAAGACTTACCAAGAACAACTTGAAGATCATGAAGAACACTATGAATGCATGAGAGTTTTCGAAAAAAAAATGCAAGATGAGTATGCAATTGACACCAAACTTATGACATGACTCAAGACTCAAACAAGAGACACAAAAATATTTTTGATTTTTATGATTTTATAATTTTTTTGTATTTTCTTTTAATTTTTTTTTCGAAAATCATTTTGAAAAAGAAAAATAAGGATTCCAAAATTTTTAATATGAATTCCAGGAATCTTATGCTCTTTAGTCTAAAGCTCCAATCAAAGGGTCAGGCATGGCTTAATAGCCATCCAAGCTTTAGTATGTACTCAGACATGACACGTCTAACATGCCCTACAGTCGTGGCTTTACAGCCAACCAGGCTTCAACATGCTTTATGAAACACTAGAATTCATTCTTAAAAATTCTGAAGAAAAATATATTTTTGAAAATATTTTTATTTAAAAATTTTTTCGAAAACAAAGGAGAAATTTTTTTTTTGAAAGATTTTTTTTAAAAAAAAAATTTTTGAAAAGAAAACAAAAATAAAATTACCTAATCTGAGCAACAAGATGAACCGTCAGTTATCCAAACTCAAACAATCCCCGGCAACGGCGCCAAAAACTTGGTGCACAAAAATTGTGATTACACTTTGATTAGGTAAAATTCATTGCTCTTTCTTTCCCTGGCAATGGCACCAAAAACACGATGCCAATACCATGGTTCACAACTTCGAACAACTAACCAGCAAGTGCACTGTGTCGTCCAAGTAATACCTTACGTGAGTAAGGGTCGAATCCCACGGAGATTGTTGGTATGAAGCAAGCTATGGTCACCTTGTAAATCTCAGTCAGGCGGATATAAAATAGTAATGGGGTTTTCGAAATTAATTAATAAAATAAGGATAGAAGTACTTATGTAACTCATTGGTGAGAATTTCAGATAAGCGTATGGAGATGCATTCGTTCCTCTGAACCTCTGCTTTCCTGCTGTCTTCATCCAATCAATCTTACTCCTTTCTATGGCTGGCTTTATGTAAGGATGTCACCGGTGCCAATGGCTACTTTCGATCTCTCTCGGGAAAATGATCCAAATGCTCTGTCACAGCACGGCTAATCGTCTGGAGGCATCACCCTTGTCGTTGGTTACATCCTATTCCTCTCTGTGAAAATGGTCCGATGCGCTGTCACTGCATGGCTAATCATCCTGGAGGTTCTCGATTATACTGGAATAGGATTTACTATCCTTTTGCGTCTGTCACTACGCCCAGCACTTGCGAGTTTGGAGTTCGTCACAGTCATTCAATCCCAGAGTCCTACTCGGAATACCACGGACAAGGTTTATACTTTTCGGACCCTCATGAATGCCGCCATCAATCTTGCTTTTACCACGAAGATTCTGATTAAGAGATCTAAGAGATACTCATTCAATCTAATGTAGAACGGAAGTGGTTGTCAGGCACGCGTTCATAGGAAATGATGATGATTGTCACGTTCATCACATTCAGGTTGAAGTGCGAATGAATATCTTAGAAGCGAAATAAGATGAATTGAATAGAAAACAGTAGTACTTTGCATTAATCTTTGAGGAACAGCAGAGCTCCACACCTTAATCTATGGAGTGTAGAAACTCTACCGTTGAAAATACATAAGTGAATAGACGGTAGGCATGGCCAAGTGGCCAGCCTCCCATGGAGGTCTAGAGATCTAAAAATGATCAAAAGATGTCTAATACAATAGTAAAAAGTCCTATTTATAATAAACTAGCCACTAGGGTTTACAGAAGTAAGTAATTGATGCATAAATCCACTTCCGGGGCCCACTTGATGTGTGCTTGGACTGAGCTTGAATGTTACACGTGCAGAGGCTCTTTCTGGAGTTGAACGCCAGCTTTTGTGCCATCTTGGGCGTTGAACTCCACTTTGCAACTTGTTTCTGGCGCTGGACGCCATAATTGGGCAAAGAGCTGGCGTTGAATGCCAGTTTGCGTCATCTAAACGTGGGCAAAGTATGGACTATTATACATTGCTGGAAAGCCCTGGATGTCTACTTTCCAACGCAATTGGAAGCGCGCCATTTCGAGTTCTGTAGCTCCAGAAAATCTACTTTGAGTGTAGGGAGGTCAGAATCCAACAGTATCACCAGTCCTTCTTCAACCTCCGAATCTGATTTTTGCTCAAGTCCCTCAATTTTAGCCAGAAAATACCTGAAATCACAGAAAAACACACAAACTCATAGTAAAGTCCAGAAATGTGAATTTAACATAAAAACTAATGAAAACATCCCTAAAAGTAACTAGATCCTACTAAAAACATACTAAAAACAATGTCAAAAAGCGTATAAATTATCCGCTCATCAGCGATGCTACTCAAAGCGCCACAGACAAGGTCGAATCTTCTGGATCAGAGAATGCTGCTTCTTTGAATTCTAGCCTATACCATGGAGACCCTAATCTCCCCAAAAATTGGCTGAACTGGTGTCTCGAGAAGACCCCAACGAAGTTGTGGATTAACCGTCTGAGAGATATATAAACATAGTTGTTGGCTCGTGCTTTCCAGTCACGTATTAGCACGAACCCAAGTAAATGCAGGTGTTTGTCAGGCACGTTCGTCTTAGTGTGATGAATAGAGCTAATTGTTCGATCATCCTATTTACCATATTGAAGAGTGGATATACATCTTAGAGATAGATCAAACACGGATCGGAGAAGAAACTGTAATACTTTTATTAATTTATAGGGCTCAGCAGGGCTCCTCCCCTCAACCTAGGAGGTTTAGAAACTCATATTGAAAGTAAAAATACAATGTAAAATGAAAATAGGGCTGTAAAGTGTGCGTGATGTCTAACAATTATGTAAAATACACCTTAAATACTAAACAGATGACTAGTAAGGGTTAAACAGTCTATTTAGTGCTAAAATCCACTTATGGGACCCACTTTGTGAGTGTTTGGGCTGAGCATTAGTGAGATCCACGTGCTATGATGTCTCTTGGGCGTGGAACGCCAGCTAGGGGGTCCTCATTAGGCGTTTGGATGCTGGTCTCTGCTTTTGGGCGCTGGACGCCTGGAAGAGGTAGGAAGCTGGCGTTGGACGCCAGTTTTGGGCCTTCTAATCCGAAGCAAGATATAAGCTATTATATAATGCTAGAAAGCTCTGGAAGTCTGATTTTCATAGCTGTTGAGAGCGCTCCATTTGAACTTTGTTAGCTCCAGAAAAGCTCTTTCGAGTGCAGGTAGGTCAGATCCAGGCAGCATCTGTAGTGCTTTTTCTGTCTCCGAATCAGACTTCTGCTCCAACTCCTCAATTTCAGCCAAAAAATACTTGAAATTGTACAAAAACACAAAAACTCATAGTAGAATCCAAAAATGTGAAATTAAAACTAAAACCTATAAAAATATAATAAAAACTAAATAAAATATACTAAAAACTATATGAAAATGATGTCAAAAAGCGTATAAAATATCCGCTCATCACAACACCAAACTTAAATTATTGGTTGTCCCCAAGAACCTAAAAACACATTAGGATAATAAAGAAAATTAAGATACAATGAATTTCTAAGTTTCCAATGAAGCTTAGTTACAATCAGATGAGCGGGACTTAGTAGCTTTTTACTTCTGAATAGTTTTGGCATCTTACTATCCATTGAAACTTAGAATGGTTGGCGTCTTTAGGAACTTAGAATCTAGAAGATATTATTGATTCTCCTAGTTAATTTCTTTTTTATTCTTGAACACAGATTTTAGAGTCTTGGCCGTGACCCTAAGTACTCTGTTTTCCAGTATTACCGCCGGATACATTCATGCCACAAACACTTTACCTGGGTGAACCTTTTCAGATTGTGACTCAGCTTTGTTAGAGTTCCCAGATAGAGGTGTCCAGAGTTCTTAAGCACACTCTTTTTTGCTTTTGACCACGACTTTAACCGCTCAGTCTCAAGCTTTTCACTTGACACCTTCACGCCACAAGCACATGGTTAAGGACAGCTTGGTTGATCCGCTTAGGCCAGGATTTTATTCCTTTAAGCCCTCCTAACTATTGATGCTCAAAGCCTTGGGCCCTTTTTACCCTTGCCTTTTGGTTTAAAGGGTTACTGGCTTTTTTCTCTTGCCTTTTGGTTTAAAGAGCTATTGGCTTTTTCTGCTTGCTTTTTCTTTTCTTAAATTTTTTTTTCGCCATTTTTTTCGCATGCAAGCTTTTTCTTTTTCTTGTTGTAGCTTTTTCTTGCTTCAATAATCAATTTTTGATATTTTTCAAATTACCAATAATACTTTTCCTTTTTCCTTATTCTTTCAAGAGCCAACATTGTAAAATCACAACTTCAAATATGCACTATTTATTTCATACATTCAGAAAACAAAAGCAATGACACCACATCAAAATAATTAAACTACTCTTATTTTAAACTTGAAAATCATGTATCTCTCAATTCTTTTCAATAAAAAAATTTTTTTAAGCAAGGTGAGAGATATATAGAACATTTTAAATCTTTAAGACATCAATGCAAATGATCATGCAGTAAGAACAAGAGAACAGATAGATAAACAGACAGAAAATAGAAAAACAACAGGAAAGGAGTAAAAGAGAACGAATCCACCTGAATGATAGTGGCTAGTGCTCCTCCTTGAGGATCCCATGTAGTGCTTAATCTCTTCAATGTCACTCCATTGTCTTTGTTAAGGCTGCTGCACAGGCTCATGTGCATGCTTTCTAGTTTGCTCCATCCTCTTCTTGTGGGGGCAAATGCATTTCCCTTTTTCTTCTTTGAGGTTTCATCAGTTTTTGGTGCCATACTTAGGAGTAGTAGAAGTAAAAAAGAAAAGATTTTGCAACACCAAACTTAAGAGTTTTGCTCGTCCTCGAGCAAATATGAACAATGGAAAGAGTAGGGTAGAAGACGGTGGGGGTAGGTGGAGCTTCTGTGGGACCCACTGGTCTTGAGACGTTTGGGAATTCCAAATTCCCTACTCTCTTGCACTAGCATCTGAACGCCCAGGGGCTGCTCCCTGGCTGGCATTTCAACGCCAGCAATGCTACCCATGAGGGGCATTGAACGCCCATCAAGGACACCTTGGCTGGCGTTCAACTTTAACACTCTATTCAGAGTGTTCTGTTTTTACTGCTGTAAATTTTGTCTTTATTCTGACTGCTGCATATGATCATGACCCTAAGAGAGAAAAAAAACAAAATAAAATAAAATAAATAATTAAGGTTGGGTGGCCTCCCAACAAGCGCTCCTTTAACGTCACTAGCTTGACAGTTAACTCCTTACGGAGGTGAGTATGGGCTCAGATTTTTGCCCCTTACAGTGAATTTTCTTCCTGTCTTCTCATGAATGAGCTCCACATGCTCTAAAGACAGGACACGGCTCACTGTACATGGTAAGACTGTCTTCTTAGTAAAGACAACTCTCATGCCAGGTGAGAGGTCTTCAGTTGGGACTTTCTTGTCCCTCCAGCCTTTATGTACTTCCTTCTTAGTACCTTTATGCTTAGAGCTTTTTGATGGCTGCCCAACACCAAACTTAGAATTGATGTCTGGGGGCTCTACAGAGCTCTGCACAGAAAGAGAGGGTTGGCACACTAGGTGTTGCATAGTAATCTCTCTTTTAGAGGGAGAATTGGGATAAGGCATCTTGAATAAGATGTGGTCTTCCCCTAATTGTAGGGTTAGTTCTCCCTTGGCCACAACAATGATAGCATTGGTAGTGGCCAGGAAAGGTCTTCCAAGGATGACAGAGTCATCCTCATCCTCTCCTGTGTCCAAGACTATGAAGTTTACAGGGATGTAATGGTTTTCAACTTTCACCAAGACATCCTCTATTAAACTATATGGCTTCTTCATTGTCTTATCTGGCATCTCTAATGAGATGTTTATAGCTTGTACCTCAAGGATTCCCAGCTTCTCCATTACAGAGAGTGGCATGAGGTTTACGCTTGACCCTAGGTCACACAGAGCCTTATCAAAGGTCACGGTGCCTATGGTGCAAAGAATCAAAAGGCGTCCAGGGTCTGGAAGCTTCTGAGGTAGCTGTTGCTGAACCAAAGCATGGAGTTCTTTAGTAAGCAGTGGAGGTTCTTCCTCCAGAGGCTTTGTACCAAATATCTTAGTATTCAGCTTCATTAGAGCTCCTAGAAAACGAGCAACTTGCTCTTTCCTAGTGTCTTCATCCTCATCCGAGAATGAATAGTCATCAGAACTCATGCACTACAGAAGTGCATTCAAAGGATCCTCAACTGTCTTTATGGTTTCCTTTGGTTCTGGGTAAGAGGGTTCTTGAGTGGGATTTAGATACTCAAAGGGTGTGCTTCGGCTGGCGTTCAACACCAACTCTGTTAGCTTATTGAGCATTGAACGCCCTTGCTATCCACCCTGACTAGCGTTAAACGCCAGTCCCTTTAGCATTCTGGGCGTTGAACCCCCAGCAGGGATGTCCTTGCTGGCGTTCAACGCCAGCTTCCCTAGGTGAGTGGGCGCTGAACGCCTAGTGAGGGGTTCCTCACTGGCGTTCAGTGCTAGAATGGCTGCCTAGTTGGGCGTTGAACGCCCAGTGAGGGGTTCCTCACTGGCGTTCAACGCCAGAACGCTTGGGTGTCTGGGCATTGAACGCCCAGTGAAAGCTTCTTCACTGGCGCTTAACGCCAGGCTTGCTGCCAGATTGGGCGTTAAACACCCAGTGAAGGATTCTTCACTGGCGTTTAATGCCTTCCCATTCTCCTCTGATTTGGCCTCTACCTCCATGGTTATGGCCTTGCACTCTTCTCTTGGGTTCACCTCAGTGTTACTAGGAAGAGTGTCTGAAGGAGTCTTAGGGATCCTCTTGCTCAGTTGACCAACCTGTACCTCCAAGTTTCTAATGGAGGACCTTGTTTCATTAATGAAACTATGAGTGGTCTTAGTGAGGCCTGAGACTAGAATGGCTAAGTCAGAAAGGCTCTGCTTAGAGCTCTTCATATTCCCTTGAGAAGATGGGAACGGTTGTCTGTTGTTGAACCTATTCTGGTTCCTACCACATTGATTATTATTGAAACCTTGCTGAGGTTTCTGTTGATCCTTCCATGAGAGGTTAGGATGATTCCTCCATAAAGGGTTGTAAGTGTTTCCATAGGGTTCTCCCATGTAATTCACCTCCTCCATGGTGGGTTGATCAGGATCATAAGCTTCTGTTTCAGAAGAAGCTTCCTGAGTACTGCCAGCTGCAGTTTGCATCCCAGTCAGATGCTAAGAGATCATTTTGCCTGTTGGGTCAAGATCTTATTCTGAGCCAATATGGCATTTAGAGTCTCAACTTCATGAACTCCTTTCTTCTGAGAAGTCCCATGATTTACAGGATTTCTTTCAGAAGTGTACATGAACTGGTTGTTAGCAACCATTTCAATGAGTTCTCTTGCTTCTGCAGGCATTTTTTTTCAAGTAGAGGGATCCACCTGCAGAGCTATCCAATGAAATCTTGGATATCTCAGACAAGCCATCATAGAACACGCCTATGATGGACCACTCTGAGAGCATGTCAGGAGGACATCTCCTGATCAGTTGCTTGTATCTTTCCCAAGCTTCATAGAGGGATTCACCTTCTCTTTGTCTGAAGGTTTAAACTTCCACTCTAATCTTGCTCATTCTTTGAGGGAGAAAGAACTTAGCCAGAAAAGCATTAACCAGCTTTTTCCAAGAGTCAATACTCTCTATTGGTTGGGCATCCAACCATAGCTTAGCTCTGTCTCTTACAGCAAAGAGAAAGAGCATCAGCTTGTAGACTTCAGGATTAACTCTATTAGTCTTTATAGCATCATAGATATGTAAGAACTCAGCTAAAAACTGATGTGGATCTTCCATTGGAAGTCCATGGAATTTGTAGTTCTGCTACAGAAGAGAGACTAACTGAGACTTAAGCTCAAAATTGTTAGCTTCAATGGCAGGTACAGAGATACTTCTGCCATAAAAGTCAGAGGTAGGCATGGTGAAGTCACCAAAGACCTTTCTTGGTTCCTCTTGAGGTTTGGCCATGTCCTCATTTTCTTGTTCAAAACTTTCTGAAAGGTCTCTTCCGGAGTGTTGTGCTTTAATTTGTTGTAAACGCCTCCTTAAAGTCCTTTCAGGTCCAGGGTTAAGATGAAAGAGTGGTTCTTTATCCCTGTTCCTGGTCATAAACAAGAAGAAAAGAAAAAGAAAGAAAAGAAGAAGACTCTTTGTGCCAATAAGCAAGAAACTCCTCTTTAGAGTGAGATGTGAAGAAGAAGAGAGAAATAAAAGTGAAGATGGAAGATGAAAGAGAGCAATAATACTTTGAAAATAGGGGATAGGAGTATATAAGTATAAATAGAAAAAGTAAATAGGAATTAAAATATTTTTGTTTTTATTTTATTTATTAATTATTTTCAAAAATAAGATTAATTAATTTAAAAAGGTTTGAATTTTAATTATTATTTTTCAAAAATAAAGTTAAATAATTTAAAAAGAATTAAAAATTAGTTATTGATTTTCAAAAATATAAGAGAGAGAAGAGGAAGAGGTTTTTGAAAATTAAGAGAGATGAGAGTTAGTTAGGTAGTTTTGAAAAAGAAGAGAGAGAAGAATAGAGATAATTTTCGAAAATTAAGAAGAGAAGAGTTAGTTAGAAAGTTTTGAAAAAGAAGAGAGAGAACATAAGATATTAATTAAGAAAAGGTTTTAATTTAAAATAAGATATAAGATAAGAAAAGATTTGAATTTTAAAAATAAGATAAGAGATAAGAAAAGATAAGATTTTTAAATTTTGAAAAAGTTATGATAAGATTTTGAAAAATATAAGAATTTTTTTTGAAAAAGATATGATTTTTATTTTTGAAAAGATTTGATTTTTGAAAACTTGACAACTAAGATATGATAAGATAAAATTTAAAAATTGAAATCTGATTTTTTATGTTAATTTTTTAAAATTATGGTTAGAATTAAGTTAGAAAAGATATTTTTTTATTTTTGAATTTTTAATGATGAAAGAGAAAAACAAGTAAAAGACACAAGAGTTAAAATTTTTAGATCTAGCACCCCTTATTTTCGAAAATTTTGGAGGGAAACACTAAGGGACACCAAACTTAAAAATTTTAAGATCAAAATACAAAAAAGACTCAAGAACGCTTTGAAGACTAATAAGAACACAAAGAACAAAATTCAAAGACTCAAAGAGCACAACAACATATAAAGAACACCAAACTTAAAATCTTTAGAAAACCAAAAAGAAATTTTCGAAAATAAAAAGGAAATAACAATAAGACACCAAACTTAATGATTAAAAACAAGACTCAAACAAAAAGACACTAATTTTGAAACATTTTTAGAAAAAGGACTCAAGATTTTCGAAAATTACCATGAACACAAATAAATATCTCAAACAGAAAGCTAAGGATGCTTGAAAATAAACTGCATGGAAAAGGGTTTTTGGAAAAGTTTTAAAATTTTTAGAATTGAAAAACATGAACATGAAAGACTCAAACCAAGAACAAAGATTAAACAAAGGAAAGAAAAACATTTTTGAAAAAAAGGTTTTTAATTTTCAAAAATTAGAGAATAAGAAAGCAAAAATTAAAAGACTCAATTAGGAATGATAAAGAAAAGAAAATAAAAATTACCTGATCTAGGGAGCAAAACAATCCGTCAGTTTGTCCAAACTCAACAATCCCCGACAACGACACCAAAAGCTTGGTAGCACGAATCTCCACACTTTCGTACTGTTGTACCAGCAAGTACACTGGGTCGTCCAAGTAATACCTGAGCGAGTCAGGGTCGATCCCACGGAGATTGTGGTTTGAATCAAGATATGGTTATCTTGCAGGTATTAGTCAGGCAAATCAGAAGGTTGTTAGAAGAGTTCTCAAATTTGCATTTAAAGGAGTATTGGAATAGAAATCAGTAAAATCTTTATAATTAAGGATAGAGTTGAGGATTGGAGTTGCTTTGCCTTTCTGAATTAACTCTGGTACTACTATCTTCTCTGCTTGTAAATGATCTTCTTCTATGGCAGGCTGTATGTGATCAACGCCATAGGCTGTGGTCATTGATCTCCTCTGCTACAGATTAAACGCCATTGGCCGTGGTCATCCAATCTGACGAAGGGTGAAGCACTTAGCAAGTCGTTCTCCTGGTGATCCTACTTAAAGCGCCACAGAAAAGGTCGAATCTTTCGGATCAGAGAACGCTACTTCTTTGGATTTTAGCCTATACCATGGAGACCCTAATCTCCCTAGAAATTGGCTGAACTGGTGTCTCGAGAAGTCCCCAATGAAGTGGTGGATTAACCGTCTGAGGAATGTATAAACATAGCTGTTGGCTCGTGCTTTCCAGTCACGTATTCACACGAACCCAAGTAGACGTGGGTGTTTGTCAGGCACGTTCATCTTAGTATGATGAACAGAGCTAATTGTTCGATCATCCTATTCACCACGTTCAAGAGCGGATATACATCTTAGAGATTGATCAAGCACGGATCGGAGAAGAAATAGTAATATTTTTATTAATTCATAGGGCTCAGCAGGGCTCCTCCCCTCAACCTAAGAGATTTAGAAACTCATACTGAAAGTAAAAATACAATGTAAAATGAAAATAGGGCTGTAAAGTGTGCGTGATGTCTAATAATTATGTAAAATACACTTTAAATACTAAACAGATGACTAGTAAGGGTAAAACAATCTATTTAGTGCTAAAATCCACTTCTGGGGCCCACTTTGTGAGTGTTTGGGCTGAGCTTTAGTAAGATCCACGTGCTATGAGATCTCTTGGCCGTGGAATGCCAGCTAGGGGGCCCTCATTGGGCATTTGGACGCTGGTCTCTACTTTTGGGCGCTGGACGCCTGGAAGGGGGTAGCAAGCTGGCGGTGGATGCCTATTTTAGGCCTTCTAATCCGAAGCAAGGTATGGACTATTATATATTGATGGAAAACTCTGGAAGTCAACTTTCCATAGCCGTTGAGAACCTCCATTT
>NC_029793.2:35637372-35648534 GCF_000816755.2 Arachis ipaensis | reverse complement strand
CATCTACAGTGCTTTCTCTGTCTCTGAATCAGACTTCTGCTCCAGCTCCTCAATTTCAGCTGGTAAATACCTAAAATTGTACAAAAACACAAAAACTCATAGTAGAATCTAAAAATGTAAATTTAACACTAAAACCTATAAAAATATAATAAAAACTAAATAAAATATACTAAAAACTATATGAAAATGATGTCAAAAAGTGTATAAAATATCCGCTCATCAGCCTCCCAACAAGTGCTTGTTTAACGTCACTAGCTTGATGGTTAGCTCCATATAGAGGTGAGTATGGGCTCAGATTTTCACCCCTTATAGTGAACTCTCTTCCTTTCCTCTTATGAATGAGCTCCACGTACTCTAGAGACAGGATATGACTCACTGTATATGGTATGACTGGTTTCTTAGTGAAGACAACTCTCATGCCAGGTGAGAGGCCTTCTATTGGAACCTTCTTGTCCCTCTAGTCTTTAGGTACTTTCTTCCCAGTACCTTTGTGCTTAGAGCTTGTTGATGGTTGCCCAACACCAAACTTAGAATTGATGTCTGGTGGCCCTGTAAAGCTCTGCATAGAAAGCGAGGGTTAAAACATTAGGTGTTGCACCACTGTCCCTTTCTTATCAAAGGGAGATTTGGGATTGGACATCTTGAACAAAATGTAGTCCTCTCCTAGTTGGAAAACCATTTCTCCCTTAGCCACATTAATCATGGCTTTTACAGTAGCTAGGAAAGGTCTTCCAAGGATGATATTATCATCCTCATCATCTCTTATGTCTATGACTATGAAGTTTGTAGGGATGTAGTGGCCTTCAACCTTCACCAGGACATCCTCTACTAAGCCATATGGCTTCTTCATTGTCTTGTCTGCTATCTCTAGTGAGTGTTTGTAGCCTGCACATCTATGATTCCTAACTTCTCAATTACAGAAAGTGGCATGAGGTTTATACTTGACCTTAGGTCACACAGAGCCTTCTCAAAGGTCATGGTGCCTATGGTGCAAGGAATCAGGAAGCGTCCAGGATCTGGAAGCTTCTGAGGTAGCTTCTACTAAACGAAAGCATAGAGTTCTTTGGAAAGTAATGGGGGTTCTTCCTCCAGAGGCTTTGTACCAAATAACTTGGCATTCAGCTTCAAAAGAGTTCCTAGGTACCGAGCGACTTACTCTTCCCTAGTGTCTTCATACTCATCAGAGGATGAGTATTCATCAGAACTTATGTACTGCAGAAGTGCATTCAAAGGAATCTCTATGGTTTGTATGTGGGCCTTGGCTTCCTTTGGTTCTGGGACAGGGGTTTCTTGAGTGAGAATTGAGCACTCAGAAGGTGTGCTTTTACTGACGTTTAACGCCAGCTCTCCTAGCTTATTGGGCGTCAAACGCCCATGCTGTGCACCCTTACTGGCGTTAAACACCAGTCCCTCTGTCATTTTGGGCATTGAATGCCCAGCAGGGGTATCTTTGCTGGCATTCAACACCAACTTCCCTGGTTGGTTAGGCGTTGAATGCCCAATGAGGGGTTCCTCACTGGCGTTCAGTGCCAGAATGCCTGTATGTTTGGGCATTGAATGCCCAGTGAGGGGTTCCTCACTGGCGTTCAGCACCAGAATGCCTGCCTGTTTGGGCGTTGAACCCCCAGCCGGTATTCTTTGGCTGTCGTTCAATGCCAGCTCTGGTGCCAAGATGGGCATTGAATGCCCAGTGAGTGGTTTCACACTAGCGTTCAATGCTTTTCCATTCTCCTCTGGTTCGGCCTCTACCTCAGAGGTGATGGCCTTGCACTCTTTTCTTGGGTTCACTTCAGTGTTAATAGGAAGAGTGTCAGGAGAAGTTTCAGTGATCCTGTTGCTCAGTTGATCAACCTGTACCTCCAAATTTCTAATGGAGGACCTTGTTTTATTCATGAAACTTTGAGTGGTCTTAGAGAGGCTGGAGACTAGAGTGACTAAGTCAGAAAGGCTCTGTTTAGTGGTCTCCATATTGCCTTGAGAAGATGGGAATGGTGGTCTGCTGTTGAACCTATTCTGGTTCTTTCCACCTTGATTGTTATTGAAACATTATTGAGGTTTCTATTGATCCTTCCATGAAAGATTTGGATGATTCCTCCATGAAGGATTGTAGGTGTTTCCATAGGGTTCTCCCATGTAATTCTCTTTCTCTATGGTGGATTGGTCAGGATCATCAGCATCTACATCAGGAGATACTTCTTGGGTACTGCTAGCTGCAGTCTGCATCCCAGTCAGATGCTGAGAGATCATGTTGACCTGTTGGGTCAAGATCTTGTTCTGAGCCAATATGCCATTCAGAATATCAACCTCAAGAACTCCTGATAAACCAATATTTTATGGTTTATCTTGTATTTAATTGAATGATTTATCAAGCTTCTACCCACTTATTCATATGATTTGCATGATTTTACAATCCCTTCCTAGTTTTGTTTTATGGTTGAAAACTTGCTTCCTAGAGATCTTTAATTAGTATATTTTAATTCTCCTTTATACCATTCGATACCGTAATCCATATGTTAAGTGTTTCAAGCTTTATAGGGCAGGAATGATTTAGAGAATGGAGAGGAATCTTGCAAAAATGGAAGGAACACAAGAAATCAAGGAGGTAACCAGCGAGCACCGACGCGCACGCATGGCTCACGCGAGCGCGCGGAATGGAGAAATTTGTAGCGATGCATGCGCATGTCTGACGCATACGCGTGGATTCGAGTTCTGCAAGATGATGCGTGCGCGTGCCAGACGCGTACGTGTGACAAGGAAATTCACCAAATGACGCGCACGCGTGACTGACGCGTACGCGTGACTTGCGCGATCTGCAGAAATAATAGAAAATCCTGGGGGCAATTTCGGAACGCGTTTTGACCCAGTTTTCAGCCCAGAAGCACAGACTAAAGCCAGGGAACATGCAGAGACTCAACACATATTCACACATTCTCATTAGGATAATTTTAGGATTTTAGATCTAAATCTAGAGAGAATTTACTCTTCCTCTAGGTTTTCTTTACATTCATAGTTTATTAGTTTTATGTTTTAGCTTTTGGATATTGAAGAGTCATCACCTTCATTGAAGATACTATTCTAGTTTGTTTTCTTACTTACTCTTTTACTTATTCCATATTCTTAATTCTTGTTTAGAGTGGTAATTGGATTATTTTGGATTTATTTAATGCAAATGATTACTTTTATCTTTAATTAATTTTCAAGCTTTATTTTATTTAAATTATCATGTCTTCTTCTTATATTCTTATGAGCGTTACATTCATGTCAATGGAGTAGATTCTCTACTTGGCATGGGGGTTGATTAAGAGGAGACACTTGAGTTGGAATGCTCAAGTGCTTAGTTAAATTGGAAGTTGTTGGCTAATTCTGTATTTACTAACGTTAGACCTTCCCAAGGGAGAGGACTAGGATTTGTGAATAAGAGTTAGCTCAATCACTTGACTTTCCTTTATTTAGTAAGGGTTAACTAAGTGAAAACAACAACCTCTTTATACTACACTTGAGAAAGATTCCAACAAGGATAGAACTTCCAATTAATCATTCCCCCAGTCAAGGCTTTTTAATTAGAATATATAATTTTCTTTTAATTACAATTAATTATTTTCTGTCATTCAACTCTCAAAAATCTCTCGGAATTTCCTGATTAATAAATTAGCACCTTTTTTAGCAACTCATTGGGAGACGACCTGTGACTCATACTCCCAGTATTTTTATTCTAAACTCTTGTGACAACTTTTCTAAATAGATGTGGCAGATCTTAGCTGGTTAAGAACTATACTCACAACGTATTTCCTATATTGATTTCTTAATTAGCCGACTTCTGCCCTCGCATCAATTTTTGGCGCCGTTACCGGGGAGTTGCAATTGTGTGCTGAATTATTAATTAGTGTACATATTTTTATTTTTATTTACATATTTTATTTTTTTTATTTATTTTGTTACCATGAGCTATATGTTTTTCTCATTGAATGACGTGTTCACAGCCTGATCCGAGCTTAGCCGCATTTGATCCTGAAATTGAAAGAACTCTTTCACGTATTAGGCGAGCTCGACGTCGGTTAGCCTCTGAAGGTGGTGAAGTGATTGTTATTGATTCACCAGTCTCATCTGAGGGAGAATTTGAACTGCCATCTGAGAGCGAAACAAGCTCCTTTACTACTAATTCAGTTGATTCACGTGCAGATAGCATGGTAGCACCTAGGAGGATTACTCTCCAGGAAGCTGAAGCCCCAGATTTTACACTGCAGCCGTATCAAGTGCATCACCCAACTCTGGCTGCAGATTTTGAACTGAAGACTGCACTAATCAACTTGATGCCCAAGTTTCAAGGCTTACCTGCTCAGGAGCCTATCAAGCACCTAAGGGATTTTCAGACAGCCTGTTCTACTGTTAGGCGTCATGGTGCAAATGAAACTTCTATTCTATTAACTGCCTTCCCATTTTCTCTTGAGGGAAAGGCGAGGGAGTGGTACTACTCCCAACCTGAAGCAACTGTTACCAACTGAGATACGCTCAGGAGAGAATTCCTGAAAAAATATTTCACAGCTGAAGTTACAGATAGATTGAGGAAAGGGATCTCCTGCATTGTTCAAGGTGAATCGGAGACTCTCTATGAGTATTGGGAGCGTTTTAAGAACCTTCTAGACGCATGCCCTATCACATGATTGACAGGCTAGTGTTGATCAGCTACTTCACTCTAGGCATGAAGCCTCGGGATAAAACTACACTAGATGGTGCTAGTAATGGTTCTCTGAAAAAATACAAGACCGCAGATGAAGCATGGCAACTGATCAGCGACTTAGCTGAGTCCACCAGGAATTACAGGCACAGGAGCAGCCACTCAAAAGCTGTTGCAGAGGTTTCCTCTAGCAGTGAGACTACTGCTCTTACACAGAGTATATGTGAAATGACAAACCTACTGAAGCAGATGCAGTTAAATCAACAACAAGCTCAGCCTCCCCACCACAACAAAGCCAACAGTTGGTACCACAAAGAGTATGCGGAATCTGTGCTGATTATAGTCATTATACTGATGAATGTCTGCAGCTCTAACAAGAAGACAACACTGTGGCAGTGGTGCACGAAATTGTGAATCAATGGCGCCAACATCATGGTATGCACAATTGTAATCTCAACTCTTTGTCACAACTCCGCACAACTAACCAGCAAGTGCACTGGGTCGTCCAAGTAATAAACCTTACGTGAGTAAGGGTTGATCCCACGGAGATTGTCGGCTTGAAGCAAGCTATGGTCATCTTGTAAATCTCAATCAGGCATATTCAAATGGTTTAAAATAGGATAGAGATACTTATGTAATTCATTGGTGAGAATTTTAGATAAGTGTAAGAAGATGCTTTGTTCCTTCTGAACCTCTACTTTCCTATTGCCTTCTTCTAATCATTCATACTCCTTTCCATGGCAAGCTGTATGTTGGGTTTCACCGTTGTCAATGGCTACCTCCCATCCTCTCAGTGAAAATATTCCAAATGCGCTGTCACCGCACGGCTAATCCGCTGTTGGTTCTCGATCATGTTGGAGTAGGATCCATTGATCCTTTTGCATCTGTCACTACGCCCAACACTCGCGAGTTTGGAGCTCGTCACAGTCATCCCTTCCCTGATCCTACTCAGAATATGACAGACAAGGTTTAGACTTTCCGGATCTCAAGAATAGCCGCCAATTGATTCTAGCCTATACCACGAAGGTTCTAATCTTATATTAGAAACCCAAGAGATACACATTCAATCTTGTTTACATGTAGAACGGAAGTGGTTGTCAGGCACGCATTCATAGGTGAGAATGGTGATGAGTGTCATGGATCATCACATTCATCATGTTGAAGAACGAATGGATTTCTTAGAACAGAAATAGGCTTGAGTTGAATAGAAAAACAATAGTACTTTGCATTAATTCATGAGGAACAGCAGAGCTCCACACCTTAATCTATGGTGTGTAGAAACTCCACCATTGAAAATACAAAAGTGATAATGGTGTTCATTATCTTTGGTCCCAGAGAGGGAACCAGAAGAACCAAGATCAAAGTATGATCAAGTGTGTCAAATACAATAGCAAAAGGTCCTATTTATAGAAAACTAGTAACCTAGGGTTTACAGAAATGAGTAAATGATGCAGAATCCACTTCAGGGCCCACTTGGTGTGTGCTTGGGCTGAGCGTTGAAGCTTTCACGTGTAGAGGCTTTTCTTGGAGTTAAACGCCAGCTTTTGTGCCAGTTTGGGCATTTAACTCCAGCTTTTATGCCAGTTCTGGCGTTTTGATGCCAGAATTTTTGTGCTGACTTGGAACGCCGGTTTGGGTCATCAAATCTCGGGCAAAGTATGGACTATTATATATTTCTGGAAAGCCCAGGATGTCTATTTTCCAACCAATTGAGAGCGCGCCAATTGGGCTTCTGTAGCTCCAGAAAATCCACTTCGAGTGTAGGGAGGTCAGAATCCAACAGCATCTGCAGTCCTTTTTCAGCCTCTGAATCAGATTTTTGCTCAGGTCCCTCAATTTCAGCCAGAAAATACCTGAAATCACAGAAGAACACACAAACTCATAGTAAAGTCCAGAAATGTGATTTTTATTTAAAAACTAATAAAAAACATAATAAAAACAAACTAAAATATACTAAAAACTTACTAAAAATAATGCCAAAAATCATATAAATTATCCGCTCATCACAACACCAAACTTAAATTGTTGCTTGTCCCCAAGCAACTGAAAATCAAATAGGATAAAAAGAAGAGAATATACAATGATTTCCAAAAATATCTATGAAGATCAGTCTTAATTAGATGACCGTGGCTATTAGCTTTTTGCTTCTGAACAGTTTTGGCATCTCACTTTATCCCTTGAAGTTCAGAATGATTGGCATCTATAGGAACTCAGAATTTAGATAGTGTTATTGATTCTCCTAGTTCAGTATGATTCTTGAACACAGTTACTTTAGGAGTCTTGGCGGTGACCCTAAGCATTTTGTTTTCCAGTATTACCACCGGATACATAAATGCCACAGACACATAACTGGGTGAACCTTTTCAGATTGTGACTCAGCTTTGCTAGAGTCCCCAATTAGAGGTGTCCAGAGCTCTTAAGCATACTCTTTTTGCTTTGGACCACGACTTTAACTGCTCAGTCTCTAGCTTGCACTTGACACCTTCACGCCACAAGCACATGGTTAGGGACAGCTTGGTTTAGCCGCTTAGACCAGGATTTTATTCCTGTGGGCCCTCCTATCCACTGATGCTCAAAGCGTTGGATCCTTTTTATTTTACCCTTGCTCTTTGGTTTAAAGGGCTATTGGCTTTTTCTGCTTGCTTTTTCTTTTTCTTCTCTTTTTTTCACCCATTTTTTTCTTTTTTTTTTGCATATTTTTTTCTGCAAGCTTTTCACTACTTTTTCTTGCTTCAAGAATCATTTTTATAATTTTTCAGATTATCAATAACATTTCTCCTTTTCCATTATTCTTTCAAGAGCCAACATTTTTAACATTCATGAACAACAAATTCAAAAATATGCACTGTTCAAGCATTCTTTCAGAAAAACATAAAGTATTGCCACCACATCAAAATAATTAATCTGTTTTAAAATTCAAAATTCATGTACTTCTTTTTCTTTTTGCAATTAAAACACTTTTTATTTAAGAAAGATGATGGATTCATAGGACATTCATAGCTTTAAGGCATAGACACTAAGACACTAATGATCATGTAATAAAGACACAAACATAGATAAACATAAAGCATTAAAATTCAAAAAACAGAAAATAAAGAACAAGGAAATTAAAGAACGGGTCCACCTTAGTGATGGCGGCTAGTTCTTCCTCTTGAAGATCTTATGGAGTGCTTGAGCTCCTCAATGTCTCTTCCTTGCCTTTGTTGCTCTTAGTGTTCCACCCTTAGTTGTCCCATATTGGAACTTAATTCTCCTAGGGAGGTGTTAATTTTCTCCCAATAATTTTGTGGAGGAAAATGCATCCCTTGAGGCATCTCAGGGATTTCATGATGAGGAATTTCCTCATGCTCTTGTCCATGAGTGGAATCTCTTGTTTGCTCCATTATTTTCTTAGTGATGGGCTTGTCCTCATCAATGAGGATGTCTTCCTCTATGTCAATTCCAGCTGAATTGAAAAGGTGACAAATGAGATGAGGGAAGGCTAACCTTGACAAAGTAGAGGACTTGTCCGCCACCTTGTAGAGTTCTAGGGATATAACCTCATGAACTTCTACTTCCTCTCCAATCATGATGCTATGGATCATGATAGCCCGGTCTATAGTAACATCAGACCGGTTGCTAGTGGGAATGATTGAGCGTTGGATGAACTCCAACCATCCCCTAGCCACGGGTTTGAGGTCATGCCTTCTTAGTTGAACTGGCTTCCCTCTTGAATATTTCTTCCATTGAGTGCCCTCTTCACAAATGTCTATGAGGACTTGGTCCAACCTTTGATCAAAGTTGACCCTTCTAGTGTAGGCGCGTGCATCTCCTTGCATCATGGGCAAGTTGAATGCCAACCTTACATTTTTCGGACTAAAATCTAAGTATTTCCCCCGAACCATTGTAAGCCAATTCTTTAGGTTTGGGTTCACACTTTGATCATGGTTCTTGGTGATCCATGCATTGGCATAGAACTCTTGAACCATTAATATTCTGACTTGTTGAATGAGATTGGTGAAAACTTTCCAACCTCTTCTTCGAATCTCATGTCGGATCTCTGGGTATTCACCCTTTTTGAGCTTGAAAGGGACCTCGAGGATTACCTTCTTCTTGGCCACAACTTCATAGAAGTGGTCTTGATGCACCCTTGAGATGAATCTCTCCATCTCCCATGACTCAGAGGTGGAAGCTTTTGCCTTCCCTTTCCTCTTTCTAGAGGTTTTTCCGGCCTTAGGTGCCATAAATGGTTATGGAAAAACAAAAAGCAACGCTTTTACCACACCAAACTTAGAAGGTTTGCTCGTCCTTGAGCAAAAGAAGAAGAAAGAGAGTAGAAGAAGAAGAAATAGAGGAGTTGGAGGGGGGTTAGTGTTTCGGCCAAGGGGGAGAAGTAGTGTTTAAGATGTGTGAAAATGAAGGGGTGAAGATGGGTTTATATAGGAGTGGGGAGAGGGTAAGGTTCGGCCATGTATGGGTGGGTTTGGGAGGGAAAGTGGTTTGAATTTGAATGGTGAGGTAGGTGGGGTTTATGATGGATAGATGTGGATTGGTGAAGGGTTTATGGAGAAGAGGGTAGGATTTGATAGGTGAGGGGTTTTTTAGGGAAGAGGTATTGAGGTGATTGGTGAAGGGTATTTGAGGAAGAGTATTATGAAAAGGTGTGAAGAAGAGAGAGAGAGTGAGTTGAGGTTGGTGGGGATCCTGTGGGGTCCACAGATCCTGAGGTGTCAAGGATTTCTCATCCCTGCACCAATTAGGCTTGCAAAACGCCCTTTGCTGCTAATCCTGGTGTTAAACGCCAGGTTGCTGCCCATTTCTGGCATTTAACGCCAGCTTCTTGCCCTTTTAAGGCGTTAAACGCCAGTCTGGTGCCCATTTCTGGCATTAAACACCCAGAATGGTGCCATACTAGGCGTTTAACGCCCATTCTGCTGCCATTACTAGCGTTTAAATGCCAGTAGGCTTCTCCTCTAGGGTGTGATGTTTTTCAGTTTGTTTTTGCTTTTTCAATTGTTTTTGTGACTTCACATGATCATCTACCTATAGAAAACATAAAATAACAATGGAAAATAGAAATTTAACATAGATAAGTAAAATTGGGTTGCCTCCTAACAAGCGCTTCTTTAATGTTAGTAGCTTGACAGTGGGCTCTTATGGAGCCTCACAAATACTTAGAGCATGATGATGGCCTCTTAACACTAAACTTAGAGTTTGGTTGTGGCCTCCCAACACCAAACTTAGAGTTTGAATGTGGGGATTTTGTTTGACTCTGTATTGAGAGAAGCTTTTCATGCTTCTTCTCCATGGTTACAGAGGGAGATCCTTGAGCTTTAAACACAAGGGAGTCCTCATTCACTTGAAGGACCAATTCTCCTCTGTCAACATCAATCACATGTTTTGCTGTGGCTAGGAAGGGTCTGCCAAGGATGATGGATTCATCCATACACTTCCCAGTATCTAGGATTATGAAATCAGCAGGGATGTAGTGGTCTTCAACCTTTACCAAGACATCCTCTACAAGTCCATAAGCCTGTTTCCTTGAATTGTCTGCCATCTCTAGTGAGATTCTTGTAGCTTGTACCTCAAGGATCCCTAGCTTCTCTATTATAGAGAGAGGCATGAGGTTTATGCTTGACCCTAGGTGACACAGAGCCTTCTCAAAGGTCATGGTGCCTATGGTATAAGGTATTGAGAACTTTCCAGGATCTTGTCTCTTCAGAGGTAATTTCTGCCTAGTCAAGTCATCCAGTTCTTTGGTGAGCAAGGGGGGTTCATCCTCCCAAGTCTCATAACCAAATAGCTTGGCATTTAGCTTCATGATTGCTCCAAGGTACTTAGCAACTTGTTCTTCAGTAACATCTTCATCCTCTTTAGAGAAAGAATACTCATCAGAGCTCATGAATGGAAAAAGTAAATTCAATGGAATCTCTATGGTCTCAGTATGAGCCTTAGATTCCCATGGTTCCTCATTAGGGAACTCCTTGGAGGCCAGTGGACGTCCATTGAGGTCTTCCTCAGTGGAGATCACTGCCTCTTCCTCCTCTCTAGGTTCGGCCGTGTGGGTTATGTTGATGGCCTTGCACTCTCCTTTTGGATTCTCTTCTGTATTGCTTGGAAGAGTACTAGGAGGGAGTTCAGTAACTTTCTTACTCAGCTGACCCACTTGTGCCTCTAAATTTTTAATGGAGGACCTTGTTTCAGTCATGAAACTTTGAGTGGTTTTAATTAAATCAGAGACTACAGTTGCTAATTCAGAGTGGTTCTGCTTAGAATTCTCTGTTTGTTGCTGAGAAGATGATGGAAAAGGTTTGCCATTGCTAAACCTATTTCTTCTACCATTATTGTTGTTGAAGCCTTGTTGAGGCCTCTGTTGATCTTTCCATGAGAGGTTTGGATGATTTCTCCATGAAGGATTATAGGTGTTTCCATAGGATTCTCCCATGTAATTCACCTCTTCCATTGCTGGGTTCTCAGGATCATAAGCTTCTTCTTCAGATGAAGCTTC
>NC_029793.2:35604699-35637345 GCF_000816755.2 Arachis ipaensis | reverse complement strand
AGGTTGTGAATCCAACCATGTTCTAGCTCTGTCTCTTACAGCAAAGGGAAAAAGCATAAGCTTGTAGACCTCGGGATCAACCCCATTGGTCTTGACAGTGTCATAGATTTGCAAGAATTCAGCTAAGAACTGATGAGGATCTTCCAATGGAATTCCATGAAACTTGCAATTCTGTTGCATCAGAGAAACTAATTGAGGCTTAAGCTCAAAGTTGTTTGCTCCAATGGCAGGGATTGAGATGCTTCTCCCATAGAAGTCAGGAGTAGGTGCAGTAAAGTTACCAAGCACCTTCCTTGCATTGTTGGCATTGTTGTTATTTTCGGCTGCCATGGCTTCTTCTTGTTTGAAAGTTTCTGTTAGTTCCTCTATAGAGAGTTGTACTTTAGCTTCTTTTAGCTTTCTCTTCAAGGTCCTTTCAGGTTCAGGATCAGCTTCAACAAGAATGCCCTTGTCCTTACTCCTGCTCATATGAAAAGAGAGGAGAAGAAAATATGGAATCCTCTATGTCACAGAATAGAGATTCCTTGAGGTGTCAAAGGAAAATAAAAATAGAAGGATGAGGTAGAGAAGAGAGAATTCGAACTTATCAAGAGGGACAGAGTTCGAATTGCTGATAATAGAGAAGTGTTAGTCCTTTAAATAGAAGGATTTGAGAAGAGGGGAAGAATTTTTGAAATTAAAGTAAAAAAATATTTTGAAATAATTAAAAGAAATTTTGAAAATTTGGTAAATGATTTTCGAAAACTAAGATTGGGAAAGAAATTAAGTGATTTTTGGAAAAGATTTTGAAATTAGAAATCAAAAAGATATGATTGAAAATTAAATTTGAAAAAGATGTGATTGAAAAGATATGATTGAGAAGATATGATTGAGAATCAAATTAGAAAGAGAATTTTTTTTTAAAAATTAAAGTTGGTTACTTGACTAACAGGAAATTAAAAGATATGATTCTAGAATTAAAATTTGATCCTTTCTTAATAGGCAAGTAACCACTTAAAAATTTTGAATTAAATCATTAATTGTAGCAAGGATTTTCAAAAATAATAATAATTTAAAAAAATTGAAAGAAATTAATTTTGAAAAGATATGATTGAAGAGATATGATTTGAAAAAGATTTGACTTTGAAAAATTATGAATATTTGAAAAAGGTTTGAATTAAAAACAAAATCTTCCCTCTAGTGTCCTCCTGGCGTTAAACACCCAGAATGACATCCATTCTGGCGTTTAACGCCCAAAATGCTACCTTTTTGGGAGTTTAACGCCCAGCCAGGTACACTGGCTGGCGTTTAAACGCCAGTTTTCCTTCCTCACTGGGCGTTTTGAACGCCCAGCTTTTTCTCTGTAATTCCTCTGCTGCATGTTCTGAATCTTCAATTCTCTGTATTATTGACTTGAAAAGACATGGTTGGAAAACTAAGATTAAACAAATAATGCATGCAGGACATCAAACTTAGAAGTTTGTATACTAAGGACTATAACAATTTGAAAATGCATATGAGAAATAACAAAAGACACAAAACAAGAGAATTTAAAGATCAGAGCAAGGAAATCATCAAGAACAACTTGAAGATCAATGAAGAACATAATGCATGTAATTTTTGAAAATTTGAAGAATGCAATTGACACAAAACTTAAGATTAGACACTAGACTCAAACAAGAAATATAAAATATTTTTTATTTTAAGATTTTAAAAATTTTTTTTGTAGTTTTTTTTTTCGAAAATTAAGTGAAAAAAAAGACTTCAAAAATATTAATGAGAATTCCATGAATCATGCAATGTTAGTCTATAACTCCGGTCCAGGAATTAGACATGGCTTACTAGCCAGCCAAGCTTTCAGTGAAAGCTTCGGTCCAAAACACTAGACATGGCCAATGGCCAGCCAAGCTTTAGCAAATCATTACGTTCAACAGCAAGATTGATAGAAATCAACAAGCCCTAGTGATGATAAGTTGAAACCTCGGTCCAAAAGATTAGACATGGCTTCTCAGCCAGCCAGACTTCAACAAATCATCATGAAACTCTAGAATTCATTCTTAAAAGTTCTGAAGAACAAAATAGAAATACAAATTTTTTTTTTTGAAATTTTTTGAAAATTAAAAGGTAAAAAGCTTAAACATAAAATAAAATTACCTAATCTGAGCAACAAGATGAACCGTCAGTTGTCCAAACTTGAACAATCCCCGGCAACGGCGCCAAAAACTTGGTCCACGAAATTGTGATCATCAATGGCGCCAACATCATGGTACGCACAATTGTAATCTCAACTCTTTGTCACAACTCCGCACAACTAACCAGCAAGTGCATTGGGTCATCCAAGTAATAAACCTTACGTGAGTAAGGGTCAATCCCACGGAGATTGTCGGCTTGAAGCAAGCTATGGTCATCTTGTAAATCTCAGTTAGGCGGATTCAAATGGTTATGGAGAATTGATAATTAAAATATAAATAAAACATAAAATAGGATAGAGATACTTATGTAATTCATTGGTGAGAATTTCAGATAAGCGTATGAAGATGCTTTGTTCCTTCTGAACCTTTGCTTTCTTATTGCCTTCTTCTAATCATTCATACTCCTTTCCATGGCAAGCTGTATGTTGGGTTTCACCATTGTCAATGGCTACCTCCCGTCCTCTCAGTGAAAATGTTCCAAATGCACTGTCACCGCACGGCTAATCAGCTGTTGGTTCTCGATCATGTTGGAGTAGGATCCATTGATCCTTTTGCGTCTGTCACTACGCCCAACACTCGCGAGTTTGAAGCTCATCACAATCATCCCTTCCCTGATTCTACTCAGAATACCATAGACAAGGTTTAGACTTTCCGGATCTCAGGAATGGCCGCCAATTGATTCTAGCCTATACCACGAAGGTTCTAATCTTAGATTAGAAACCCAAGAGATACACATTCAAGCTTGTTTGCATGTAGAACGGAAGTGGTTGTCAGGCATGCGTTCATAGGTGAGAATGGTGATGAGTGTCATGGATCATCACATTCATCATGTTGAAGAACGAATGGATATCTTAGAACAGAAATAGGCTTGAGTTGAATAGAAAAACAATAGTACTTTGCATTAATTCATGAGGAACAGCAGAGCTCCACACCTTAATCTATGGTGTGTAGAAACTCCACCGTTGAAAATACAAAAGTGATAATGGTGATCATTGGCTTCGGCCCCAGAGAGGGAACTAGAAGAACCAAGATCAAAGTATGATCAAGTGTGTCAAATACAATAACAAAAGGTCCTATTGTAGAAAACTAGTAACCTAGGGTTTACAGAAATGAGTAAATGATGCAGAATCCACTTCAGGGCCCACTTGGCGTGTGCTTGGGCTGAGCGTTGAAACTTTCACGTGTAGAGGCTTTTCTTGGAGTTAAACGCCAGCTTTTGTGCCAGTTTGAGCGTTTAACTCCAGCTTTTATGCCAGTTTTGGCGTTTTGACGACAGAATTTTTGTGCTGACTTGGAACGCCAGTTTGGGTCATCAAATCTCAGGCAAAGTATGGACTATTATATATTGCTGGAAAGCCCAGGATGTCTACTTTTCAATGCAATTGAGATCGCACCAATTGGGCTTCTGTAGCTCCAGAAAATCCACTTCAAATTGAGGAAGGTCAGAATCGAACAGCATCTGCAGTCCTTTTTCAGCTTCTGAATCAGATTTTTGCTCAGGTCCGTCAATTCCAGCCAGAAAATACCTGAAATTACAGAAAAACACACAAAATCCTAGTAAAGTTCAGAAATATGATTTTTATTTAAAAACTAATAAAAAACATAATAAAAACTAACTAAAATATACTAAAAACAAACTAAAAACAATGCCAAAAAGCGTATAAATTATCTGCTCATCAGGCAGCCACTCATAACTTCTATGACCGCCCGAATCAAGGATACAATTAACAAGGCAACAACTATAACCAAGGCGGGAGTTATAACCAAGGATGGCAGGACAACTCTAACCAGGGTTGGAGAGATAATTCTAACCATGGCTGGAGGGACAACTATAACAAAGGAGGCAGAGATAACAATGAAAACCAGAGGTGGAATAACAACAACATACAGCAGAATCAGAACCAGCCTTACAGAGCACCTCACCTAAGACAGTCCCAAGGATCTCAGCATAACCAACAATAGGTCCCACAGATCACTTATCCTACTTCCTCATCAAATGACGAGATGCTTCGTTCTCTTGCACAAGGACAACAAGACATGCAGACTACATTGAACTCTACTCTAAATGGTCTGAATGCCACTTTACAAGCTCTCGCCTCCCGAATAGATTCATTACATGCTTCCACTAACCAACCTTTAAGCTCCAGTAGAATTCCTTCTCAACCCTTACCTAATCCCAAGGGTGGCATCAATGCCATCACTTTGAGGTCCGGAACCACACTGCCAGAGAGGAATCAGGAGGAGCCAAGCCCACCAGAACACACCCCAATTGAGGATATGGTAGAAGTGGAAGATGCTGGAGAGGAAGAGGAAGTACAAGACAAGGTTGAAGAAGAAGTAGCTTAGCAAAGGAATGGAGAACTAAAGGAAGCAAAAGCTGCAAGTGGGCGCCCTTCCTATCCCATTTCCACACCTTGCAAGGAAGTCTAGAAAGCAGATGGAACTCGATCCCAAAATGGTAGAAATTTTCAAAAAGGTTGAGGTAATTGTTCCCCTTTTTGATGTCATTCAGCAGGTACCTAAATATGCAAAATTTTCTGAAGGATTTATGTATACATAAAGATAAAATTAATGAATTAGAAACTATGCCTTTAAGTAGTTCTATATCTGCTTTAATAGGAGGTATACCTGAAAAATATAGTGATCCAGGTCCATGCATGGTTAACTGTACCATTGGAGATGTAATATTTTTTGATTGCATGTGTGATTTAGGAGCGTGTGCTAGTATAATGCCGTTGTCTATATATGATACTTTAAGGCTCCCTCCCTTAAAAAGGTCGGCAGCTCATTTTGTGTTAGCAGATAAAAGTATTATTACAGTAGTTGGAATTGCTGAAGATGTATTAGTGAGCATTAAGGGGCTCACATTTCCCATTGACTTCTATATCCTGGAAATGCCCCCTAATGACTCAGGAAGACCATCATCAATCCTGCTTGGAAGACCATTCCTGAAGACATCGAAGTTCAAGCTGGATGCATTCTCAGGAACTTACTCCATTGAGATAGATGGCAGAACAGTGAGTTTCAGTTTAAATGAAGCTATGAAGCACCCTCCGGAAGATCATTTTATCTTCCAGTGCGACATCATTGATGAAACTGTAGCTGAAGTTCACCAAGAAGAAATAGAAGATAAGCACATGGAGCACGGTCCAAGTGTGGGGACACCCCCTGAACATAATAAGAACACTTTGCCATTATCATTAGCCCCAAATGATCCAAAACCTAGCCATGAGAAGAAATTGGAATTAAAGTCCCTTCCTCCACACCTCAAGTATGATTATCTTGAGGATAATCAGAAGTTCCCAATTATCATTGCAAGGGAACTCACTTCCCAACAGGAAGAACAGCTGCTTAGTGTGCTAAGAAAACATAAGAAAGTAATTGGGTGAAGCTTGGCGAATATAGTAGGCATCGGCCCTCAGGTTTGTGAGCACAGAATATACTTAGAAGAGGGATCAAAGCCTGTCCGTCAGCCCCAAAGAAGATTAAATCCCACCATCTTAGAAGTTGTCAAGAAAGAAGTGACCAGGTTACTTGAAGCAGATATCATTTACCCCATCTCAGACAGTGAATGGGTTAGTCCAGTACAAGTGGTGCCCAAGAAGTCTGGAGTCACAACAGTAAAGAACGAGCATGGAGAGCTCTTGACAACTAGAGTGCAGAATTCATGGAGGGTTTGCATTGACTATAGGCGTCTCAACCAAGCCACTCGCAAGGATCATTGCCCCTTGCCATTTATTGATCAGATGCTTGATTGCCTGTCAGGTAAATCCCATTACTATTTTTTAGATGGTTATACAGGTTACTTTCAAATCCATATAGCTCCTGAAGATCAGGAGAAGACTACTTTTACATGTCCCTTTGGAACGTATGCATACAAAAGGATGCCTTTTGGCTTATGTAATGCACCGGCTACTTTCCAAAGATGCATGATGAGTATCTTTTCAGATCTCATTGAAAACTATATGGAAGTTTTCATGGATGATTTTAGCGTATATGGTGATTCCTTTAACCTTTACTTGGATAGTTTATCTAGAGTATTAGACAGATGTGTTAGCTCAAACCTTGTATTGAATTTTGAAAAATATCACTTTATGGTAAAACAAGGTATTGTACTAGGACATGTTGTGTCTAATACTGGTATCTCTGTAGATCCAGCAAAGGTAGATGTCATTTCTAGTTTACCTTACCCCTCCTCCGTGAGGGAAGTCCGTTCGTTCCTTGGCCATGCAGGTTTCTACAGGAGATTCATTAAGGACTTCAGTAAGGTAGCATTGCCTTTATCCAGATTGCTGTAGAAAGATATTGAGTTCGAGTTTAGTGAGGATTGCATGCAAGCATTTGATAAGCTGAAGATCGCCCTGACTCAAGCTCCAATTGTGAGAGGACCAGACTGGAGCCAGCCATTTGATATTATGTGTGATGCCTCCAACCATGCAGTAGGAGCGGCGCTGGCTCAGCATGAAGGTAAGGATCCTTTCGTAATTGCTTATGCGTCTAAGACCTTAGACGCTGCTCAGTCTAATTACACCACCACTGAAAAAGAGCTTCTAGCTATTGTTTTTGCTCTGGATAAATTCCGAGCCTATTAACTTGGTACTAAGGTGGTAGTGTACTCGGACCATGCAGCTCTAAAGTATTTATTAGCTAAAAAAGAATCCAAACCAAAGCTAATACGTTGGATACTGCTACTGCAAGAATTTGATTTAGAAATTAAGGATAGGAGTGGTAACCAGAATTTAGTGGCAGACCACTTGAGTCGCCTTGAGCACATTAAGGATGACTCCACTCCTATAAATGATAATTTTCCATTTGATAGTTTGCATGCAGTATCTGAAGTAGATCCTTGGTATGCACCTGTAGCTAATTATTTAGTTAGCCATACTTTCCCTCCTAATTTTACTAAGCATCAGAGAGACAAGCTAAAAAGCGAGTCTAAATATTATATATGGGATGATCCATATTTATGGAGGTATGGTGCTGACCAGGTAATAAGAAGGTGTGTGCCTCAATTAGAATTCCAGCCCATTTTAGAGGCCTGCCACTCTTCTGAAAGTGGAAGACATTTTGGCCCTCAAAGAACAGCTAGAAAAATCTTAGACTGTGGATTCTGGTGGCCTACTCTTTTTAAAGATGCTGCTAATTTTTGTAAATCTTGTTTCCCATGCCAAAGGTTTGGTAATATATCCAAGAGGGATTAGATGCCTCAACAGATTATGCTTTTCTGTGAAATTTTTGATGTTTGGGGCATTGACTTCATGGGTCCATTTCCAAACTCTAGTGGTTACCTTTATATATTGTTAGCTATGGATTATGTCTCTAAATGGGTGGAAGCAATTCCTACCCGTACTGATGACGCTAACACTGTTGTTTCCTTTGTTAGAAACCATATCATATGTCGCTTTGGATCACCACAAGCAATCGTGAGTGATCAAGGCACTCACTTTTGTAACAGGAGATTAACAGGATTACTGAAGAAGCATGGGATAATTCACAAAGTAGCAATAGCTTATCATCCCCAGACCAATGGGCAAGCAAAAGTGTCTAATAGAGAGATTAAACGTATTCTGAAGAAGATAGTAAAGCCTCATAGGAAGGACTGGAGTGCCAGGCTACAAGATGCACTCTGGGCATATAGAACAGCATACAAGTCACCCATTGGGATGAGCCCCTTCCGCTTAGTATACGGAAAGGCTTGCCACCTTCTAGTAGAGGTGGAACACAAGGCTTTCTGGGCTGTGAGGGAGTGCAACATGAATTTTGAGGAAGCTGGTATTGAAAGGAAGCTGTAACTAGCAGAATTAGAGAACCTTCGCCTAGAAGCATATGACAACTCCAGGCGATACAAAGAAAAGATGAAGGCTGTCCATGACAAGCACATAAAAAGGAGAGAGTTCAGACTAGGGGAGTTAGTTCTTCTTTATAACTCCAGACTGAGGCATATGCCAAGTAAACTGAGATCAAGATGGGAAGGTTCATACAGAGTAGAAAAGGCAGAGCCATACGGAGTTTTTCACCTGCGTCATCCTTCTAGCTCCAAATTCATCAAGGTCAATGGACATTGCCTAAAGCTTTATCATGGTGAGAAGATTAAGGATCACAAAGAACTAGGGGTTTTCCTCTTGGAAGATCCACCAACAGAAGCAGAATGAGCTTGAAGACCGTCCAACTTAAGGACGTAAAAGTAAAGTGCTAGGTGGGAGACAACCCACCATGGTATGATCATTCTGTTTCAGTCTTAGTTTTATTTTACTTTAGTCTATTTTGTTTTTGTTAATGACTCTTCTCATAATCTCTGCATACAGCCTGCATTTGCATTTGCATTTTGCATATATAAAAAAAAAAAGCACGCGACGCACAAGCGTCGCTGACGCATCCGCGTCATATGTGCATTCGAATAAAGGAAGAAAGGAAGCAGAGAGTCACGCGGGAGCATGA
The DNA here is from genome assembly GCF_000816755.2 of Arachis ipaensis. Taxonomy (NCBI): domain Eukaryota; kingdom Viridiplantae; phylum Streptophyta; class Magnoliopsida; order Fabales; family Fabaceae; genus Arachis; species Arachis ipaensis. The sequence goes on along the minus strand of NC_029793.2, from coordinate 35,628,736 downwards.
CTGGAGGCGTTCCTTACGCATAAACATGCCCACACGAACGCGTCGGCGTCATTTGAAAAATTAGCCTCCCACGCGTACGCGTCACCCACGCGCACGCGTGACCCTGCAAAATCAACGTAAAGAGGTATATGACAGAGAGTTATGATGGAGTGTGACGGGATTGTGCTAGAAGCACAAGCCCTATCACGCGTACGCGTCACCCACGCGTATGCGTCGTTTTTCAAAATCAAGCCATTCACGCGTGCACGTTACCCACGCGCACGCGTCACCCTAAATTTTGGCAATGTGCGTATTAAACAGAGAGTTGTGCGTACGCAAGGCTGCACTCGCGCCAATGGCACAGTTCGTTTCATGCGAACGCGTGACTCAAGCGTCCGCGGTCACTTGAAAATAGCGCCAATCACGCGAACGCGTACTCCACGCGCACGCGTCACATGCGACGCACAGTTTTACTAGGTCAGCGCTGGATATCTTATCTTTTCTTCCCCAATCCTAATTTTTTTCTTCTCCTTTCTTATTTCTTTCTTTTCCTTCTTTCTTCTTTATTCCTTCTCACTTTTTACTTTATCCCCCCCTTCTTTCTTTTTCACATTCATCATCAAGGTTCTTTTCTTTTCTTCTTCCCTCTTTACTTTTCCATTATTATTTTTATTTATGTTTTCTTCTTCTTTTTCCTTTTTCTTTCATTATATATGTTTTCTTTTTCTTTCTTTTTATTTTTATTCTTTTGATTGGTGTTAGAAATTTAATTGCGTGATTCTTTTCTTCTATATTTTGCTTATGGATTATTAATGAATTGTTTGACAATTAAATATTACTTCTTAAAGGGTTGCTTGCATATTTAATTTAATACTTTCAACAACATATTTACCATGCATGCTAAGTATTTGTGAAAAAGTCCATATGGCATTGTGCATTATTTTAAATTATCCTATTCTACTACTCTAATGCCTATTTTTCACAAAATCCCTTTTTATATATTATTGATTGAATATAATTGTCAATACAAACAGGTTGTTAGTTTAACAGACTTGATAATCAAATTGGGCTTTTAATGCTTGATCTATGCTACTCATGCCTTTGCCGGCATGCCAATAAACATCTTGCATCTACTTGCCATCACATGCACTTGCTATATTTCCATTGATGAACTTTTCACATGTAGTCGCGACCATGTGTTAACGACATCCTTCTTTACCGTGCATTGATTATCACTTGTACCATTCTCTCCCTTGCTCTAACCCTTAGCTTTAAAAGTTACTTTGTTTTTCCCCTTTCAGGATGGCCACCAAGAAGGGTAAAGAGAAAGCTACTCCCAAACCACCGGCAAGAAAAGGAATGAAAAGAGCACTAGCTGCGGAGCCATCTTCAACAGCAGTAAAGCCCTCAACAAAGCGAATCAAGAGGATCATCAAGGTCGATAAAAAAGAGAAAGTCTTTCCAGCAAAGGACACTGCACGGTTCACTAACCGCTACTGTGAGCAGATGTTCCCCATCCTAGCTGAGAGGAACTATAATAATGAGTACCTTCTCATCCTCCCGATCAACATTGTTGAATTTGTTGAGCCCCGAATTGAATGATGACAATGGGAATTCCTACGGAGACCGCCACGGCAGGTCAATCTTTCATGGGTAGTTGAATTCTACTCAAACTTTCACATGCCAACTCTACAGTCTGTCTATGTCCATTAGAAGCAAGTCCCCATAACTGAAAAAGCTATTCAGCAAGTTCTAGATCTTCTGCCTGCTCCAGAAGGATTGGACGCATTCCAAAAAGCCTATTTCAAGCGCCAGACATACCAATTTGACTGGAACGCCATTCTCAGAGTTATAGGACAACCTGGCAGCAGATGGATCTATGGATACCATCGATCCTGACCTAAGGGAATAATGGCTTAAGCACTCACCTTGGAGGCTCGAGTATGGGCACAGATTATATCCCATTACATTTTTCTGAGCACTCACGAGTCCTCCTTCACTGCAGACATGGTTGTTCTCCTCCGGTGTATCCTTACAGACCATCCTCTCAATTTACTAAGACATATCCGGAATGCTATGGGACATGTACAAATTGCGGGCAACCTACCTTTTCCCGCTTTGGTTTCAGATTTAGTCTCAGCAGCCGGAGTCTCCTACAGAGCTGGGGACACCAAGGCCATGATTTCAAGGGATGATCAGTACGTCTCTAATGGGAAGTATATCAGACCTCTAGCAGCCACCACTAGCCGGCCTACAGAACCAGCCGAAGATATTCTTTCACCTTCCACATCACAAGCACCTTCAACGAACCAACTGCTCCATCAGATACTTGAGAAGTTAGACCGGCTTGATTGAAAGGGAAAGCAAAGGGAGCTCCGTAACAAGCGCCGATTTACATACCTTAAGGAGCTGCTTGTTGGTAACCAACCACCTGAAGAAAATTCAGACACCCCAGACTCCACTTCATTTACCAGCACAGGGAGCCATGACGGTCCCGATTGTGGAGATACTGCTACCAGCCTCCCTTTGTTCCTGACTGATGGCACTGAGGACGGTGCAAAGCTTTAAGTGTGGGGAGGTCGGTCAGTACCTGACTTCCAGAGGTAATTTCTCTTCCTTAACACCAATAGAATAGGATATTTATTTATTTTTCTTTTGTTAGGATAGGATAGATTGCATAGTAATAGGTTATTTGCATGCATGTTATATTTAGTTGAAAAATAATAAGTTTCTTTTTAAGACCCTATTTTTGAAAAATTTCACTAATTTAAATCAAAACTTTTCTTTAAAACTTGTTGGAAGATTGTAAATTGGAACATAGTTTAAAAAGCTAAGAACACACAACCCGTGAGATTCGAGCTTAATTACATGGTTACATTATTTAACCATAATATTTTATTCTTGTGTGTTTTCTTCTCTATGATTGTAATCTATATTTTGTTCCATCCTATATGTCCAATGTTTAATGTATTTAAATGCATGCATCTGATTGAGGCCATTATTTGATTATTAACTCACTTATCCCAAATAGCCTACCCTTTCAATTACCTTTGTTAGCCACTTTGAGCCTTTTAATCCCATTTGTTCTATATTTTACCACATCACTAGCCTTAAGCGGAAAAACAAATTAAATACCCCAAATTGAATCTTTGGTTAGCTTAAGATAGAGATTGTGTGCTAATTAAATGTGGAAAAAATTGTGGGAACATGGGTTAATAGGGAATGTGTCATGATAAAATATTAGGAATTTGGGTGCCTACTCATGTGAAACAGAAAAATTAAAAATCCATGTGAATTGATAAGTTATGTTTGCTTTTATATTTTAAAAGAAAAATTAAAAAAAAATTGAAAAATTCAATAAATAAGTAATTAAATAAAGGGACAAAATTACCCCAATGCTAAGTTAAGTTAATGAAAAATCAATGCATATGTAATACAAGTTAAGAGAAAAGTTGATGCATGAGTATGTGAAATATGCAAAAGTGGAAACTTTGGGTAGCTAGGCATGATTTTACAAAGTATAAAAAGTGTATGTATAGGTAAGAGCTTAGGCCATTCAAAGATTCAATTTATAACTCACTTAGCCATATATATACCCTCACCCTTACCTTAGCCCCATTACAACCTTGAAAAGACCTCATGATGTTTGCATTGGTACATTAAATACTTGTTGATTGGTTAGGTGAAGAACAAGGTTTAGAAAGCATGATTAGAGAAGAAGTAGAGTGATTATCCTATACACTAGAGTGACTAGAGTGCATATATACCATCAGTGAGGGTTCAATGCTTAATTCTATGTTCCCTGCTTTCATGAGCTGTCTTCTTACAAGTTTACTTGTTTTTACTGTATGATTTTAATTAGTGATATTTGATTTATATTTGTCTTGAAGAACTTATTTACTTTTAACCAAGTAGGCAAAAATCATTTTAGCATATAGTTGCATTCATATACATAGGTTTCATTGCATTGCATGAGTCTTACTTTTCCCTACTCATTTATTTTATCTCCTTGAGCTAAGCATGAGGACATGCTAATGTTTAAGTGTGGGGAGATTGATAAACCACTATTTTATGGTTTATCTTGTGTTTAATTGAATGATTTTATCAAGCTTCTACCCACTTATTCATATGATTTGCATGATTTTATAATCCCTTCCTAGTTTTGTTTTATGGTTGAAAACTTGCTTCCTATAATTCTTTAATTAGTATATTTTAATTCTCCTTTATACCATTCGATGCCGTGATCCGTATGTTAAGTGTTTCAGGCTTTATAGGGCAGGAATGGCTTAGAGAATGGGGGGAATCAATCATTAGACACTGAGACATAATTTTAGCTAGTTTTTTGGTTCTTGTTCTTCTAGAGAGAGAGACACCTTTAATCCTCTCTAGGTCTAGTTTGATTTGATCTTCCCTTGTTGGAATTCTGAATTGGGTTTTGTTAATTTCTAGTTTTGAGTACTGGATTTGAATTCTCTAGTACAATTTTGTGTAGATCTTGTGTTGAATTTATCTTTTCTTGTTGTTTCCCATTTTCTTCTCATTTTATGAACTCTGTGGACCTTGAATTTCTATTGATGCATTGATGTTTTCTATTATTGATAGTGTTATTTGAGTTGTTTCCTAGCGATAATTGTTAGTGGGTACTTGTGATTTCCAATTTACTTGCAAATTGAATATGACTTTTGTTAGTGCATGTTATGTGTTTGATGAAATGTTTCCTTTGATTATGGAGTAGTTTTCTTTACTCTTGGTATAGGCTAAGGGAATTGGGTAAACTTGAGTCATTAGGTCTAATTGATTTGGTGATTTGAGAACCCTTAGTGGTCAAGTTGATACCCATTGACACTAATCTACTACTAAGTCAATTGGTAGTTGGATTGGGACTTATGAGTTGAGATTGACCAAGCCACTTGACGTACCTCAAGCTTAGGAGTAAATATCACCTACTTAAAGCTTTTGGGGGTAGACTTAGTGAGTTTGGTTCCTCATAATTGTCAAGATATGGTTATTAGACAAGGATAGTGACCCCAATTCCTATGCCTAGCCAAGAGCTCCTTTTATTATTCATATTTGAAAACCAAAATTTTTAATTGCTTGATTCTCGTTGTAGTTAATTGCCTAGTTTCAGAGTAGAAATAGATTATATGCTCTCTTGTTAGATTGAAATTGCTCAAACCTTACTTTAGTTACTTGATCTAGTTTCTTGCACTTTAAGATTCCTTGCATTTTAAGTCTAGTAGTTTAAATTTTTTATTATGACTTCCAACCCCGAAATTCTAACCAATGTTGATGCACATGTTTGCCCATTCCTTGTGAGATGACCCGAGATTTGAATACTTCGGTTTACTTTTATTGGGGTTGAATTTTGTGACAACCAATCTTTAAAATTTGATTGAGAGTTATTAGTTGGTTTAGGACTATACTAGCAACATAAATATTTTGTGAAATTCTTTACCAACGATAATTCTTGCATCAATCGCCACCATAAAGGGAGACCAAAAAAATCGCGCGACGCTGTTACAACGAGAGTCTGAACCTTAAAGGCAACCCCAGAGGAAAAGAAACCAACACTATTGAACTCGGGGGAATCCGAGCTCGCGAAAAACTTCGTCTGCAACCAGAAGGTGAAACCGAAGAAGTCCAGATAGGGGATACTCAAGACAAAGTAACAAACATAGGGGAAAACGTAAACAAAGATTTAAAGGAACAACTGAAGGAGTTCTTAAAGAAGAACTCCGACTTGTTCGCGTGGAAGGCCACAGACATGCCTAGTATTGACCCCGGACTAATGTGCCATAAATTAGCAGTATATCCTGGATCTCAGCTAGTGCAATAGAAGTGTAGGAAGCTCGGTCCAGAAAGGTCACTAGTAGTAGAGGAACAGGTACATGCCTTGCTAGAGTCAGGGTTCATAAGGGAGGTCAAGTACCCATTATGGCTAGACAATATTGTTCTGGTCAAAAAGTCAAATGGGAAGTGGCAGATGTGCACTGATTACACCGACCTCAACAAAGCCTGCCCAAAATATCCCTACCCACTCCTGATCGGGATACAAGTACCTCTCCTTCATGGATGCTTACTCGGGATACAACCAAATCCCGATGTATCAACCCGACCAGGAGAAAACTTCATTCCTAACCCCAAGAGCAAACTATTGCTACGTAGTCATGCCCTTCAGACTCAAGAACGCAGGGGCTACATACCAAAGATTGATGAACAAGGTTTTCACCAACCACATCGGAAAGCTAATGGAGGTTTATGTAGACGACATGCTGGTAAAGACACAGAGAGAGGAAACATTGTTATCCGACCTCACCAAAATGTTCGACACTATAAGAAAGCATGGGATGAGACTTAACCCCGCAAAGTGCACTTTTGCAGTAGAAGCTGGCAAATTCTTGGGCTTCATGCTCACCCAAAGGGGGATCGAAGCAAACCCAGATAAATGCCAGGCTATACTTGGCATGAAAAGCCCGACCTACGTCAAAGAAGTACAACAGCTCAATGAAAGACTTGCAGCCCTATCCAGGTTTCTAGTCGACTCAGCTATCAGATCCTGGGGCAACCCCCTATCCTAACCCGACCTAGGGAAGGCAAAGAACTAATCCTATACCTCGCCATAGGAAGTCGGGCGATAGCCTCAATACTAGTTAGAGAAGACGAAAGCGGGCAACAACCTATTTACTTCATCAGCAAGGCTCTACAGGGAGCGGAACTAAATTATCAAAAGATAGAAAATTTTGCTTATGCCCTTATACTTACTTCTTGAAGACTCCGACCATACTTTCAGGCGCATACCATCATAATACGGACCAACCAACTGATAAAAAGTATTCTACAGAAAATAGACTTAGCGGAAAGAATCTTACAATGGGCAGTCGAGTTATCCGATTTTGACCTCAAGTATGAAGCTCGGACAACCGTCAAGTCCCAGTACATGGCCGACTTCATTGCCGAATACACCGACACCTCAGACACCCCCACTGACTGGAACCTCTACGTTGACAGTTCATCAAACAAGGCCAGAAGTGGAGCTGGAGTCATCCTGGAAAGTAATCAAGGAACTCAACTTGAGATTTCCTTAAAATTCGAGTTTCCTGCCTCAAATAACCAAGCCGAGTATGAAGCCCTACTGGCAGGTTTGAAGCTGGCTAGGGAGGTCGTTGCTCAAAAGCTTACCATTTTCAGCGACTCACAGGTAATTACCTCACAAATAGAAGGGAGCTACCAGGCCAAGGATCCCACCATGAAGAAATACTTTGATAAGACAAGAGAACAGCTCGGGAAATTTATGGGGTATGAGATTCGACATATACCTCGGGAACAAAATGCTCGAGCTGATGCACTTTCAAAACTAGCCAACACCCAACCCGGGGGCAATAATAGAAGTCTCATCCAAGAAATACTGCAAAATCTGCCAATCTCGGAAGAAGAGAAGATCCTAACCATATCAGGCCAGGACCAAGGGTGGATGACTCCTATAATCAACTACCTCAAGTCCGAAATACTTTCTGCAGATAAAAAGGAGGCAAAAAGGACCATAGTATACGATGCCCTATATAGGAGAGGAATCTCTACACCCCTCCTAAAATGTGTCCCGACTTCCGCTACAAGGGAAGTCCTAGAAGAAGTTCACAGTGGCATGTGCGGCAACCACCTCGGGGGCACGAGCTCTTTCCAAAAAGGTATTCCGAGCTGGTTTTTACTGGCCGACCTTGCAAAAGGAAGCAACAGAGTTCGTCAAAACATGCCCCCCATGCCAGAAGGACGCCAACTTTCATATCGCATCACCCGAAGAACTCATCTGTGTCACCTTACCCTGGCCATTCACAAAGTGGGGGCTTGACCTCCTCGGACCATTCCCACAGGGATCGGAGTAAGTCAAGTTCCTCATTGTAGGCATCGACTACTTCACAAAGTAGATTGAAGCAGAGCCATTAGCCACTGCCACTGCCCAAAGAAGTCGGAAATTTCTATATAGAAACATTGTCACAAGGTTTGGAGTCCCATGCTCCATCACCACAGACAATGACACTCAATTCACCGACACATGCTTCAGGAACTTGGTGGCCGATCTGAAAATCAAGCACCAATTCACCTCTGTAGAACACCCACAGGCCAACGGACAGGCGGAAGCCACCAACAAGGTCATATTGGCTGGGTTAAAATGGAGGCTACAGAACGCAAAGGGAGCTTGGGTTGAGGAGCTCCCGCAAGTCCTATGGACATATTGGACAACGCCACACTCTACTACTGGGAAATCACCCTTCCGACTTGCTTACGAAATGGAGGCAATGATTCCCGTAGAAGTAGAAGAAGGATCCCCCAGAGTGATTCTCTACAACAAAGATACTAACTCCCAAACTCAAAGAGAAGAGCTCGACCTACTTCCAGAAGTCCGAGAAAGAGTTCGGATTAGAGAGGAAGTACTAAAGCGTCGAATGGCTTTAAGGTATAATCGGAAGGTAGTCCAGCAAAGCTTCACCACCAACGACCTCATCTTAATCCGAAATGATATCAGAGAAGGTCGGTCAGGAGAAGGGAAGCTAGCAGCCAATTGGAAAGGACCATACCGAGTTGCAGAAGTACTAGGAAAGGGTTACTATAGGATGGCCGACCTTGAAGGGCGGGAGCTACCAAGGTCATGGCACGCCTATAACCTAAGAAGGTACTATAGCTAGAAAAGATCTTAGGCCAAGGCGCACTCTTTTTTCTAAAAAGGTTTTTTAATGAGGTGCCAAGCCGAGATCTAAAAGCTACCCAAACCAGAAGGGTAAGCACTTATATGTACACACTTTTATTTATACTATTTACTTTATTATTTGAATAAAATTTGTGAGTTCCCTAAAAAGTTTCCTACCAAGACGCATTAATTGACGCTCAAAAGCAAAATTCATCGCCCGATCAAAAAGAGGTCGGCAAGGTGAAGCAATAAAGCTCAGATTAGTGCAAGAAGTTATAAAAGGTAACCCGTATAAAGCGACCTGACGAGGTCATACTAAAAATGGGATTACTAAAAATAACTTGAGAAGGCCCGACAGAGAAGTCGGACCAATAAAACGATCACTAAAAAGGGAACAAGTAAAGGCCAAAAAAGGTTGAAAAGCCTAGAGCCGAAGTGCTTAGCTAAAAGGGTACAAAACTTCTGAAAGGAAAAACTACTCAAAAAGCAAAGAGCACGATCCCGAAATAAGGCTAAAAGGTCATCCAAATAAACTAAAAAGGCTCTATACCTAAAAAAGTTATTGGGACTTGACTAAAAAGCCCAGACAGCAAAATCACGAGAAAGATGTAACCAAAACAAAAGGTTACCACACAGAAAGGGTATGACTCAAAGGATGTTGAATCCTGTGAAAATGAACACTATCTCGAAAGGTGTCAAACCAGGGAATCCCAAACATCTCATAAAAGGGTCATGTCAAAAAACAACAAGCAAAGGCTAAAACCGAAGGCATCTCAAAAAGGGAAATCAGCATACCAAGCAAAACACAAAGGTTGAAAATATTAAAGGCTCAAGGGCTGCCCAAAGGACACCTAAGAGTTAAAAAGTGTTTTTGATTAAAAGTAAAAGGTTGTTAAGGAGCAACTAGCAAAGTGTTCAAAAATCATACATCATAAAAAATTTCACAAGGCCCACAGATCGGACCGTATCAAAACAAAGACTGAAAAAGAACATCATAAGGGGTCCAAGCTCGCCTCGGTAGCAGCATCCTTGGGAGAAGGTTGGACAGTAGAGATTGGGGTGGCACTAACAAGTCCATCTGGCCCATTTAGAATCTCCACGTCAGGCTCAGGCCCAGGAGGGATCAACTCGGCGAAAGGGGCAGCGGTAGTTGAAGCTGTGGAAGCCTTAGCTAACGGCACAAGGGGAGGACCCTCATCATCATCATCTGGGGCAGGCACAATCTTGTCATCCTCCACCACGTTGTCCATGCTGAATAAGGAGAGGTCGACCTCGGGAGCAAGAACCCGGACTTGGGCCTTCAGATTCTCATACATGTCGATCATACTGCTCACCATATGGCCCTGAAGCTCAGCATAATTGTCCTGAGCAGACTAAAGTTTCTCCCTCGTGTCCAACAGCTCGCCATATGTGCGAGTTTAGCTCTCCTTGGACTTCTTGGCCATCTCCTCGGCCAGATTGGCAGACGCTTCAACGGTAGTAGCCCGAGCCTTCTCCTTTTCTACATCAAGCTCCAATTTGGCAACCTTGGCATCCAACTCGTCCTTCATACCCTTCACCCTGTTGAATTCAGCCTTGGCCTCCTCCATAAAAGTCTTAGTAGCATGAACTGGGGACTCCTTCATAATCCGGGACAAAGTAGCACTAACATTGGCCATCCAAACACTATTGCTAGCAATAAAATCAAGATGATGAAGGATCGACATGTCGTCCAGAGGAACCTTACCATGAGGAGCAATCAACTCTGTGGCAAAGATCACACCATCAAACTCTTTGTCATTCAGATTATAAGTCCCAACAATCTTTTGCCTCTTGGGAGGTGGACCAGCTGAAGTAGGGGAAGAGGCAGCACCAGAAGTCTCAACAGGCGGAGCAGTAGAAACGGTTCGAACTCTAGGGGTCGGGATGACCTTATTCGGACCTTGAGAGTCAGATGTTGGCTTCTTCGGAGGCAACCAAGGAGACCCTTCCCCCAATGTCTTCTTCGACAGATTCTGGGCAGCCACCGCCTTCTTGGCCTTTCGGAAAGCCTTCATGGAGTCCGAGGACGCAACCATCTCTGAAAAGAAGCCAGGAAAACAATTACACAGTCGGAAAAGGATAATTTCACAAACAATAGAAGAAAACTATCCATAAAGAAAGAGGTCAGATGTTACCTAGCTTAAAGTGAAAAAAGGAAGGATCTCCTAGAAATCTCTTCGTATCCAGATGAGGAGGCTCCCCCCAATGTTCCTCTAAGACACCCACGAAGGCCTGTTCTACCTCATCTAAACTCTTCCAAGAGTACTTGGGGGCTACGGGTTCTTTTTGCCATCATAAAGGAAAGGTAGGCTCATCATTTTCATCCAAAAAGAAAGGGCGAGCATCCTCAACAGCTCAAACTTTAAAATAGTAGTTCTTAAAATCACAAAAAGAGTCGTCAAACATCGAGAACACTTTTTCCCCTGGGTAGCTCAGAAGGAGATCCAAGAAGCCTTCTTCTTGGCCACCCCAGGTTTGATCAACACAAACAGGTAATGGAAAATGGATATTGTAGGTCGGACACCCAGCTCTTGGCACAATAACTAAAAGATCTTCATGAAAGCCTAAGATTTTGGATGAAGCTGTGATGGAGCCACATTACATGTCCACAAGAGCTTGGTTTCAAAGGCAGTAAAAGGAAGGGTAATACCTAGCTGGCTATAGAAGTAGTCGTAGACATAGAAGAAAGGACGGTCTACCCGAGTTAAGGGAGGGAAACTAACCCTCTCCTCAGGGTCCGGCAACACCAGCTTGTAATTCTTCTCGTCATCCCTATTACTATAGATCCTATGGACCTCCTAAGTCTCTCACAGTACTCTGAATCGGCCACAGTAACACACATCAACACTATAGAATCTAACCAGTCAGTCATACCAGGGGGGACCTTTGTAGACATCTCGACAATATTTTTATGTGAAGACATAGAACAACTATCTCTACAGTAAGAAAAATGAAATGGGTCACTACCAAACAATTCGGACAGAAACAAAAAGTGAGGTAACAACCAACAAAAGACAAGTATAGTAGCAAAAGGGAACCCCAGGGTCCACAAGAAGCAAAAGAAATCATCGCCAAAAGCCCAAGGGCACCCTTTGGAGGCAACAAACACAGAACAACAGAAGGAAAGAAATGTCGCAAAAAATTGCTACCCTAGCTCTCTCAACAAAAGAAACAGAAATAGAAAATCGGGTGCCAACACTTCTTCAGGAACACAAGCAAAGCAAAAAAGATCACAACTTTGAAGAAACAAAGATATGTAATTACTACCAGAATGCTTCAACCTTTTCAAAGGAAGCTTAGCGAAGATCAAAACTTTGTGCGAAAGGAAAGCATGCAACAATAAAGCACAAGGAAGGATGACTATTAAGACACAGAAAAGAAAGAAAAAATACCAACCTACAATGAAGAAGGAGTGATCGCAATGAATGCGCAGTAGAGACACGAACGATCCACGAGCACTTTGAAAGGTCAAAGAAAATAGGAAGCTTGGGGCGAAATCAAAGGAGCAAGAACCAAAGAAAAATTCTTTTTTAGGTTTGAGAAAGCAAAGACGAAGAACAAAGCAAAGAGCGATGATTTCAAATAAAAAAGGGAAGAAGAAACGGCCAAAGGTATAAAAGCCCAATCAATAGGCTTTAAAGGCGCTTGCATAATCCCAAGGAAACAGCGCTCTTGAGAAATGAATGCAGCAATAAAGGAGCAAAAGGCAAAAACGCCCCGCATTTTTAAAACAGCATTTAATAAACGCAAAACTTACAAAAGAAGGAGCAGACAAGACAGATGCTTGAAAACGACTTCCTCCAAGGGATCGATGCTTAAACGCACGACCTCACAGGGAAGATCGAAGCTCAAGCAGGGGCACTGTTCATACCCTGGACAGATCTATAAGGTTCGGGTTGGATGATGACGAAATGACCGACCTCTTTTAAGGTTGGCTCGCCACCGACCTCTTCATAAAGAGCTCGGCCAAATCTCCATAGAGGCCCAAACAGGCCCAAAGCAGAGGATCACAGCCCACTGATGAGCGAATAATTTATACCCTTTTTGGCATTGTTTTTACATAGTTTTTAGTATGTTTTAGTTACTTTTTATTATATTTTTATTAGTTTTTTATGCAAAAATCACATTTCTGGACTTTACTATGAGTTTGTGTATTTTTCTATAATTTCAGGTATTTTCTGGCTGAAATTGAGGTACCTGAGTAAAAATCTGATTCAGAGGCTGAAAAAGGACTGCAGATGTTGTTGGATTCTGACCCTCCTGCACTCGAAGTAGATTTTCTGGAGTTACAGAAGTCAAATTAGCGCGCTCTCAATTGCGTTGGAAAGTAGACATCTTGGGCTTTCCAGAAATATATAATAATCTATACTTTTCCCGAGATTTGATGGCCCAAACTGGTGTTCAAAGACAGCCTAAAACATCTTGGCATAAAACGCCCAAACTGGGACCAGAATTGGAGTTAAACGCCCAAACTGGCACCAAAGCCGACGTTTAACTCCAGAAATAGCCTATGCACGTGAAAGCTTCAATGCTCAGCCTAAGCACACACCAAGTGGGCCCCGAAAGTGGATTTCTGCACTATCTGCACTTAGTTACTCATTTTTTGTAACCCTAGGCTACTAGTCTAGTATAAAAACTACTTTTAGAGATTCATTTTAGATCTTTGATCACTTTTGATCTTTGATCATACTTTTTCATCTTATGTACATGTTTGGAGGCTGGCCTCACGGCCATGCCTAAACCTTTTTCACTTATGTATTTTCAACGGTGGAGTTTCTACACCCCATAGATTAAGGTGTGGAGCTCTGCTGTTCTTCATGAATTAATGCAAGTGCTATTGTTTTTCTTTCAATTCACGCCTACTTCTTCTCCAAGATATACTCTCATACTTAATTCAGTTAAGTCAGAATGAAGGGGTGACCCGTGACAATCACCCAATCTTCATTACTCGCTTAGCCAAGCTCCGCGTGCCTGACAACCACAAAGCGGTCTACATGATGTTCAACGTAGTCATTGGACGACAGCTAGAGTATATTCTCTTGGATATCTAATACACAAATCGAGTCCGTGAGATTAGTATCTTCGTGGTATAGGCTAGAACCAAATGGGCAGCCATTCCTGGGATCCGAAAAGTCTAAACCTTGTCTATGGTATTCTGAGTAGGATCCGGGAAGGGATGACTGTGACGAGCTTCAAACCTGCGAATGTTGGGCACAGTGATAGTGTGCAAAAGGATCAATGGATTCTATTCCGACGCTAGCGGAAAACGACAGATGATTAGCCATGCGGTAGTTGTACCTGGTATTTTTCATCCGAGACGAGAAATCTAACTATTGATTAGCCGTGCAGAAACCGTAGAAGATCATTTTCACTGAGAGGATCTTTCAGCTTGTCATGGAAAGGAGCACGCATGGTTGGAAGAAGGCAATAGGAAAACAGAGGTTCAGAAGCAACAAAGCATCTTCAGATGCTTATCTGAACTTCCCACCAATGAATTACATAAGTAACTTTATTTTATTTAATGTTTTATTTATCTTTTAATTATCAAAACCTCATATCCATTTGAATCCGCCTGACTGAGATTTACAAGATGACCATAGCTTGCTTCAAGCCGACAATCTCCGTGGGATCGACCCTTACTCATGTAAGGTTTATTACTTGGACGACCCAGTGAACTTGCTGGTTAGTTATGCGGAGATGTGAAAAGTGTGAATCACGATTTCTGTGCACCAAGTTTTTGGCGCCGTTACTGGGGATTGTTCGAGTTTGGACAACTGACGGTTCATCTTGTTGCTTAGATTGAGTATTTTTATTTTATGTTTAAAGCTTTTTATTTTAATTTTCGAAAAATTCAAAAAAAAAATTTTGTGTTTTCGAAAAATTCAAAAAATTGTTCTTCAGAATTTTTAAGAATGAATTCTAGAGTTTCATGGGATATGTTGAAGCCTGGCTGGCTGTTTAGCCATCTCTAATCTTTTGGACTGAGGCTTTCACTTCTCATTGACATGTTTGTATGTTTTATGCTAAAGCTTGGCTGGCTATTTGGCCATGTCTAATCTTTTGGACCGAAGCTTTAGACAAACATTGCATGATTCCTGGATTCCTATTAAAATTTTTGTATCCCTTTATTTTCTTTTTCCAAAATAATTTTTGAAAAAAAATACAAATTTTTTTTATAAAATCATAAAAACCAAAAATATTTTGTGTTTCTTGTCTGAGTCTAGTGTCAAATTTTAAGTTTGGTGTCAATTGCATGTTTTAACTTTTAAAATTTTCTAAAATTCATGCATGTGTTCTTCACTGGTCTTCAAGCTGTTCTTAATGATTTTCTTTGTTTGATTTTTACATTTTGTGTTTTGTGTCTTTTCTTGTTTTTCATATGCATTCTTGAATTATTAGTATCTATAGTTTAAAAATTTTTAAGTTTGGTGGCTTGCATGTCTTTCTTCTTTTAAAAATTTTCAAAAATATGTTCTTGATGTTCATCATGATCTTCAAAGTGTTCTTGGTGTTCATCTTGACATTCAAAGTGTTCTTTCATGCATTTTTTGTTTTGATCTTAAACTTTTATGTTTTGTGTCATTTTGTGTTTTTCTCTCTCCTTATTAAAAATTCAAAAATCAAACATAATATCTTTCCCTTATTTTACTCATAAATTTCGAAATTTTGTGTTAATTTAGTCAAAAGTTTCAATTTTTAGTTGTTTCTTGTTAATCAAGTCAAAATTTCAAATTAAAAATTCTATCTTTTTCAAATATTTTTCAAAATCAAATCGCTTTCATTTTTTCTTTCCTGTTTTTCGAAAATTTTAAAATTGATTTTCAAAATCTTTTTCTTACTTTTTATTTCATATTTTCGAATTTATTACTAACATTTAATATTTTGATTCAAAAATTTCAAGTTGTTACTTGCCTATTAAGAAAGGTTCAATCTTTAAATTCTAGAATCATATCTTTTAGTTTCTTGTTAGTCAAGTAATCAACTTTAATTTCAAAAATCAAATCTTTTTAATTTCCTTTTCATATCTTTTTCAAAATAAATTTCAATCATATCTTTTTCAAAATTTAATTTCAAAATCCTTTTCTAACTTCTTATCTTTTCAAAATTTATTTCAAATCTTTTTCAATTAACTACTTGACTTTTTGTTTGATTTTAAAAAGTTTTCTATTTCAATCATATCTTTTTCAAAACCACCTAACTACCTTTCTCTCTCTATTATTTTCGAAAATAACTAACCCCTTTTTCAAAATTCTTTTTAATTAACTAATTGTTTTAAATTCTAATTTTATTTTATTTTCCTTCTTAATTTCAAATTCTAACTAATAATTAAAATAAAAACAAAAATATTTTTCTTTTTCTTTTAAATTAAAATTCGAATAACTCTCTCTATCTCGTCTTTTTTTATTTATTTTATTTATTTACTAACACTTCTCCTCTACTCATAATTCGAACCCTCTCCATCTCTCTGTGTTCGAATTCTCCTTCTTCTCCCTTCTTCATTCTATTCTTCTTTTCTTTTACTCACATAAAGGAATCTCTATACTGTGACATAGAGAATTTTTATTCTTTTCTATTCTCTTCTTTTTCATATGAGCAGGAACAAGGATAAGAACATTCTTGTTGAAGCTGATCCTGAACCTGAAAGGACTCTGAAGAGGAAGCTAAGAGAAGCTAAAACACAACACTCTGGAGAGGACCTAACAGAAAATTTTCGAAAAAGTAGTTATGGCAGCCGAAAATAACAACAATGGTGGAGATGCAAGGAAGATGCTTGGTGACTTTACTGCACCCACTTCTGACTTCTATGGAAGAAGCATCTCAATTCCTGCAATTGGAGCAAACAACTTTGAGCTTAAGCCTCAATTAGTTTCTCTAATGCAGCAGAATTGTAAGTTTCATGGACTTCCATTGGAAGATCCTCATCAGTTTTTAGCTGAATTCTTACAAATCTATGACACTGTCAAGACCAATAGGGTTAATCCTGAGGTCTACAGACTTATACTTTTCCCATTTGCTGTAAGAGACAGAGCTAGGATATGGTTGAACTCACAACCTAAAGAAAGCCTGAACTCTTGGAAAAAGTTGGTCAATGCTTTCTTGGCCAAATTCTTTCCACCTCAAAAGTTGAGCAAGCTTAGAGTGGAAGTCCAAACCTTCAGACAGAAGGAAGGTAAATCCCTCTATGAAGCTTGGGAAAGATACAAGAAATTGATCAGAAGGTGTCCTTCTGACATGCTTTCAGAATGGAGCATCCTATGTATATTCAATGATGGTCTGTCTGAATTGTCCAAGATGTCATTGGACCACTCTGCTGGTGGATCTCTTCATCTGAAGAAGACGCCTGCAGAAGCCCAGGAACTCATTGAAATGGTTGTAAATAACCAATTCATGTACACTTCTGAAAGAAATCCTGTGAATAATAGGACAACTCAGAAGAAAGGAGTTCTTGAGATTGATACTCTGAATGCAATATTAGCTCAGAATAAAATATTGACTCAGCAAGTCAATATGATCTCTCAGAGTCTAACTGGAATGCAAGCTGCATCCGGCAGTACTAAAGAAGCTTCCTCTGAAGAAGAAGCTTATGACCCTGAGAACCCTGCAATGGAAGAGGTGAATTACATGGGAGAATCCTATGGAAACACCTATAATCCTTCATGGAGGAATCATCCTAATTTCTCATGGAAGGATCAACAGAAGCCTCAACAAGGCTTCAATAATAACAATGGTGGGAGAAATAGGTTTGTCAATAGCAAACCTTTTCCATCATCTTCTGAGCAACAGAAAGAGAATTCTAAGCAAAGCCTCTCTGACTTAGCAACCATAATCTCTGATCTAAGTAAGACCACTCACAGTTTCATGACTGAAACAAGGTCCTCCATCAAAAATTTAGAGGCACAAGTGGGTCAGCTGAGTAAAAGAGTTGCTGAAATCCCTCCTAGTACTCTCCCAAGCAATACAGAAGAGAATCCAAAAAGAGAGTGCAAGGCCATCAACACGTGCAACATGGCCGAACCTGATGATGGGGGATAGGCAGTGATTTCCACTGAGGAAGACCTTAATGGACGTCCACTGGCCACTAAGGAGTTCTCTATTGTAGAACCAAAGGAATCTGAGGCTCATAAAGAGACCATAGAGATTCCACTAAACTTACTGTTGCCATTCATGAGCTCTGATGAGTATTCTTCCTCTTAAGAGGATGAAGACATTACTGAAGAGTAAGTTGCTCAATATCTAGGAGTAATCATGAAGATGAATGCCAAGTTATTTGGTAATGAGACTTGGGAGGACGAACCTCCATTTCTCATCAATGAACTAAATACCTTAGTTCAACAGAAATTACCTCAGAAGAAACCAGATCCCGAAAAGTTTTTAATACCTTGCATCATAGGCACCATGACCTTTAAGAAGGCTCTGTGTGACCTTGGTTCAAATATAAACCCCATGTCACTCTCTGCAATGGAGAAACTAGGGATCTTTGAGGTACAAGCTACAAGAATCTTACTAGAGATGGCAGACAATTCAAGAAAACAGGCTTATGGACTTGTAGAGGATGTCTTAGTGAAAGTTGAAGGCTATTACATCTCTGCTGACTTCATAATCCTAGACACTGGGAAGGATGAGGATGAATCCATCAACCTTGGAAGACCTTTCCTAGCCACAGCAAGAGCTGTGATTGATGTGGACAGATGAGAGTTAGTCCTTCAATTGAATGAGGACTACCTTGTGTTTCAGGCTCAAGGATCTTCTTCTGTAACCATGGAGAGGAAGCATGAAAGGCTGCTCTCAGTACAGATTCAAACAGAGCTCCCACACTCAACTTCTAGGTTTGGTGTTGGGAGGCCAACATCAAGCTCTGAGTCTCTGTGAGGCTCTCTAAGAGCTCACTGTCAAGCTATTGACATTAAAGAAGCGCTTGTTGGGAGGCAACCCAATGTTAATTAATTATATTTATTTATATTTCATTATCATTTTATGTTTTCTTTATGTTGATGATCATGTAAAGTCATAAAAACAACTACAGAATTAAAGCAAAATTCAAAAATAGCATCAAAAATGGCACACCCTAGAGGACAGGTTTACTGGCGTTTAAATGCCAGTAAGGATAGCAGAATGGGCGTTTAACGCCCAGCCTGGCAGCATTCTGGGCGTTAAACACCAAAATGGGCAGCACTCTGGGCGTTTAACGCCAGAAAAGGGTGTCTGGCATCTGGCTGGTGTTAAATAGCAGAAATGAGCAGCAGACTGGCGTTTAACGCCTAAAAAGAGTGTCTGGCTGGCGTTTAACGCCAGGAAAGGTAGCAGAGCTGGCGTTTAAGGCCAGAATTGGCACACTAAGGGCGTTTGAGTGCTAGAATGGTACAGGGAGCAGAATTCCTTGACACCTCAGAATCTATGGACCCCACAGGATCCCCACCTACCCCACCTCTTCACACCTTTTCATAACACGCTTCCCCAAATACCCTTCACGTATCAAATCCTACCCTCTTCCCCATATCCTCTTCACCACGCACATCCATCCATCATAAACCTGGTGCACGAAATTGTGATCTCAGGCAACGGCACCAAAAACTCTGTACGCACGTCTTAATAGATTGTTTTTCATTCACAACTTCGATATGACTAACCAGCAAGTGCACTGGGTCGTCCAAGTAATAAAACCTTACGTGAGTAAGGGTCGATCCCACGGAGATTGTTAGTATGAAGCAAGCTATGGTCATCTTGTAGATCTCAGTCAGGCGGATATCAAAGGGTTATGGTGTTTTCGAAAATAAAATAATAATTAAATAGAAAATAAGGATAGAAATACTTATGTATATCATTGGTGAGAATTTCAGATAAGCGTATAGAGATGCTTTCGTCCCTCTGAACTTCTGCTTTCCTGCTATCTTCATCCAATCAGTCCTACTCCTTTCCATGGCTGGCTTTATGTAAGGACATCACCATTGTCAATGGCTACTTTCATCCTCTCTGGAAAATGGTCCGATGCGCTGTCACTGCATGGCTAATCATCTGGAGGCATCACCGTGGTCAATGGCTGCATCCTATCCTCTTGTGAAAATGGTCCAAATGCTCTGTCACAGCACGGCTAATCATCTGAGGTTCTCGATCATACTGGAATAGGATTCACCCTCCTTTTGCGTCTGTCACTACGCCACACGTGTAGAGGCTTCTTCTGGAGTTGAACGCCGGGTTATAACGTATTTCTGGCGTTCAACTCTGGTTCGTGACGTGTTTTTGGCGTTTAACTCTAGACTGCAGCATAGAACTGGCGTTCAACGCCCTTTTACGTCATCTAAACTCAGCCAAAGTATAAACTATTATATATTTATGGAAAGCCCTGAATGTCGACTTTCCAACGCAATTGGAAGCGCACCATTTTGAGTTTTGTAGCTCCAGAAAATCCACTTTGAGTGCAGGGAGGTCAGAATCCAACAGCATCAGCAGTCCTTCTTCTACCTCTGAATCTGATTTTTGCTCAAGTCCCTCAATTTCAGCCAGAAAATACCTGAAATCACAGAAAAACACACAAACTCATAGTAAAGTCCAGAAATGTGAATTTAACATAAAAACTAATGAAAATATCCCTAAAAGTAACTAGATTCTACTAAAAACATACTAAAAACAATGCCAAAAAGCGTATAAATTATCCGCTCATCACAACACCAAACTTAAATTGTTGCTTGTCCCCAAGCAACTGAAAATCAAATAGGATAAAAAGAAGAGAATATACTATAAATTCCAAACTATCAATGAAACATAGTTTTGGCATCTCACTTTATCCATTGAGGTTCAGAATGATTGGCATCTATAGGAACTCAGAGTTCAGATAGTGTTATTGATTCTCCTAGTTCAGTATGTTGATTCTTGAACACTGCTACTTTATGAGTCTTGGCCGTGGCCCTAAGCACTTTGTTTTCCAGTATTACCACCGGATACATAAATGCCACAGACATATAATTGGGTGAACCTTTTCAGATTGTGACTCAGCTTTGCTAAAGTCCCCAATTAGAGGTGTCCAGGGTTCTTAAGCACACTCTTTTTTTTGCTTTGGACCTTGACTTTAACCGCTCAGTCTCAAGTTTTCACTTGACACCTTCACGCCACAAGCACATGGTTAGGGACAGCTTGGTTTAGCTACTTAGGCCAGGATTTTATTCCTTTAGGCCCTCCTATCCACTGATGCTCAAAGCCTTGGGATCCTTTTTATTACCCTTGCCTTTTGGTTTTAAGGGTTACTGGCTTTTTGCTCTTGCCTCTTGGTTTTAAGAGCTTTTGGCTTTTTCTATTTGCTTTTTCTCTTTTTTTTTTCTATTTTTTTTCGCCATTTTTTTTTCTGCAAGCTTTTTTTTTTTTTTGCTGCTTTTCTTGCTTCAAGAATCATTTTTATGATTTTTCAGATTATTAAATAACATGTCTCCTTGTCATCATTCTTTTAAGAGCCAACATATTTAACATTCTTAAACAACAACTTCAAAATACATATGCACTGTTCAAGCATTCATTCAGAAAATAAGAAGCATTGTCACCACATCAACATAATTAAACTAAGTTCAAGGATAAATTCGAAACTCATGTACTTCTTGTTCTTTTGAATTAAAACATTTTTCATTTAAGAGAGGTGATGGATTCATAGGACATTCATAACTTTAAGACAAAGTTACTAAATACTAATGATCATGTAATAAGACACAAACATGGATAAGCACTTAACATAAAAAAAAATGAAAAACAGAGAATTTAAGAACAAGGAATGAATCCACCTTAGTGATGGTGGCGTTTCCTTCTTGAGGAACCAATGATGTGCTTGAGCTCTTCTATGTCTCTTCCTTGTCTCTGTTGCTTGATCCCTAGTGATTTTGGTGCTCCTATCCTTAGTTGCTCCCAATAATTGTGTGGGGGAAAATGTATCCCCTGAGGTATCTCAGGGATCTCTTGATTTGCAGTCAAATGTTCTACCACTGAGCTATAGATCCTTTACATTAATCTCTCCATCTCCCATGACTTGGAGGTGGAAGCTTTTGTCTTCCCTTTTCTCTTCTCTCTTTTTTTTTTTTGAGGTTTCTCTGGCTTTAGGTGCCATCAATGGTTATGGAAAAGCAAAATAAGCAATGCTTTTACCACACCAAACTTAGAATGTTGCTCCCCCTCGAGCAGGAGAAGAAAGAATAGATGAAGAAGAAGATGTGGAAAAAACTAGGATTATGAGGAGGGAAGGTGGGAATCCTGTGGGGTTCATAGATCCTGAGATGATCCTGTGAGGTCCACAGATCTTGAGGTGTCAAGGATTTACATCCCTGCACCAATTAGGCATGTAAAATGCCTTTGCATGCAATTCTGACATTTAAATGCGGAACTGATGCTTGTTATGGGCGTTCAACGCCAGCTCTTCTTCACTGTGCATTTCTGGCGTCTGAACGCCAGGATGCTGCTTGTTTCTGGCGTTCAACGCCAGAAACATGCTCTGTTCTGGCGTTGAACGCCAGCCAGATGCTCCTTACTGGCGTTTAAACGCCAGTAAGATCTTCCTCCAGGGTGTGATTTTTCTTCTACTATTTTTGATTCTGTTTTCAATTTTTATATTTATTTTGTGACTCCACATGATCATGAACCTAATAAAACATGAAAAGAACAACAAAATTAAAATAAAATTAGATAAATAAAAATTAGGTTGCCTCCCAACAAGCGCTTCTTTAATGTCAATAGCTTGATAGTGGGCTCTCATGGAGCCTCACAGATATTCAGAGCATTGTTGAGACTCCCCAACACCAAACTTAGAGTTTGGATATGGGAGTTCAAAACCAAACTTAGAGTTTGGTTGTGGCCTCCCAACACCAAACTTAGAGTTTGACTGTGGGGGATCTGGTTGACTCTGTTTTGAGAGAAGCTTACTGTGCCTCTTTTCCATGATTACAAAAGGATGTCCTTGAGTTTTAAACTCAAGGGAGTCCTCATTCAATTGAAGGACTAGTTCACCTCTGTTAACATCAATCACAGCTCTTGCTGTGGCTAGGAAGGGTCTTCCAAGGATGATGGATTCATCCTCATCCTTAGCAGTATCTAGGATTATGAAATCAGCAGGGATGTAAAGGCCTTCAACCTTTACTAATATGTCCTCTACTTGTCCATAAGCCTGTTTTCTGGAATTGTCTGCCATCTCTAATGAGATTTTAGCAATTTGCACCCCAAAGATTCCCAGTTTCTCTATTACAGAGAGGGGCATGAGGTTTATCCTTGAACCAAGGTCACACAGAACTTTTTCAAAGATCATGGTGCCTATGGTACAAGGTATTAGGAACTTTCCAGGATCCTGTTTCTTCTGAGGCAATGTCAGTTGATCCAGATCACTTAGTTCATTGGTGAACAAGGGAGGTTCATCTTCCCAAGTCTCAATACCAAATAATTTGGCATTCAGCTTCATGATTGCACCAAGGTACTTGGTAACTTGCTCCTTAGTAACATCCTCATTCTCTTCAGAAGAGGAATACTCGTCAGAGCTCATGAATGGCATAAGGAGGTTCAATGGAATCTCTATGGTCTCTAGATGAGTCTCAGATTCCTTTGGTTCCTCAGAGGGAAACTCCTTATTGATCACTGGACGCCCCAGGAGGTCTTCCTCCTTGGGATTCACGTCCTCCCCTTCTTCCTTGGATTCGGCCATGATGGTCATTTCAATGGCCTTGCACTCTCCTTTTGGATTTTCTTCTGTATTGCTTGGGAGAGTGCTAGGAGGGATTTCAGTGACTCTTTTACTCAGCTGGCCCACTTGTGCTTCCAAATTTCTAATAGAGGACCTTGTTTCATTCATGAAACTCACAGTGGCCTTAGATAGATCAGAGACTAAGTTTGCTAAATTAGAAGTATTTTGTTCAGAGTTCTCTATCTGTTGCTGAGTGGATGATGAAAAAGGCTTGCTATTGCTAAACCTGTTTCTTCCACCATTATTAAAGCCTTGTTGAGGCTTTTGTTGATCCTTCCATGAGAGTTTTAGGTGATTTCTCCATGAGGGATTATAGGTGTTTCCATATGGTTCACCCATGTAATTTACCTCTGCTATTGCAGGGTTCTCAGGATCATAAGCTTCTTCTTCAGAAGATGCCTCTTGAGTACTGTTGGATGCAGCTTGCATTCCAGTCAGACTCTGAGAAATCATATTGACTTGTTGAGTCAATATTTTGTTCTGAGCCAATATGGCATTCAGAGTATCAATTTCAAGAACTCCCTTCTTTTGAGGCGTCCCATTACCCACAGGATTCCTCTTAGAAGTGTACATGAACTGGTTATTAGCAACCATGTCAATGAGTTCTTGAGCTTCTGCAGGCATTTTCTTTAGGTGAATGGATCCACCTACAG
>NC_029793.2:35604273-35604465 GCF_000816755.2 Arachis ipaensis | reverse complement strand
TTATCCCAAGTATCTTTGGGTTGAGAGTCCAACCACACTCTAGCTCTGTCTCTTACAGCAAAAGGGAAAAGCATGAGCCTGTAGACTTCATAGACTTCAGCATTAGTCTGAACAGTATCACATATCTGCAAGAATTCAGTTAAGAACTGAAAAGGATCTTCAGATGGAAGTCCATGAAACTTGCAGTTCTGC
>NC_029793.2:35596722-35602971 GCF_000816755.2 Arachis ipaensis | reverse complement strand
ATGAGCCTGTAGACTTCAGGATCTACTCTATTAGTCTTAACAGTATCACATATCTGCAAGAATTCAGTTAAGAACTGAAAAGGATCTTCAGATGGAAGTCCATGGAACTTGCAGTTCTGTTGCATCAGAGAAACTAATTGAGGTTTCAGCTCAAAGTTGTTTGCTCCAATGGTAGGGATGGAGATGCTTCTTCCATGTAAATTGGAATTAAGTGCAGTAAAGTCACCAAGCATCCTTCTTGCATTATTATTATTTTTGGCTGCCATCTCCTCTTCTTGTTCGAAAATTTCTAAAAGGTGCTTGCTGGATTGTTGTAATTTAGCTTCTCTTAGTTTCCTCTTCAGAGTCCTTTCAGGTTCTGGATCTGCTTCAACAAGAATATTCTTGTCCTTGCTCCTGCTCATATGAAAAAGAGGGAACAGAAAAATAATAATAATAGGGATCCTTTTTACCACAGTATAGAGGTCCCTGTGTGAGTAGAAGAAGAAAAGAAGAGTAGAAGAAAAGAAGAAGAAAAGAATATAATGTAAGGAAAGAAACACAAGGGTGAGGAGAGCAGAGATGTGAGATGAAGAGAAGTGTTAGTAGATGAATAAATAAATAGAAGAAGATGAGAGAGAAAGAGAATTTTCAAAAATTATTTTTGAAAAATGGTTAGTGATTTTCGAAAATAGTTTTTGAAAAAGGTTAGTAATTTTCGAAAATTAGGAATAAAAAAATTAAAATAATTAGTTAATTAAAAAGAAATTTTGAAAAAGAGGGAAGATATTTTCGAAAATTAGAGAGAGAGAGTTAGTTAGGTAGTTTTGAAAAAGATAAGAAACAAACAAAAAGTTAGTTAGTTAGTTGAAACAAATTTGAAAATCAATTTTGAAAAGATAAGAAGATAAGAAGTTAAGTGAAAAAGATATGATTTTTGAAAAATATTTTGAAAAAGATAAAATTTGAAAATTTGATTTGACTCATAGAAAACAACTAGATTTTAAAAATTTTTGAAAAAAGTCAACTCAAATTTTTGAATTTTATGAGAGGAAAAAGGGAAAGATATATTTTTTTATTTTTTTGAATTTTTATGATGAGAGAGAAAAACATGAAAATGATGCAATGCATGAAAATTTTGGATCAAAACAATGAATGCATGCAAGAATGCTATGAATGTCAAGATGAACACCAAGAACACTATGAAGATCATGATGAACATCAAGAACATATTTTTGAAAAATTTTTAATGCAAAGAAACTATGCACGACACCAAACTTAGAAATCTTTAATGCTTAGACACTAAGAATTCAAGAATGCATATGAAAAATAAGAAAAGACACAAAACATAAAAATGCAAAGATCAAACAAGAAGATTTACCAAGAACAACTTGAAGATCATGAAGAACACTATGAATGCATGAATTTTTCGAAAAATGCAAAAAATTTTTAGAAAAAATGCAATTGACACCAAACTTAAAAATTGACTCAAGACTCAAACAAGAAACACAAAATATTTTTTATTTTTATGATTTTATAAATTTTTTTTTGTATTTTTCGAAAATTATTTGTGAAAAAGAAAAATAAGGATTCCAAAATTTTTAATATGAATTCCAGGAATCTTGCACTCTTAGTCTAAAGCTCCAATCTGAGAGTTAGACATGGCTTAATAGCCAGTCAAGTTTTAGCATGTAAATCAAGTGGATCAGTAACAGCAGCAGGTGGATTAGCAACAACTAGCCTGCTCTTGATAATGTTGGGTTGGAAGCCCTAGTCCAAATGAATTTAGACATGGCTTTACAGCTAGTCAGGCTTCAACATGTTTCATGAAACACTAGAATTCATTCTTAAAAAATTCTGAATAATTTTTCGAAAAATAAAGAAAAAAATATATTTTTTTGAAAGAATTTTTTGAAAAATTTTTTTTGAAAACTTTTTGAAAATAAAATAAAAAGAAAATTACCCAATCTGAGCAACACGATGAACCGTCAGTTGTCCAAACTCGAAAAATCCCGGCAACAGCGCCAAAAACTTGGTGCACGAAATTGTGATCTCAGGCAACGGCGCCAAAAACTCTGTACACACGTCTTAATATATTGTTTTTCATTCACAACTTCGATACAACTAACCAGCAAGTGCACTGGGTCGTCCAAGTAATAAAACCTTACGTGAGTAAGGGTCGATCCCACGGAGATTGTTGGTATGAAGCAAGCTATGGTCATCTTGTAGATCTCAGTCAGGCGGATATCAAAGGGTTATGGTGTTTTCGAAAATAAAATAATAATTAAATAGAAAATAAGGATAGAAATACTTATGTATATCATTGGTGAGAATTTCAGATAAGCATATAGAGATGCTTTCGTTCCTCTGAACTTCTGCTTTCCTGCTGTCTTCATCCAATCAGTCCTACTCCTCTCCATGGCTGGCTTTATGTAAGGACATCACCATTGTCAATGGCTACTTTTCATCCTCTCTGGAAAATGGTCCGATGCGCTGTCACTGCATGGCTAATCATCTGGAGGCATCACCGTGGTCAATGGCTGCATCCTATCCTCTTGTGAAAATGGTCCAAATGCTCTGTCACAGCACGGCTAATCATCTGAGGTTCTCGATCATAATGGAATAGGATTCACTCTTCTTTTGCGTATGTCACTATGCCCAGCACTCGCGAGTTTGAAGCTCGTCACAGTCATTCAATCCCAGAATCCTACTCGGAATACCACAGACAAGGTTTAGACTTTCTGGATTCTCATGAATGCTGCCATCAATCTAGCTTATACCACGAAGATTCTGATTAAGAGATCCAAGAGATAATCATCCAATCTAAGATGGAACGGAAGTGGTTGTCAGGCACGCGTTCGTGGGGGAATGATGATGATTGTCACGTTCATCACATTCATGTTGAAGTACGAATGAATATCTTAGAAGCGGAATAAGTTGAGTTGAATAGAAAAATAGTAGTACTTTGCCGGGTTGTAACGTATTTCTGGCGTTCAACTCTGGTTCGTGACGTGTTTCTGGCGTTTAACTCCAGACTGCAGCGTAGAACTGGCGTTCAACGCCCTTTTACATCATCTAAACTCGGCCAAAGTATAGACTATTATATATTGCTGGAAAGCCCTGGATGTCTACTTTCCAACGCAATTAGAAGCGCGCCATTTTGAGTTCTGTAGCTCCAGAAAATCCACTTTGAGTGCAGGGAGGTCAGAATCCAACAGCATCAGCAGTCCTTCTTCTACCTCTGAATCTGATTTTCGCTCAAGTCCCTCAATTTCAGCCAGAAAATACCTGAAATCACAGAAAAACACAAAAACTCATAGTAAAGTCCAGAAATATGAATTTAACATAAAAACTAATGAAAACATCCCAAAAAGTAACTAGATTCTACTAAAAACATACTAAAAACAATGCCAAAAAGCGTATAAATTATCCGCTCATCAAAACCCCACCTTCCTCACCTTTCAAATTCAAACCATTTCCCTCCCAAACTCAACCCCCATTACATGAATTCCCTCTCTCTCTTACCCCTCCTTACCACCTTCCATTTCACACTTCATAAACACTTACACCCCCTTGGCTGAATCTACTCCTTCCCTCCATCTCCTCCAATTCTTCTTCTTCTCCTCATTTCTTCCTTCTTTTTGCTCGAGGACAAGCAAACCTTTTAAGTTTGGTGTGAAAAAAGTCCTGCTTTTTTTCCATAACCATCAATGGCACCTAAGGCCGGAGAAACCTCTAGAAAGAGGAAAGGGAAGGCAATTGCTTCCACCTCCGAGTCATGGGAGATGGAGAGATTCATCTCAAAGGTCCATCAAGACCACTTCTATGAAGTTGTGGCAAAAAAAAAGGTGATCCACGAGGTCCTCTTCATGCTCAAAAAGAGTGAATATCCGGAGATCCGACATGAGATTCAAAGAAGAGGTTGGAAAACTCTCACCAACCCCATTCAACAAGTCGGAATCTTAATGGTTCAAGAGTTCTATGCTAATGCATGGATCACTAAGAACCATGGTCAAAGTATGAACCTGAACCCAAAGAATTGGCTCACAAAGGTTCGGGGGAATTACTTAGATTTCAGTCCGGAAAATGTGAGGTTAGCATTCAACTTGCCAATGATGCAAGGAGATCCTCACCCTTTCACTAGAAGGGTCAACTTTCATCAAAGGTTGGACCAAGTCCTTAGGGATATTTGTGTGGAAGGAGTTCAATGGAAGAGAGACTCAAGAGGCAAGCCGATTCAACTAAGAAGGCTTGACCTCAAGCCCGTGGCTAGGGGATGGTTGGAGTTCATCCAACTTTCTATCATTCCTACTAGCAACCAGTCTGAAGTTACAATAGACCGGGTGATAAACCACTATTTTATGGTTTATCTTGTGCTCAATTGAGTGGTTTTTTTATCTACTATTTACCCACTTATTCATACTATTTGCATGGTTTTACATTTGCCTTCCTAATTATGTGCTTTGATTGAAAACATGCTTCTTTGGCTTTAAATTACCAAATAATAATCCTCCCTTATTACCATTAGATGTCTTGATATGTGTGTTAAGTGATTTCAGAGATTACAGGGTAGGAATAACTTGGAGGATGGAAAGGAAGCATGCAAAAGTGGAAGGAATACAAGAAGATGAAGAACTTGCTAAGCTGTCCAGCCTGACCTCTTCGCACTCAAATGGCTATAACTTTAGGTACAGAAGTCCAAATGACGCGGTTCCAGTTGCGTTGGAAAGCTAACGTCCGGGGCTTCGATTTGATATATAATATGCTATGGTTCCTCTGATGCTAGGTGACGCGACTGCGTGATCCATGCGGCCGCGTCGCAGTGACAGAAATCAGCGCATTTGAATTCGCAACCAGCGAATTCTGGGCTATTTCTGACCCAGTTTGCGACCCAGAAAACACAGATTAGAGGCTATAAAGTGGGGGAATGCATCCATTCAAAAACAGGCTTTCATAATTCACAATTTTAGGAGTAGATGTAGTTTTTAGAGAGAGAGGTTCTCCCCTCTCTCTTAGGATTTAGAATTAGGATTCTTTTCACTTCATGATTATTTCATCTTTTGCGATCACAGGTTCAATGTTTCTTTTATTTATTTTTCTAATTTAATTTATGAACTCTTCCATGTTATATTTGATATCTTTATTAGTGCTAATTTGAGGTATTTTCAGATCTATGAGATCTATGATTTATTTAAATAATTTACTGCAATTCCTTGAGAAGACGACCCGAGGTTTAAATACTCGGTTATCAATTTCAAAGGGGTTTGTTACTTGTGACAACCAAAACTTTTGTACGAAGGGATTTCTGTCGGTTTAGAGACTATATCTACAACGCGACTGTTTTTATGAAATTCTTTACTGGCAAAAAATCCCAACGTCAAAATGGTGCCGTTGCCGGGGAATTGCAAACGTGTGCCTTATTATTGGTTATTGTAAATATTTTTTTATTTTTGCTTGTTTATTTGTTTTTATTTTTGCTTTTATTTTTACTTTTCCATAAATTAAGAGGTTATTTGTTTTTATTTAGTTATTAAAATTTTTCAAAAACTTTTTCTTAGTGTTCATCTTGATCTTCAAGTTGTTCTTCACGTTCATCTTGACCTTCAAGCTGTTCTTAGTTGTTTTCTTCGTTTTGATCTAAAAATTTAAAATTTGGTGTCATTTTATTGTTTTTCTCTTTCCTCATTAAATTCAAAAATATTTTTTAAATAATTTTTTCGAAAAAAAATATTCAGATTTTTATTTTTAAAATTTTTATCTTATCTTATCTTATTTCAAAAATCAAATTTCAAAATTCAAATTTAAAAATTTAATTTTCACATTCAAAATTTAAATAACCTTTTAATTTAAATTTATTTTTATTTTCATTTTTAATTGCTACTATGAACTCTCACCCCTTTGGCTATGAGTCTGGTTACAATTATGTTGCAGGAAGAGGAAATTACAATGAGAACAGGCATCAAGGTTGGAACAATCAAAGATGGGAGGAGCCACAAGGATTTAATCAACCCTCATGGCAACAACCACCTCCAATGGACTATCAACAACCACCATCATATGCCTATGAACCTCCTCAACACAACTTGGGACCACCACACTCACAAGCCCTTTTCCACCACTCACCTCCATATGACCCTAACCCTCATCCACCATACCAACCACCTTATGAACCAAATGAACCCTCCTATCTACCCCAAACCTCCATGGAGAAAGCACTTGCCGATCTAAACTCTACTATACAAGCTCTCTTCACCCAAATCAGACCACCAA
>NC_029793.2:35593425-35596306 GCF_000816755.2 Arachis ipaensis | reverse complement strand
TACAAACACTAAGGTTACCGGAGGCCCTAGGGTTTGATCCGCGTCTTTCGGAAGTTCGTTCAATTTCGTTCACTGTTCCGGGGTTCTCACAACTAAAAACCCTACTTAAGGCCCCAGGGTCTGGAACGGAAACGTGGGTAGAAGAACAACTAGTAGTAAAAAGGTGAACCCACCACTTGTCAGCCTTAAGAGTGATTCTGTAGGTTTGTCGAAGGATCTGGGTAAGTCAACTCAAAATATGGTTGGAAACGTAAATTTGAATTTCGAAGGTTGGTATTACTTGGAACGAACTGTTAAGAATAGTGACCGGTAGAAGGAGAATGAGAATTACGGTGTTTCTCGAGATTCAACTGGTAGGCAGAGGTCATCGGGTATAAGTTCACCCTAATCTTTGGTGGAGATTCCTGGATGAGTTCAAGCACAAGCCTCCATAACAAAGGACTCCCCAAATGTCCAACTTAAGGACTATAACTAAAAGTGCTAGGTGGGAGACAATCCACCATGGTATGATCGTTCATTTTTCATTTTTATTTACTTTTATTTGTTTTTGAGTTTTATTTTATTGAACCTGGAGTTTTGCATCACATTCATATTAACACTGCATTCTTCATTTTTCAGATAAAAAAAAAGCGAGCACGCGACACGACCGCATCAGCGACGTGTCCGCGTCGCAAGGAGATGGGAGACAATATTAATATGAACAGAGAGTTTCGCAGGAGCAGCGTTGGAGGCGTGCCAATGGCACAAATCACCCCACGCGACCGCGTCACTGACGCGACCGCGTCATATGGAAATAATGGCCTCCCACGCGACAGCGTCACCCACGCGGCCGTGTGACCTGAAAATCGACGTCAACCGGGTGCATGGCCGAAAGTTGAGCTGGAGTTGGGTTGGAATCGTGCTGGAAGCCCAAGCCTCACCACGCGAACGCATGCCCCATGCGTCCGCGTCATATCCCCATGATGGCCACTCATGCGATCGTGTCCCCCACGCGATCGCGTCACCCAGAATTTTGGCAATACTAAGTTTTGAACAGAGAGTTGTGAGACCGCGAGGCTGCACTCGCGCCACCAGCACAAATCAAGTCACGCGATCGCGTGTCCCATGCGTCCGCGTCACCTAACGTTATTTGCGCACCACGGGACCGCGTCACCTGCGCGACCGCGTCGCCATCGTCGCACAACCTATCCAGATTAGTGCCAATTTTCTTATCTTTTCTTCTCCGGATCCTTATTCTTCTTATCTTTTCTTAATTCTTTCTTCTTCCTTTCTTATTTTCTCTCACTTCCATTCTATTTTATTTAATTTATTTGCATACTTTCATTCATTTTATATTTTTATAAAATTATTATTGGTGTTCAATTGTTCTTATTCAACTGTTACATCTTTTCTGGTATTTTCTTGGTGCTTAGTGACCTGTTTCATTCTTATTGAGTAATATTATTTAAATCAATGCCAATCTTTTATATCTATATTACTCTTACATTGACATGAATTTATATTATCTCTCCTTCCCCATTCTCTTCTCCATTGTTACAAATTTTTGCACCACTGGTATGCCATGTGCTTCTATTGTTTTCTCACTTGCATGTTGTAGCTACCATGTAATTGAGACCCTCATTCTTTGGCATTAAAAAACCCATGTTTTTAAATTGTTTCTTATCTTTATTTCTGGGTTACTGTTCTTCTTTTCCTCTTCTTTCAGGCTGGCCACCAAAGGCGGCAAAAAGGAGAAATTTCTAAAAGGGAGACAAACAAGTCCATCTGCACAATCCTTAAAGAAAAGCAACAGTTGAAACAACCCGTCCACCTGCACATCTCAGCATGCACCGAGGACGGTGCAATCTTTAAGTGTGGGGAGGTCGATACCGATCTCCACATGGTTTGATGTATGCATGCACTTATATGATTGAGGCCTTTGTTTCACTGAGCTTACATACCCATATGGCCTTAACCCTTCATTATCCCTTGCAAACCAATTTGAGCCTATTATACCCCTTTGTTCTTTACTTTAGCACATCATTAACTCTAAGCGAAAAACAATAATGTCCTTAATTTGAATCCTTGGTTAGCTTAGACTAGTGAGAGTACTCATGAATTAAGTGTGGGGAAAAGTGGGTTTGGAAACATTTGGTTTGAGAATTGAGTATGTTAGAATTTTCTGAAAATGTGAAAAAAAAATGTTGAGAACATGATTCATGCATTCAATAATTTAATCATATTCATTGAAAAAAAAATGATGAAAAAAAATTTATTAAGAAAAAAAAAAGTGTGAGAAAAAGAAAAGAAAAAGAGCAAATAAGAAAAAGGGGACAAAATGCCCCAAAGTTAAGTGTTGAAAGCAATGCATATGTACTGTACTTGAAATTTGAATGCATGAATACATGGAAAACATGGTTAATGGACAGTTGGGTTTCTGTATTATGATTACATGGATTGTTTAAGTTAGGTGGAAAGGTTAAGTTAATTAAGGATTCAGATTTTAGTCTACTTGGCCAAATACAATCCTACCTTGACCCTAACCCCATTACAACCCTTAAAAGACCTCCTGATATATGTATCTGTGCATTAAATTTGTGTTGATTGTTAGATGAAGAGCAAGCCTTAGAAAGCAAGGTTAGTAGAGAATTGAGAGAATAGAACCTAAAAACACTTGAGTGATTAGAGTGTATACACTACCAGTGAGGGTTCGATGCTCAATTCCTTGTTCCCTGCTTTCATGAGCTATTTTCTTCTTGCAAGTCTATTTGTACTTCATTTTCATGATTTTGAATTAGTGAAATCCAGTTCATATTTCCTCTTGAAAGATTTGTTTACTTTTAACTAAGTAGGTAGAAACATTTTGCATGTAGTTACATTCATAGGTTGCATTTCATACATT
>NC_029793.2:35572119-35591871 GCF_000816755.2 Arachis ipaensis | reverse complement strand
ACTCTTTACCCACTTATTCATACTATTTGCATGGTTTTACATTTGCCTTCCTAATTATGTGCTTTGATTGAAAACATGCTTCTTGGGGTTTAAATTACCAAATAATAATCCTCCCTTATTACCATTAGATGTCTTGATATATGTGTTAAGCGATTTCAGAGATTACAGGACAGGAATGACTTGGAGGATGGAAAGGAAGCATGCAAAAGTGGAAGGAATACAAGAAGATGAAGAAGTTGCTAAGCTGTCCAGCCTGACCTCATACATTCTACCATCCCTCTTCATCTTTATAGCTTCTCTTGAGCTTAGCATGAGGACATGCTATTGTTTAAGTGTGGGGAGATTGATAAACCACTATTTTATGGTTTATCTTGTGCTCAATTGAGTGGTTTTTATCTACTCTTTACCCACTTATTCATACTATTTGCATGGTTTTACATTTGCCTTCCTAATTATGTGCTTTGATTGAAAACATGCTTCTTGGGGTTTAAATTACCAAATAATAATCCTCCCTTATTACCATTAGATGTCTTGATATATGTGTTAAGCGATTTCAGAGATTACAGGACAGGAATGACTTGGAGGATGGAAAGGAAGCATGCAAAAGTGGAAGGAATACAAGAAGATGAAGAAGTTGCTAAGCTGTCCAGCCTGACCTCTTCGCACTCAAACGGCTATAACTTTAGCTACAGAGGTCCAAACGACGCGGTTCTAGTTGCGTTGGAAAGCTAACGTCTGGGGCTTCGATTTGATATATAATATGCTATGGTTCCTCTGATGCTAGGTGACGCGACCGCGTGATCCATGCGGCCACGTCGCAGTGACAGAAATCAGCGCATTTGAATTCGCAACCAGCGAATTCTGGGCTATTTCTGACCCAATTTGCGGCCCAGAAAACACAGATTAGAGGCTATAAAGTGGGGGAATGCATCCATTCAAAAATAGGCTTTCATAATTCACAATTTTAGGAGTAGATGTAGTTTTTAGAGAGAGATGTTCTCCCCTCTCTCTTAGGATTTAGAATTAGGATTCTTTTCACTTCATAATTATTTCATCTTTTGCGATCACAGGTTCAATGTTCCTTTTTTTTTCTAATTTAATTTATGAACTCTTCCATGTTACATTTGATATCTTTATTAGTGCTAATTTGAGGTATTTTCAGATCTATGATTGCTTTCCTTTATTTAAATAATTTAGATTTTTCTCTTTTGGCTTTGGTTGATTTATTGGTAACGCTTGAGCTGTCAAATAAAGTAGTGGTTGAAATTGGGAGTTGCTCCAATAACTCTAGTCTTTCCATAGGAATTGACTAGGACCTGAGGATTAAGCTAATTGATCCACTTGATTTACCTTCATAGTTAGAGGTTAACAAAGTGGGATTAAAACCCAATTCTCATCGCAATTGACAAGGATAGGCCTTCCAGTTCTCATACCTTGCCATGAAATTTTATTGTTATTATTTTATTTTACTTGTCATTCAACATATTCCCTCCTTACCTCCTAATAAACCCCAATTTACAACTCATAACCAATAATAAGAACATACCTCCCTGCAATTCCTTGAGAAGACGACCCGAGGTTTAAATACTCGGTTATCAATTTCAAAGGAGTTTGTTACTTGTGACAACCAAAACTTTTGTACGAAGAGATTTCTGTCAGTTTAGAGACTATATCTACAACGCGACTGTTTTTATGAAATTCTTTACTGGCAAAAAATCCCAACGTCACCGGACTATCATGATCCATAGCATCGTGATTGGAGAAGAAGTAGAAGTTTATGAGATTATATCCCTAGAACTCTACAAAGTGGCGGACAAGCCCTCTACCTTGGCACAGCTAGCCTTCCCTCATCTCATCTGTACCCTATGCAATTCAGCTGGAATTGTCATAGAGGAAGACATCCTCATTGAAGGAGACAAGCCCATCACTAAGAAGAAGATGGAGCAAACAAGAGATCCCACTCATGGACCTCAACAAAAGCATGAGGAAGTTCCTCATCAAGAAATCCCTGAGATACCTTAAGGGATGCACTTTTCTCCACAAAACTATTGGGAGTAAATCAACACCTCCTTTGGAGAATTGAATTCCAACATGGGGCAACTAAGGATGGAGCACCAAGAGCACTCCATTATCCTCAATGAAATTAGAGGGGACCAAAGAGCCATGAGGGAGGAGCAACAAAGGCAAGGAATAGACATAGAGGAGCTCAAGCACTTCATAAGATCTTCAAGAGGAAGAACTAGCCGCCATCACTAAGGTGGACCCGTTCTTTAATTTCCTTGTTTTTATTTCTCTGTCTTTCGAAAATTATGCTTTACGTTTTGTCTATGTTTGTGTCTTTATTACATGATCATTAGTGTCTAATGTCTATGTCTTAAAGCTATGAATGTCCTATGAATCCTTCACCTTTCTTAAATGAAAAATGTTTTTAATTGCAAAAGAATAAGAAGTACATGGATTTCAAATTTTATCTTGAAATTAGCTTAATTATTTTGATGTGGTGGCAATACTTTTTGTCTTCTGAATGAATGCTTGAACAGTGCATATTTTTGAACTTGTTGTTTATGAATGTTAAAACTGTTGGCTCTTAAAAGAATAAAGAAAAAGAGAAATGTTATTGATAATCTGAAAAATTATAAAATTGATTCTTGAAGCAAGAAAAAGCAGTGAATGGACAAAGCTTGCGAAAAAAAAGAGAAAAAAAGGGCGAAAAAAAAGAAAGAAAAAGAAAAAGCAAGCAAAAAATGCCAATAGCCCTTTAAACTAAAAGGCAAAGGTAAAAAGGATCCAAGACTTTGAGCATTAATGGATAGGAGGGCCCAAAGGAATAAAATCCTGGCCTAAGCGGCTAAACCAAGCAGTCCCTAACCATGTGCTTGTGGCATGAAGGTGTCAAGTGAAAACCTTGAGACTGAGCAGTTAAAGTCGTGGTCCAAAGCAAAAAGAGTGTGCTTAAGAGCTCTGGACACCTCTAACTGGGGACTCTAGCAAAGCTGAGTCATAATCTGAAAAGGTTCACCCAGTTATGTGTCTGTGGCATTTATGTATCCGGTGGTAATACTGGAAAACAAAATGCTTAGGGTCACGTCCAAGACTAATTTCTGGAATTTACTATGAGTTTGTGTGTTTTTCTATAATTTCAGGTATTTTCTGGCTGAAATTGAGGGACCTGAGCAAAAATCTGATTCAGAGGCTGAAAAAGGACTGCAGATGTTGTTGGATTCTGACCCTCTTGCACTCGAAGTTGATTTTATAGAGCTACAAAAGCCCAATTGGCTCACTATTAATTGCGTTGAAAAGCAGACATCTTGGGCTTTCCATCAATGTATAATAGTTCATACTTTGCCCGAGAATTGATGGCCCAAACTGGCGTTCAAAGACAGCCTAAAACATCTTGGCGTAAAACGCCCAAACTGGCACCGGAATTGGAGTTAAACGCCCAAACTGGCACCAAAGCTGGCGTTTAACTCCAGGAACAGCGTATGCACGTGAAAGCTTCAATGCTCAGCCCAAGCACACACCAAGTGGGCTCCGGAAGTGAATTTCTGCACTATCTGCACTTAAATAGTCATTTTCTGTAACCCTAGGCTACTAGTCTAGTATAAAAACTACTTTTAGAGATTCATTTTAGATCTTTGATCACTTTTGATCTTTGATCATACTTTTTCATCTTATGTACACGTTTGGAGGCTGGCCTCACGACCATGCCTAGACCTTTTTCACTTATGTATTTTCAACGGTGGAGATTCTACACCCCATAGATTAAGGTGTGGAGCTCTGCTGTTCTTCATGAATTAATGCAAGTACTATTGTTTTTCTTTCAATTTACGCCTACTTCTTCTCCAAGATATACCCTCGTACTTAATTCAGTTAAGTTAGAATGAAGGGGTGACCGTGACAATCACCCAATCTTCGTTACTCGCTTAGCCAAGATCCGCGTGGCTGACAACCACAAAGCGGTCTACATGATGTTCAACGTAGTCATTGGACGACAGCTGGAGTATATTCTCTTGGATATCTAATACACGAATCGAGTCAGTGAGATTAGTATCTTCGTGGTCTAGGCTCGAACCAAATGGGCAACCATTCCTGGGATCCGGAAAGTCTAAACCTTGTCTGTGGTATTCTGAGTAGGATCCGGGAAGGGATGATTGTTACGAGCTTCAAACCTGCGAATGTTGGGCGCAGTGACAGTGTGCAAAAGGATCAATGGATTGTATTCCGACGCTAGTAGGAACCGACAGATGATTAGCAATGCGGTAGCTGTACCTGGTATTTTTCATCCGTGACGAGAAATCCGACAGTTGATTAGCCGTGCAGAAACCGTAGAGGACCATTTTCACTGAGAGGATCTTATAGCTTGCCATGGAAAGGAGCACGTATGATTAGAAGAAGGCAATAGGAAAGCAGAGGTTCAGAAGCAACAAAGCATCTTCAGACCCTTATCTGAAATTTCCACCAATGAATTACATAAGTAACTTTATTTTATTTTATGTTTAATTTATCTTTTAATTATCAAAACCTCATAACCATTTGAATCCGCCTGACTGAGATTTACAAGATGACCATAGCTTGCTTCAAGCTGACAATCTCCATGGGATCGACCCTTACTCACGTAAGGTTTATTACTTGGACGACCCAGTGCACTTGCTGGTTAGTTGTGCGGAGATGTAAAAAGTGTGAATCACAATTTCCGTGCACCACCCACCTGAAGGTGGCTGGCCAAAAGATAGGTGATCTCACCCACAAAAGATAAGATAAGATAACAAACTTATCTCAAGGGAGGTCACTCCACACTACTATAAATACACTGGAGCACGCAGGTATAACTCATATTCCAATTCTACTAAAAACGTTCCTAAAGTCCGAGCTAACTTAAGCATCGGAGTCTCTTGCAGGTACCACCCCCTCCGGTGTGCAAGGATCAGCAGCACCACCAGCTCCAGCAAGTCGGGCATGGTAGCCTAGACCAGTCCAGAAGATCTCTTCGAGATCAACCTCCAGTTTTAGGTAACCCATGGAACACTATCCAAGATCCAGAGGAGTTCTTTTTTGCCATTTCTTGGATGTTGTCAGCAATGAACTTTCCTACCTCCACTTCTATTCCTTTTATAATACAATGAACCATTATTGCTCTCTCCAGTATAACTTCAGAATTGTTTGATGTAGGGAGGATTGACCTCCTTACAATCTCAAGCCATCCCTTTTCCTCTGGTATGAAGTCCCCTCTTTTCAATTGGTTTGGGTTTCCATTTGAATCTAGGAACCATTCAGCCCCCAAGATACAAATATCATTCAATATTTCTTCATGCCTTTGGTCTCCCTTAGTCCTTTCTTCATAACTAGCTTTGGGGAAAGATCTTGGCCTTATTTTGAGTACCTTTCTAATCGAATTAGGACTAAAATCTACCTCTACTCCTCTTACATGACTCTTATAAGGAGGCTCTTCTCTACTCTTTCTCACTGCATTGGCATAGAATTCTTGCACAAGAGTTAAGCTCATAAAAGGAGGTTGGTTACACAGTAGCTCCCATCTTCTTTTTTTTTGAAATTTCTCTTTTATGGAAGGGTATGCATTTTCCTCAAACTTGAAGGCTATTTCTGGGATAGCTTCCTTATGGACCATCCATCAATTAAACTGATGCTCATGGAAGGGTGATTTGAATGTATTACCATCAAATTTGGGTTGTCCCATCGGTTGCTTCCCTTTTCTTTTCTTTGAAGCAGATGTTGAGGCTATTTGAGTGTGAAGGGATACTAGCTGAGCTACACCAAACTTGGATAGTGCTTGTCCTCAAGCACTAAAGAGAGTATATGAAATAGGAGTGAAGAGAAATGATATGATGAGAGATCTTGAGCAAGAAGAATATGTGAGAAGGAAATGAGGAAGAACAGAATGGAAATGGTGGAAGAGAAGAAGAGGGAATAAGCTCAAAGTGGTGAAGAGAATATGTGACAATATAAAGAGAGGTTATGAAATAGAAAGGTGTAAGATAAATGTGGGGAATGGAAACGTATTTAAAGGAAAAGAGTGAAGTATTAATGAAGAAAAGTGGGTGTGGTTAGGGGGAGAGGGGTGGGTGACTTATGTATTTATTAATGCAAAGGTGGTGTGTATATAGGGTGGTGATTTAAGTGATGTGGATCCAAGGGTATGCATGTAACTGAAGTGAGGACAAGGATTGAAAAGGAATGTAATTGGTGGAGTGAGGTGGTCTATGTCTTGATTAGGGAGTGTAAGAAGTGGACAAAAGTTATGACCAATGCATGTTGAGTGTACTTTCCCAAACCAATGAGAATCAAGTCTTCACATGTGACTAGTGTTCCTATGAGAAAACCGAACACTAGCAAGTTTGGATCCCCAAGTTTCCCATTAATCCTTTCCTTGGATTCTACCTTCAAAAATTCAAATCTCTCTTTATTACAGGCGGGAAAATAAAACTAATGAAATTGATTCTAAAAACAAAATGTTAACTACTTAATCAAATTCTATTTTTATGCAAATTCAAGATAAAAAGTGACTCTCCTTTTCCTTTCTGCATGTATTATGTGTGCAACACCAAACTTAATCTCTGAACATGTGCTTTATGACTGGAAAGAATTAAATGTTTCCAAATTTAAGCTTGTTTATTTTCATTAAGCAATCATATATTGACTATGCTTACACCAAACTTGGTGTTTATCATATGCTACATACATGCTATGAATGCCCTGTGTCACTTTTGTTTTTGTTCTTGCATCAAAGTTGAAAAACAAAATAAATTGACTTAATCCACTAAAAATACTTAAGCATAAAAAGGATATTGAAGTTGAGTTGCCTCGCAACAAGCACTCTTTTGTCGTCACTAGCTTGACGTTGCCCATGTACTTAGTGCTCAGGTTAACTCATGAATGCTCGGCTGCTTATCCCAATCTCCACCCAAGTAGTGCTTCACTCTATGACCATTTACTATGAAGGTTTTCTTAGAGGTTTCATCTAAGAGCTCAACATACCCATGTGGAGAAACTTTTGTCACCAAGTAAGGACTAGTCCATTTTTATTTCAACTTTCGAGGGAAGATCCTTAGCTTGGAGTTGAACAAAAGCACCTTTTGCCCTGGTTCAAACACTTTGTTTGCAATTCTTTTGTTGTGCCATCTCTTGATTCTCTCCTTGTATATTCTAGCATTCTCATAGGCTTCTGATTGAATTCCTCCATTTCATTAAATTGCAATAGCCTCTTTTCATTTGCTGCTTGAGCATCAAAATTGAGGAATTTGGTGGCCCAAAAGGCTTTGTTCTCTAGCTCTATAGGGAGATGACATGCCTTGTCGTACACAAGTTGATATGGAGACCCTCCAGTTGGTGTCTTGAATGCTGTTCTGTAAGTCCATAGTGTATCATCCAGCTTTCTTGCTCAGTCCTTCCTAGTAGCTCCAATTATCTTTTCCAATATCTTCTTAAGCTCTCTGTTTGAAATCTCAGCCTGACCACTAGTTTGTACGTGGCTGATAAAGAGAATTTTTTGTCGTTTTAGAATCAATCAAAGCAAGAATCAATTCGTTGGTAGCATAGTCCAAACCAACAACGAATTCTCACTATCAAATAATAGAGTCAATATAAAATAACCGAGAGTAATGAAACCTCGGGTCGTTCTTCCTAGGACGCAATTGAAATATTATTTCTTTCGGTTGTGAGGGAAAAGGGGTTTTCAAGCAAGAAATGAAAGATTAAAAGAACTTGAGAAATAAAAGAACTAAGGAATGCTCAAAATTGTAATTAACGCAAGCAAAGGTAAATAGGATCAAAACTAGTGAAAATGCAATAAAGAGGCCTTGACTTGGGAATGAGGATCCAAGGAATCCTATCATTGCCATAACCACAACTATAGTAATTATCATGAGTCAATCTCGCCTAGTCAACCCCAACCATCCAGGAGTAAGTCAAGCAAGCATAATTGACCTTAATCCATAAGTCCTAACTAACTTACCAAACTAATTGATAAAAGGCTAGCGTCAATGGAAACAAGAGTCAACTAAC
This sequence comes from Arachis ipaensis, assembly GCF_000816755.2. Lineage (NCBI taxonomy): Eukaryota > Viridiplantae > Streptophyta > Magnoliopsida > Fabales > Fabaceae > Arachis > Arachis ipaensis. The sequence continues at coordinate 35,583,852 of NC_029793.2, read as the reverse complement.
TACCCAAAAATTACCACTAAATGTCAGACATTATGACTCTAGCATCCTAGGAACTCAATCCACAAGTCAAGGTGGGAGAATCTACTAAAAAACTAAGGTTTGTATTTTCATAAACACCTTGTGTGCATTAAAGTAAAGCATGGAAAATTGTAAAGGAAAATAGAAAGCTATAACCAACTGTGCATAAAATCAACAATAAACATCCAAACAAGCATAAAGAGAGCATGAAACATTAAATTCATTAATCAAAATTTCAAGAACTCAAAATTGCAACTATAAGCAAAGTGCATGAACCAAAGGAAATGAAAATGAAGACAATGTAATTAAAGAGGAATTAAAGTGTAGTTACAATTAATGATGCAAAATCCAAGAGAAAAGGTTCTATAAAATACTACAATGGAAATGGAAATTAAACCCTAAGAGAGCAAAGCTACACTACTACTACTCCTACTCCTACTATATGAAACTAAGGAAAAATAAAATCTAAGTCCTAATGCCTTCAAATGTATTGATATCCCCCTTATATAGCCTTCCATTTCAGCCTTCCAGCCTTCCAAAATGGCCCAAAAGGCCTCAGAAAATGCGAGTCACGTGTTTCATTAATGAAATCACGTGTTGGGTCTTGTGCGGACGCACAGACGTGTGCGTCCGCACACTCGGCTGAAAATTGACCTGTGTGTATGCACAGGTGCGTGCATACGCACACATGGAAATTCTTGCTTGTGTGCGGGCACGCATGGCTGTGCGCACGCACACTTCGCTGTGTGTGCTTTTCCTTGTTTTCTTCATGTTTTCTCCCTTGTACATGCTTTCTTCCACTTTTGCCCATCCATTATTTCCCTCAAGGCCCAAAATCACTCACAAACCATATCACGGCATCGAATGACATAAAAGTGGGATTAGAAATCACTAATCTAAGCATTAAAATGCATGTTTTCACATTTAGGATCAAATTAGGGATCAAACACAAAAGTATGCTATTTTGGTTCTTAAGTGTGAGTTCATGTGCTAGAATCCATCCAAATTGAGTCAAAATATACCATCAAATATGGACTTATCAATTCTCCCACACTTAAACAATAGCATGTCCTCATGCTAAACTAACAAGGAGAATGATCCAAAGGGCAATCAACTTATTGAATGCAACTACCTATATGCATGAAAGTGTATATATATATATATATATCTATATATCTATCTATAGTATCTATATGAAATTGGTGAAAACAAACAATCAAGTTCCCAAGCAAGTATGGACAAATAGGGCTAAGCAAGTATATACTATTTATATATATCTATGTATCTATAGTTTTCTATTGATTTGGTGAAAACAAACAATCAAATTCCAAGCAAGATTATGGACATATAGGGCTAAGCAAAGAATTAGCTCAATGCAAACAAAATCTATTAAATTGATCCAACTCATCAAAAAGAAGCAACTTGAAAGAATGCATGATAAGAGATGTGGAGACATAGAATTGGGTAATTGAACCCTCACTAGGTGTGTATACACACTCTAATCACTCGATGTCTAAGGGTTTAATCACTCAAGTCTCTTCCTAATCATGCTTTCAAGGATTTGCTTTTCATCTAACGATCAACAATAAGTGATGCATGAATACAATTATCATGAGGACTTCATATGGTTGTAATGGGATTAGGGTTAAGGTGGGATAAATATGGCCAAGTGGACTAAATTGAATTGAATCCTTGATTAGTTTAAGTATCACACTCAACCTATTTCAATCAAATCACTAATATATGCAACCTAACTTCCCATAATCACACCTTTTATACTCATTCATGCATCATTTTCATCCAAGTCCACATATGCATTTCTTATTCATTTTTTTTCTTTTCTTTGGGGCAACCTTTGTCCCCTCTTATTATTTTTTTCACACACACACACACACACACACATATATATATATATATATATATTTTTTTTTCTATGACAAATGCATATGGTTAAAGCAAATTGATACATGAATGTGCACCCATTTTCCAAAATTTTTCTTTTTCAATGCATACCCAATACAAACTTTTTTTTATTCACTACCAATGTATTCCAAAATTCACCCACACTTAAATGTGACACACTTCTCAACCTAAGCTAATCAAGGATACAATCCAAGGTAAATCATGGTTTTTCGCTTAAGGTTGTAATGTGCTAACAGTTAGAACAAAGGGGATCAAAAAGCTCAAAAGGGGTTAACAAAGGTAGATGCAAGGGTAGGTCCATATGGGTGAGTGAGTTTAATTCAAAAATGGCCTCAATCATGCTAAATACATTCAAGACATCAAACATCGGAAATAAAGAATCAACCAAAACCAAGATCACAATCATAGAAGAGATGTAGCACACAATGAACAAAAATTATGGTTATGATGTGTAACCACTCATTAAAGCTCAAAGACACACAAGGTATTTGTTCTTTCTCTCTTCTATGTTCCATAAAGAAATCATTCAAGCAAGTTTAAAAATAATTTCCCAAATCAATTCAATAGAATGCCCTTGAAACAAAATTCTTGGAAATCCTTGTTCTTTTTCACCAACACTTATTTCCTATATATATGTATGTTGTGATGGATGCAAATTTTTCAAAATTTCCTAGTTCTTTTTCCTAATTTTCAACAAGCAAAAATTAACATAAATAATTAGGATCAAGATAACTAGGCATATGCTATTCACATCATCCAATCACCACTTCTATCTATAAAATATATACCATGCAAAAGATGCAAAAATGCAATAGATATAAACTATGAAGAAAATGTAATGCAACAATTGAAAACACTCTAAATATGTACAATAAACATAATAAAAAGAAATAAAAGTAAAGTGCAAAGTGTTTGGAAAAGAAAGTTTACGCCCCAAAATGACGAATCCTCCCCCACACTTAAGCATTGCACGGTCCTCCGTGAACGAACACGATCCGGGGGGACTGTCTCTCAAGAGCTCCACCTTCGGTTGGTGGATGCGGGGACTTGGGTTGTGTGGAATTTGCCAAGTTCAGTACGGGCTTGGCATCTCCATCCTCGAGGTCTTTCTCCTCTCCCGGCTCCTTGCTTTATGTCTCATTCTCGAAAAGAATGAATAAAGTATAATTAGAAGTCATAGGCAAGTAGCACAAAAAGGTAAATGAGGGAGCTATTAAGCATCTAATTGAGGGAGTTGCATAGTAGTGTGGAATACACACAACAGCCGGTTAAAGTGGCATCCACACAATCAAGAAGTAAGAATGAGTTCCTCAACTAAATGGCCTAAGATGCAACTAAGAGATGAGCATCGATTAGAACACAAGCAAGCTTAGGCAGTTGCAACAAGAGTGAATTGAATGTGGAAGTTATTGGATGCTGAAGTTGTGCAAGTGAAAGCGCAAGATTAATATAAAATAGCACAACCAACAATAACCAATGCAATGATGAAGAGAACTACCTATTCATCCTTAAGAATAATCAAATAATCACATGGGAAGGTGCTTGCTACAAAAAGTAACGAGTCTTGATAAGAGTCAAGTCAAGTCAACTAAAACAAATGCTAAGCATTAACAAGAAGCAAATACCTTGTGAGGTGATTATATTGACTTAAAGACCCTGATGAACAAGCAATTCTATTCAATTCACTAAATTCAATATATACTTGTTAAAAATTACACCAAATAAGAGACAAAAAGTCAATTTCCAATTCAATTGGTGCTAGCAACTCAAGACAATGATCAAGTACATGATTGAAATTTCAATTCAAAATAACATCATAATCATTCAAGAGTGCACAGTTCTTGATTAGAATGCCAAACAAGGATATAGTCCAACACATATGGTCGCGACAACACATACGTTAAACAAAAAGTTCATTCAGGCATTATGTCAAACACATGAAGTGTGGTGCACGTATTCACAAAATTCAAGTCAAAATTCAAATATCAACAACCCATAAATGAAAAATTGAACACTTGCAATGCAACAAACAAACAGATAATTAAGCAAACTTAAACTAAATAACCTAAATTAATTAAAGAAACCAAAAATTAAGCAAGTAACAAGGCATAAAAGAGGATTAAAACAAGAAAATTGAAAAGATGAAGGGTAGAAAAGAAAGGGATAGGCAACAGTGGCACTTGTGTTAGCCGTTGCGAGGCTCATAGCGACGGAGTTTTACCGGAGAAGAGAAGAAAGAAAGAAGAAAACGAAGGAAGAAAGAAGAAATAAAATAAACAAAGGAAAGAAGAAGAAAGAAAGAGATAGAGAAGAGAGAGAAGACCTGTGCGGACGCACAAGGTCGCGTGCAGACGCACGCAAGGAAGAGAAGGGAGGGGGTATGCGAGCGCACAGAGGCTTGTGGGCGCTGCGAGCAGAAGATGCATCGCAACCTGTGCGGACGCACAAGCTGTGTGCGCTCGCACCAAAGCTGTGTGCCAATGCTCCCACCAGAGTGGTTGCAAGTTGGTGTGTGGACGCACACGTCTGTGCGTCTGCACAAAGAGTGCGAAAAAGGTATGTGTGCGTGCGAACGAGGGGGTGCACATGTACATGTCGTAGAAAGCAGGGGAACGCGCGCACAAGGCGTGCTGGCGCTGCGAATAGATGGCAAAATCATGTGTGTGCATGCGCACGGTCGGTGTGCATGCATAGGAAGCAGAAAATAGCTATTCTGTGTGCACGCACAAGTATGTGCATCCGCACAAATGCCCTATTTTGCAAAAAAAAAAATTCTTTCAAATTCTAAGGAACCAAGCCTTAGTTCAATCAAAACTCAACGCCAAAACATGAAAGAACCCAGAAATTCATGATCCAAACCAAAATTAACATAACTAACTAAAAATTAAACTAATTCTAAGCTAACCAAGCATAATAATAAGCAAATAAGTCAAAATATGTACAAAAGAGAAGAGTTAGAACAATGTTACTGTTCACACCCTGGGTCGAGCTATCTGATCCGGGATGTTCAGTAACAAAGCAACCGGCCTCTTCAGGTCAGGCTATCCGACCTCTACTCAAAGAACACGCCCTAATCGACAGGAAAGCCAAAAAAGGGGCCCAACTTAAAGGATACGACCCAAATCCAAAGGCATCCCAAGCCTACAGAGAGAAGGGCGGTTCCCTTGAAGACAAGCTGACCTCACTCAAAGATAAGATAAGATAAGATAAAATAACTAACTTATCTTATCTAAGAAGGTCACTCCACACTATTATAAATACACTGGAGCACCCAGGTATAACTCATACTCTGATTTTACTAAAAACCTGCTTAATACCCTTGCTAACTTAAGCATTGGAGTCCCTTGCAGGTACCACCACCCTCCGGTGACGAAGGATCAGCAGCGCATCCAGTCCAACAAGTCGGACACGACAGCTCCGGCCGCCACCCACCAGTCGGACACGTCATCTCCGACCAGCACAGAAGATCTCGTCCGAGATCGACCTACAGTTTCAGGTAACCCTCAGAACATTGGCGCCGTTGCCGGGGAACTTGGAAGTCATCCCATCACCATGGCGGACGACCATGACAACGATCACAATTCAGATCTAGAGGATAGAACACCGCACAAAAACGCAGGCAATATGCTGAAAGATACCCCGGAATCTAACGGGGACAAAAACTCATCAAATTCGGGAGTGATAGAAGTGCTTCAAGATCGTTTAGAGCAACTTGAAAAAGAAACACAGCACCAACAAGAAGTTGGGAAGGATCTACAAAGAGAAGTAAGGCGATGGTGTGCGAAATCGTGATCATTCCTTCCTTGGTAACGGCGCTAAAAACTCAATACGCACGTTCATGTTCTTAATTCTGTTTTACAACTTCGTACAACTAACCAGCAAGTGCACTGGGTCGTCCAAGTAATAAACCTTACGTGAGTAAGGGTCAATCCCACGGAGATTGTTGGTATGAAGCAAGCTATGGTCATCTTGTAAATCTCAGTCAGGCGGATATTAAATGGTTATGGAGTTTTTAAATAATAATAATAATTAAATAGAAAATAAAGATAGAGATACTTATGTAATTCATTGGTGAGAATTTCAGATAAGCGTATAGAAATGCTTTCGTTCCTCTAAACCTCTGCTTTCCTACTGTCTTCATCCAATCCTTCCTACTCCTTTCCATGGCAAGCTGTATGTAGGGCATCACCGTTGTCAATGGCTACATCCCATCCTCTCAGTGAAAAAGGTCCAAATGCTCTGTCACGGCATGGCTAATCATCTGTCGGTTCTCGATCATACTGGAATAGGATCCATTGATCCTTTTGCGTCTGTCACTATGCCCAGCACTCGCGAGTTTTAAGCTCATCACAGCCATCCCTTCCCAGATCCTACTCGGAATACCACAAATAAGGTTTATACTTTTCGGATCTCAGGACTGGCCATCCATGGGTTCTAACTTATACCACGAAGACACTAATAACTCGGACTCAGTCCCCTGTATTAGATATCCAAGAGATATCCATTCAATCTAAGGTAGAACGGAAGTGGTTGTCAGGCAAGCGTTCATAAGTTGAGAATGATGATGATTGTCACGATCATCACATTCATAATATTGAAGTGAGAATGAATATCTTAGAAGCAGAATAAGTTGAATTAAATAAAAAAACAGTAGTACTTTGTATTAATCTTTGAGGAACAGCAGAGCTCCACACCTTAATCTATGGTGTGTAGAAACTCTACTGTTGAAAATACATAAGTGATGAATGTTCAGGCATGGCCGAATGGCCAACCCCCATAAAGGTCTAAGATAGCATAAAAAATAATCAAAGAGAATCCGAAGATGATCCGAAGATATATACATAATAGTAAAAAGTCCTATTTATACTAAACTAGTTACTAGGGTTTGCAGAATTGAGTAAATGATGCAAAAATCCACTTCTGGGGCCCACTTGGTGTGTGCTTGGGCTGAGCATTGAGCTTTACACGTGTAGAGGCTTCTCTTGGAGTTGAACGCCAGTTTGTAGCCTGTTTTTGGCGTTGAACTCCACTTTGCAACCTGTTTCTGGCGTTTGACTCCAGAATGCAGCATGGAACTGGCGTTGAACGCCAGTTTACGTCATTTATCCTTATTCAAAGTATAGACTATTATATATTTCTGGAAAGCCCTGGATGTCCACTTTCCAACGCAATTGAGAACACGCCATTTGAAGTTCTGTAGCTCCGGAAAATCCACTTTGAGTGCAGGAAGGTCAGAATCCAACAGCATTTGCAGTCCTTCTTCAACCTCTGAATCTGATTTTTGCTCAAGTCCCTCAATTTCAGCCAGAAAATACCTGAAATCACAGAAAAACACACAAACTCATAGTAAAGTCCAGAAATGTGAATTTTAATTAAAAACTAATAAAAACATACTAAAAACTAATTAAATTATGCTGAAAACTATGTAAAAATAATGTCAAAAAACGTATAAATTATCCGCTCATCACAACACCAAACTTAAATTGTTGGTTGTTCCCAAGCAACTAAAAATCAAATAGGATAAAAAGAAGAGAATATACTATAAATTTCAGAATATCAATGAAACTTAGCTCCAATCAGATGAGCGGGACTTGTAGCCTTTTGCCTCTTGAATAGTTTTGGCATCTCACTTTATCCATTGAAGTTCAGAATGACTGGCATCTATAGGAACTTAGAATTCAGATAGTGTTATTGATTCTCCTAGTTCAGTATGTTGATTCTTGAACACAGCTACTTTATGAGTCTTGGCCGTGGCCCTAAGCACTTTGTTTTCTAGTATTACCACCGGATACATAAATGCCACAGACACATAACTGGGTGAACCTTTTCAGATTGTGACTCAGCTTTGCTAAAGTCCCCAATTAGAGGTGTTCAGGGTCCTTAAGCACACTCTGTTTTTGCTTTAGACCTTGACTTTAACTGCTCAATCTCAAGTTTTCACTTGACACCTTCACACCACAAGCACATGGTTAGGGATAGCTTGGTTTAGCCGCTTAGGCCAGGATTTTATTCCTTTAGGCCCTCCTATCCACTGATGCTCAAAGCCTTGGATCCTTTTTATTACCCTTGCGTTTTGGTTTTAAGGGCTATTGGCTTTTTGCTCTTGCCTTTTGGTTTAAAGAGTTTTTGGCTTTTTCTGCTTGCTTTTCTTTTTTTTTTCTTTTCTCTTTTTTTTCGCTATTTTTCTTTCTTTTTTTTTTTTTTGCAAGCTTTTGTATTCATTGCTTTTTCTTGCTTCAAGACTCATTTTTATGATTTTTCAGATTATCAAATAACATGTCTCCTTTTTCCTTATTCTTCGAGAGCCAACATATTTAACATTCATAAACAACAACTTCAAAAGACATATGCACTATTCAAGCATTCATTCAGAAAACAAAAAGTGTTGCCACCACATCAAAATAATTAAACTAGTTTAAAGGATGAATTCGAAACCATGTACTTCTTGTTCTTTTGTAATTAAAACATTTTTCATTCAAGAGAGGTGATGGATTCATATTCATAACTTTAAGGCATAGACACTTAGACACTAATGATCATGTAATAAAGACACAAACATAAATAAAACATAAAGCATGGAAATCAAAAAACAGGAAAGTAAATAAACAAGGAGATTAAGGAATGAGTCCACCTTAGTGAGGGTGGCGTCTTCCTTTTCTTGAAGAACCAATGGTGCTCTTGAGCTCCTCTATGTCTCTTTCTTGTCTTTCTTGCTCCTCCCTCATAGCTCTTTGATCTTCTCTAATTTCATGGAGGATGATGGAGTGCTCTTGGTGCTCTATCCTTAGTTGTCCCATGTTAGAACTTAATTCTCCTAGGGAGGTGTTGATTTGCTCCCAATAGTTCTGTGGAGGAAAGTGCATCCCTTGAGGAATTAGTGGTTATGAAAAAAAAAGCAATGCTTTTTCCACACCAAACTTAAAATGTTTGCTCGTCCTTGAGCAAAAGAAGAAAGAAAGGATGAGAAGAAGAAGAAATGGATGTGAGTGGTGAAGAGGTGATGGGGAAGAGAGATTGAGGTGATTGGTGAAGGGTTTTTGGGAAAGGGTGATATAGGATTATGAGGAGGGAAGGTGAGTGGAGGTATGTGGGGATCCTGTGGGGTCCACAGATCCTGAGGTGTCAAGGATTTACATCCCTGCACCAATTAGGCGTGTAAAACGCCCTTGCTGTGCAATCTTGGCGTTTAACACCAGACTACAGCATGTTTCTGGCGTTAAATGCCACTTCCTTGCTTGTTTTAGGCGTTCAACACCAGTCTATAGCATGTTTCTGGCGTTGAACGCCAGTATGGTGCATGTTTCTGGTGTTAAACGCCAGTCTGATGCTTGTTTTTGGCGTTTAACGCCAGCTTTCCTCTGGGTGCAATCCTGGTGTTTAAAAGCTAGACTGCTGCTTGTTTCTGGCATTTAACGCCAGTTTCATGCTCTGTTCTGGCGTTAAACGCCAGCCAGATGCTCCTTACTAGCGTTTAAACGCCAGTAAGCCCTTCCTCCAGGGTGTGCTGTTTTCAATGCTGTTTATTCATTTTGTTTTCGATTTTTCAGTAGTTTTTGTGACTCCACATGATCATTAACCTAATAAAACATGAAATAACAATAAAAATAAATTAAAATTAGATAAATAAATAAAAATTGGGTTGCCTCCCAACAAGCGCTTCTTTAATGTCAATAGCTTGACAGTGGGCTCTCATGGAGCCTCACAGATGTTCAGAGCATTGTTGGGACTTCCCAACACCAAACTTAGAGTTTGGATATGGGAGTTTAACACCAATCTTAGAGTTTGGTTGTGGCCTCCCAACACCAAACTTAGAGTTTGACTGTGGGGGCTCTGGTTGACTCTGCAGTGGGAGAAGCTTACTGTGCCTCTTCTCCATGGTTACAGAAGGAGATCCTTGAGTTTTAAATACAAGGTAGTCCTCATTCAGTTGAAGGACCAACTCTCCTCTGTCCACATCAATCACAGCTCTTGCTGTGGCTAGGAAGGTCTTCCAAAGATGATGGATTCATCCTCATCCTTCCTAGTATCTAGGATTATGAAATCAGCAGGGATGTAAAGGCTTTCAACCTTTACTAACACGTCCTCTACTAGTCCATAAGCCTATTTTCTTGAGTTGTCTGCCATCTCTAATGAGATTCTAGCAGCTTGCACCTCAAAGATTCCCATTTTCTCCATTACAGAGAGGGGCATGAGGTTTATCCTTGACCCAAGGTCACATAGAGCCTTCTCAAAGGTCATGGTGCCTATGGTACAAGGTATTAAGAACTTTCCAGGATCTTATTTCTTCTGAGGCAATCTCAGTTGATCCAGATCACTCAATTCATTTGTGAGCAAGGGAGGTTCATCCTCCCAAGTCTCATTACCAAATAATTTGGTATTCAGCTTCATGATTGCACCAAGGTACTTGGCAACTTGCTCTTCAGTAACATCTTCATTCTCTTCAGAAGAAGAATATTCATTAGAGCTCATGAATGGCATAAGGAGGTTTAATAGAATCTCTATGGTCTCTAGATGAGCCTCAGATTCCTTTAGTTCCTCAGGGGAAATCTCCTTGTTGATCACTAGATGTCCCAGGAGGTATTCCTCACTGGGATTCACGTCCTCTCCCTCCCTTGCAGGTTCGGCCATGATGATTAAATCAATGGCCTTGCACTCTCCTTTTGGGTTTTCTTCTGTATTGTTTGGGAGAGTACTAAAAGGAGTTTCAGTGACCTTTTTACTCATCTGACCCACTTGTGCTTCCAAATTTCTAATGGAGGACCTTGTTTTATTCATGAAACTCAAAGTGGCCTTAGATAGATCAGAGACTATGTTTGCCAAGCTAGATGGGGTCTGCTCAGAACTCTCTGTCTTTTGCTGAGTGGATGATGGAAAAGGCTTGCTATTGCTAAACCTGTTTCTTCCACCATTATTAAAGCCTTGTTGAGGCTTTTGTTGATCCTTCCATGAGAGATTTGGGTGATTTCTCCATGAGGCGACATCTTAGCTAATTCAGACAGATCATCATAGAATATATCCAGGGTGGTCCATTCTGAAAGCATGTCAGAAGGACACTTTTTGGTCAGTTGCTTATATCTCTCCCAAGCTTCATAAAGGGATTCACCTTCTTTCTGTCTGAAGGTTTGAATATTCACTCTAAGCTTACTAAGCCTTTGAGGAGGAAAGAACTTGGCTAAGAAAGCCGTGACCAGCTTATCCCAAGAGTTCAGGCTATCTTTGGGTTGAGAGTCCAACCACACTTTAGCTCTGTCTCTTATAGCAAATGGGAAAAGCATAAGCCTGTAAACCTCAGGATCAACCCTATTGGTCTTAACAGTATCACAGATCTGCGAGAATTCAATTAGGAACTGAAAAGGATCTTCTGATGGAAGTCCATGAAACTTGCAGTTCTATTGCATCAGAGAAACTAATTGAGGTTTAAGCTCAAAATTATTTGCTCCAATGGCAGGGATTGAGATGCTTCTTCCATGTAAATTGGAATTAGGTGCAGTAAAGTCACCAAGCATCTTTCTTGCATTATTATTATTTTCAGCTATCATCTCCTCTTCCTTTTCGAAAATTTCTGTAAGGTTGTCTCTGGATTGTTGTATTTTAGCTTCTCTTAGTTTCCTCTTCAGAGTCCTTTCAGGTTCTGGATCAGCTTCAACAAGAATGTTCTTGTCCTTGCTCCTGGTCATATGAAAAAGAAGAGAACACAAAAAGAAAATATGAAATCCTCTATGTCACAGTATAGAGATTCCTTTATGTGAGTATAAGAAGAGAAGAATGTAAGAAGGAGAAGAGAAAAACTCG
>NC_029793.2:35482947-35572111 GCF_000816755.2 Arachis ipaensis | reverse complement strand
GAAAAAGAGGGAAGGGATTTTCGAAAATTAGAAGGAGAGAGTTAGTTAGGTAGTTTTGAAAAAGATATGATTGAACAAAAAGATAGGATTGGTTTGAAAAAGATTTGAAAATTAAATTTTGGAAAGATAGGAAGATAGAAAAGAAGTTAGAAAAGATTTTGAAATTGATTTTGAAAAAGATATGATTGAAACTTAATTTGAAAAAGATTTGAAAAAAGAAATTTAAAAAGATTTGATTTTGAAAATTAAAGTTGATTACTTGACTAACAAGAAACTAAAAAGATATGATTCTAGAGTTTAAAAATTGAACCTTTCTTAATAGGCAAGTAACAACTTTGAAAAATTTTGAATCAAAACATTAAATGCTAATAAAATTTTTGAAAATTAAGAAATAAAATAAGAAAAGGATTTTGAAAATAAATTTCAATATTTTCGAAGAAATGAAAAAGATTTTGAAAAATTTTAAAAAGGAATTCGAAAATATGAAAAGAAAATTGAAAAAGATTTGATTTTGAAAAGGATTTTGAAAAAGATAAGATTTTTAAATTGAAAATTTGATTTGACTCATAAAAACAACTAGATTTAAAAAATTTTTGAAAAAGTCAACTCAAATTTTCGAATTTGATGAGTGAAAAAGGGAAAGATATTTTTTTTTTATTTTTGAATTTTTAATGAAGAAAGAGAAAAACATTAAAAAGACTCAATGCATGAAAATTTTAGATCAAAACACATGATGCATGCAAGAACACTATGAATGTCAAGACGAACACCAAGAACACTTTGAAGATCATGATAAACATCAAGAACTTATTTTTGAAAAATTTTTTAAGAAAAGAAAAAGATGAAAGACACCAAACTTATAAATTTTCAATAATTAGACACTAACAATTTAAAGTTGCATATGGAAAACAAGAAAAGATGCAAAACAAGAAAACATGAAGATCAAACAAGAGGATTCATCAAGAACAACTTGAAGATCATGAAGAATGTATGATGAATTTTCAAAAAATGCAAGAAAATTATAAAAACATGCAATTGACACCAAATTTAAAAATTGACACAAGACTTAAACAAGAAAAACATAAAATTATTTTTGATTTTATGATTTTAAAGATTTTTTTGGTATTTTTCAAAAATTATTTGAAAGAGGAAAATAAGGATTTCAAAATTTTTAATATGAATTCCAGGAATCTTGCACTCTTAGTCTAAAGCTTTAGTCTAGGAATTAGACATGGCTCACTAGCCAGCCAAGCTTTCAGTGAAAGCTCCGGTCCAAAACACTAGACATGGCCAATGGCCAGCCAAGCTTTAGCAAGTAAATTAGACATTTAACAGCTAAATCATCAAATTAACTTGCCTCTATGCTGATGGTTTGGAAGCCTCAGTCCAAAAGAATTTAGACATGGCTTTACAGCCAGCCAGGCTTCAACATGCTTCATGAAACTTTAGAATTCTTTCTTAAAAATTCTGAAGAACATAAATTAAATTTTTTTTTTAAATTTTTCGAAAATTAAAAGAATAAAAACAAAAACTTAAAATTAAAATAAAGTTACCTAATTTGAGCAACAAGATGAACCATCAGTTGTCCAAACTCGAACAATCCCCAGCAATGGCGTCAAAAACGTGGTGTGCGAAATCGTGATCATTCCTTCCTTGGTAACGGCACTAAAAACTCAATACGCACGTTCATGTTCTTAATTCTGTTTCACAACTTCGTACAACTAACCAGCAAGTGCACTGGGTCGTCCAAGTAATAAACCTTACGTGAGTAAGGGTCGATCCCACGGAGATTGTTGGTATGAAGCAAGCTATGGTCATCTTGTAAATCTCAGTCAGGCGGATATTAAATGGTTATGGAGTTTTCGAATAATAATAATAATTAAACAAAATATAAAGATAGAGATACTTATGTAATTCATTGGTGAGAATTTTAGATAAGCGTATAGAGATGCTTTCGTTCCTCTAAACCTCTGCTTTCCTGCTGTCTTCATCCAATCCTTCCTACTCCTTTCCATGGCAAGCTGTATGTAGGGCATCACCGTTGTCAATGGCTACATCCCATCCTCTCAGTGAAAAAGGTCCAAATGCTCTGTCACGGCATGGCTAATCATCTGTCGGTTCTCGAACATACTGGAATAGGATCCATTGATCATTTTGCGTCTGTCACTACGCCCAGCACTCGCAAGTTTTAAGCTCTGATAAACCACTATTTTATGGTTTATATTGTGTTTAATTGTGTGGTTTTGTTATGATCCTTGCCCACTTATTCATCAATTTAGCATGCATTTAGATTTCCTTCCTAAATTCAGTACATGTTTGAAAATTGCTTCCTAGAGACTTTAATTATTTACTTTTAATTCTCCTTTATTACATTCGATGCTGTGATCTGTGTGTCAAGTGTTTCAGGCCCCATAGGGCATGAATGAGATGGAGATTGGAGAGGAAGCTAGCAAAAATGGAAGGAACACAAGAAATTGAGGAGATAACCAGCGAGAAGTGACGCGGTCGCATGGATCACGCGACCGCGCGAAGGAGCGCAAATCGCAGCGACGCGGCCGCGCGGATTGGAAAGCACAGGCGACGCGGTAGCGTGGACGATGCGAATGCGTGGAGAGAAAAAAGCGCAAGCGACGCGTCCGCATGGACGACGCGATCGCGTGACATGTGCGATCTGCATAATCTGTAGAATTTGATGGGGGCGATTTTGGGCCTTATTCCGGCCCAGTTTTCGGCCCGGAACAGCAGACTAGAGTCAGAGAATATGCAGAAACAACACAGAAATTCATTCAGTAGTTTTTAGATCTAGTTTTTCACTCTCTTAGGTTTTCTCTCTAGTTTTTAGGATTTTAATTTTCAATTGATCTTAGCATTGGAACATTGAGAAGAGTTATTTCCTCATCAAGACATCATCATTCTAGTTTGTTCTCTTAACTTGGTTCTAATCTTCCATGTTCTTTGTTATGTTCAATTTTGTCATTCAGATACTTTTATGATTATTTAATGCAAGGATTATTTCTTTTTAATTCAATTTCAATATCAATAATCATGTCTTCTTTTAATTTCCTTTCATATGCCATGGATTCTTTATTTATAATGCGTGAGTAGTTCCCTTACTTGATGGGGAGTTGATTAAAAGGAACTCTTGAGTTGGAAGGATTGAAAGAAAATTTGTAATTAGATTAAATGTTAGATTGCTATCTTGTCACCGACGCCAATCCCTTTGAACTAAGTGGGTTGCAACTTGTGAACAGATCTGGCACTTCCACTTGTTTGACTTTCCTTTACCTAGTAAAGGATAACCAAACAGAACAACCATTAATTATAAATTAATCTTACAATCACACCATCAATGATAGAGATTTCAACCAATCAATTCCCAGTCAAGGCTTTTATTTATATTATCTAAAATTCCTCAATTTAATTCCCAATTTAGCTAGCTCAACTTCTTGGAACATCTGATTAATAAAACAGCACACTTTTCTGCAACTCGTTGGGAGACAACCTGGGACTTAAAACTCCCAGTAATTTTAATTTAAACTCTCTGTGACATATTTCTAAATTGATAGGCAGATTTTCGGTGAGTTAAGAACTATACTCACAACGTAACCATTTTAATATTGCTGGAAAGCCCTGGATGTCTACTTTCCAACGCGATTGAGAGCGCGCCATTTGGAGTTATGTAGCTCCAGAAAATCCACTTTGAGTGTAGGGAGGTCAGAATCCAACAGCATCTGCAGTCCTTCTTCAACCTCTGAATCTGATTTTTGCTCAAGTCCCTCAATTTCAGTCAGAAAATACCTGAAATCACAGAAAAATACACAAACTCATAGTAAAGTCCAGAAATGTAAATTTTAATTAAAAAATAATAAAAACATACTAAAAACTAATTAAATTATGCTGAAAACTATGTAAAAACAATGCCAAAAAGCGTATAAATTATCCGCTCATCAGGCGACACCGAGAATTAGAAGATAAACTTCTAAAACTCGAAACCGATCTCAAAGCCAAAGCTACTCGGTCCACCCCTGAGGATAACTCTCGCAAGGATCAAGATCCATTCACTAGGGAAATCATGAAGACCCAAATCCCTAAGAACTTCAAACTTCCGGATATGACTTTGTACGATGGCACTACAGATCCCAACCATCACCTCAGCAATTTCAGAAGTAGAATGTACCTCACCGACGCCTCAGATGCAGTTCGCTGCAAAGCTTTTCCAACGACTCTCTCAAAGACAGCAATCAGATGGTTCGACAACCTACCTCCAAAGTCCATCTCAAGCTTTGACTTAGCCAAAAAATTCCTGGCTAGATTCTCCATCCAAAAAGATAAGGCTAAGCACGCCCCCAGCCTATTAGGAATCAAGCAAGGAGATCGGGAAAGCCTTCGTAACTACATGGAAAGATTCAATAAAACATGCCTAGACATACAAAGCCTACCAACAGAGGCGGCCATCATGGGCCTCATCAATGGCCTAAGAGAGGGACCTTTTAGCCAATCTATATCAAAGAAGTACCCCACATCTCTGGACGAAGTGCAGAAACGAGCGGAGAAATACATCAACATGGAAGAAAATTTTCGATTAGGAGAAACCTCAAAATTCGGATCCACCTACTGAGACAAAGACAAAGAGTCCAAAAAGAAGGAAGATCGATAAGAGGAAAAAATTAAAAAATATCATAATTACACCCCTCTTAGGGTGTCCCTGGTGGATGTTTACAAAGAAGTCTGCCACACAGAAAAAATACCCCCAGCTCGACCATTCAAAGGCAAAAGAGGAGGAGGAAACCGGAATGAATATTGTGAATACCATCGAGTCCGTGGGCACTCCACCAACGAATGCTTTGACTTAAAAAATGTCATAGAAAAATTAGTGAGAGAAGGAAAACTAGATCGGTATCTGGCCACCCGGGATGATGAGCAAAGGAAAAGGAGAAGAGACGAGGAGGTTGGGCGAACCGAGCGATCACCTCGTACACCAGAAAGACATGTCCATATGATACATGGAGGATTCGCAGGAGGAGGAATCTCCAAATCATCTCGCAAAAGATATCTCAAAGAAGTATATCATGTCGGAGGAAAGGAGGAAGCACCCGACATCCCCGCAATTACGTTTACCAAGGAGGATGCATCCGGCATCATCTCAGGACACGACGATCCCATGGTCATCGCCATTATACTGGCAAATGCAAATCTCCATCGCACACTGATAGACCAAGGGAGCTTCGCCGACATCTTATTCAAAACTGCCTTCGACAAGCTCGGCCTGGAAGATAAAGAACTCAAAGCATATCCAAACAGCCTGTTCGGACTGGGAGACACTCCAATGTAATCACTGGGATACGTCCCGCTATACACAACCTTCGGAAAAGGAAACCAATCCAGAATACTCAAAATAGCCTACATCGTGGTCGATGTGAGTTCATCCTACAATGCCCTAATAGGTCGGACAACATTAAATCAACTCGGTGCAATAGTCTCAACTCCACATCTATGCATGAAATTCCCAACTGCAGAAGGGATAGCTACGAGAAAAGCAGATCAGAAGATGGCACGCCGCTGTTATAACGAAAGTCTAAACCTCAGAGGCAAAGGAGAAGAATTCCACACAATCGAACTTGGTGGAGTTCAGAGGCGAGAAGAACTCCGTCCGCAACCTGAAGGTGAAGTAGAGAAAGTCCAAATCGGAGACATCCCGAACAAAACAACTAATATTGGCACGATTCTAAAAGGAGACATAAAAGAATCACTCGTACAGTTCTTATGAGACAACGTCGAGCTCTTTGCGTGGAAGGCTGCAGACATGCCAGGCATAGACCCCGAGTTAATGTGTCATAAGCTTACAGTCTACCCTGGATCTCGGCCGGTACAACAGAGGCATAGAAAGCTCGGACCCAAAAGATCCCAAGCTGTGGAAAAATAGGTACAAGCTCTACTAGAGGTAGGATTCATAAGAGAAGTCAAGTACCCACTATGGTTAGCAAATGTCGTCTTGGTGAAAAAATCAAACAGAAAGTGGCGAATGTGCACCGACTATACATATCTCAACAAAGCCTGCCCAAAAGACCCTTATCCACTCCCAACTATCGACGCTCTGGTAGATGCCTCCTCCGGATATAAATACCTCTCGTTTATGGATGCATATTCCGGATACAATCAAATCCCCATGTATCCACCCGATCAAGAAAAAACCTCGTTTTTAACACCAAAAGCAAATTACTGCTACATTGTGATGCCTTTTGGTCTCAAGAATGCAAGAGCTACTTATCAAAGGCTAATAAATAAAGTCTTTTCAGATCATATCGGAAAAGTCATGGAAGTCTATGTGGACGACATGTTGATAAAGACACAAAGTGAGGAGACATTATTGTCCGACCTAGTCCAAGTGTTCGACACTATAAGGAAGCATGGCATGCGACTCAATCCTGCAAAATGCACCTTTGCAGTAGAAGCTGGCAAGTTCTTAGGTTTTATGCTCACACAAAGAGGAATTGAGGCAAATCTGGATAAATGTCAGGCCATACTCAACATGAAGAGTCCAACTTGTGTCAAAGAGGTACAACAACTCAATGGAAGATTGGCAGCCTTGTCCAGATTCCTAGCGGGATCAGCAATAAGATTTCTTCCCTTCTATGCTACTCTAAGGAAAGGAAAAAAGTTCGAATGGACAACGGAGTGCGAATAGGCCTTCCAAGATTTCAAAAGATTTCTAGGACGGCCACCTATCCTATCTCGGTCACGAGAAGGAGAACCACTCATATTATACCTCGTAGTAGGGAGTCGGGTAGTAGCCTCAGCACTAGTTCGAGAAGACGACAGTGGGCAACAACCCGTATACTTCATCAGTAAAGCGTTGCAAGGATCCGAGCTGAACTACCAAAAAATAGAAAAGTTTGCCTATGCTCTCATACTAACATCTCGACGACTTCGCCCATACTTCCAAGCTCACACCATTAAGGTTCGGACCAACCAGCCCATAAAAGGGATATTGCAAAAGACAGACCTAGCAGGCAGAATTTTACAATGGGTAGTCGAGTTATCCGAGTTCGACCTTCAGTATGAAGCTCGGGCAGCCATCAAATCACAATACTTAGCCGACTTCATTGCAGAATTTACAGACACCCCAAAAACCCCCCACAGAATGGAATCTCTATGTGGACGGATCCTCGAATAAAACTGGAAGCGGCGCAGGTGTGATAATTGAAAGTAATCAAGGAACCCAAATCGAACTCTCTCTCAAATTCGGGTTCCCCGCCTCAAACAACCAGGTGGAATATGAGGCACTACTAGCTGGTTTAAAGCTGGCTAAAGAGGTCGGAGCTCAAAAACTCATTATCTTCAGCGATTCACAAGTGATCACTTCACAAATAACAGAGAGCTACCAAGCCAAGGACCCCACTATGAAAAAGTACCTGAGTAAAGCCAGGGAACAGCTCGGACAACTCCGGGAGTATGAGATACATCACATACCCCGCGAACAAAATGCCCGGGCTGATACACTCTCAAAACTAGCCAGCACCAAACCAGGAGGCAACAATAGAAGCCTCATCTAGGAAATACTACAGAACCCGTCAATCTCGGAAGAGGAAAAAGTCCTAGCCATAACAGGTCTAGATCAAGGATGGATGACTCCTATAATTAACTACTTCAAAACAGAAAAAATTCCTACAGATGAGAAAGAGGCAAAAAGAATAAAACGAGAGGCACAATACTACACTATCATAAACAATACTCTTTACAAAAGAGGAATTTCAACACCCTTGTTAAAATGTATACCAACTTCCAACACAAGGGAAGTTCTGGAAGAAGTACACAGTGGCATCTGTGGCAATCATCTCGGAGCACAAGCGCTCACCAAAAAAGTACTCCGGGCAGGATTTTATTGGGCAACTCTACAAAAGGAGGCCACAGAGTTCGTAAAGACATGTCTCCCATGTCAAAAACATGCCAACTTTCACATCACCCCACCAGAAGAGCTCATCAGCGTAACCTCACCTTGGCCATTTGAAAAATGGGGACTCGACCTTCTCGGACCCTTTTCTCAGGGATCGGGACAAGTTAAATTCCTTATAGTAGGGGTAGACTATTTCACAAAGTGGATCGAGGCAGAACCCCTAGCTAACGCTACTGCTCAAAGAAGCCAAAAATTTCTATATAGGAACATTGTCACAAGGTTCGGGATTCCACACTCTATCACCACAGACAATGGCACCCAATTCACAGATGCAGGCTTCAGAAAATTAGTAGCCGACTTGAACATAAAGCACCAGTTCACTTCCGTCGAACATCCCCAGGCCAATGGACAAGCTGAAGCTTCCAACAAAGTCATATTGGCTGGGCTAAAGCGGAGATTACAAGACGCAAAGGGAGCTTTGGCCGAAGAGCTTCCACAAGTCCTATGGGCATATCGAACAACGCCACATTCCACCACAAAGGAATCGCCCTTCCGATTAGCATACGGGACGGAGGCAATGATCCCAGTGGAGATTGAGGAAGGGTCGCCTAGAGTGGTCCATTACAATGAGGAAACTAACTCCCAACTTCAGAAGGAAGAGCTCGACCTACTTGGCAAAATCTAGGAAAGAGCTCGGATCAGGGAAGAAGCACTAAAACGTCGAATGGCTTCCAGATATAATCAAAAGGTAGTGCCAAGAGGTTTCGCTGAAGATGATCTCATCCTAATCCGAAATGATATTGGAACAACTCGACCTGGAGAAGGAAAGCTGGCAGCAAATTGGGAAGGACCCTACCGAGTCATAGAAGTACTTCGGAAGGGCTACTACAGACTGCCCGAACTCGAGGGGCGAGAGCTTCCCAGATCATGGCACGCCTGCAACCTAAGAAGGTACTATAGCTAGAAATGGTAAGGGATCTCAGCACAGGGTGTACTCTTTTTCCTGAAAAGGTTTTTTAATGAGGCACCAAGTTGAGACCCACAAATTATCTGACTTAAACGGGTAAAAACTCTACATGTACATATTTGCGTTTTCTTTCAAATAAAATATGTTAGACGTTCTACAAATTTTCAAGACGCATTAATCTGAAATATTCATCGCACAATTATAAAGCAACAGATCGGCAGAAAGTGAAAGTAAAATTCACTACACGATCACGATAAAGACCAGCAGAGATGAAAACCAAAATTCATCTCAAGGTCGACTAAACAAGGATTGAATTCACCTTCTACAAATCGGCAAAGATGAAAATAGAGTAATGCAAGAAGTTATCGAAAGTGATCCGAAGAAAAGACCTGACGAGGTCTTAATGGATTGCTAAATAATAACTTAAAGACTGGCTAACGTTAAGAAGTCGGACCAAGTAAAACAAGTTATAAGTAAACCCTGGAAAGAGGTCTGGCCAACCCTATAAAAGAGGATTACTTTAACTTAGAAGGGCCCGACATGACGAAGTCGGCCCAAAACATAAAAGTTATAAAAGTAATCCCTGAAAGAGACCTGAACAAGGTCCAAGAAAGAGGACTACAAAAATAACTTAGAAGGGCCTGACATGACGAAGTTGGCCCAAAACATAAAAGTTATAAAAGTAATCCCTGAAAAAGACCTGAACAAGGTCCAAGAAAGAGGATTACAAAAATAACTTAGAAGGGCCCGACATGACGAAGTCGGCCCAAAACATAAAAGTTATAAAAGTAATCCTTGAAAGAGACCTGAACAAGGTCCAAGAAAGAGGATTACAAAAATAACTTAGAAGGGCCCGACATGACAAAGTCGGCCTAAAACATAAAAGTTATAAAAATAATCCCTGAAAGAGACCTGAATAAGGTCCAAGAAAGAGGATTACAAAAATAACTTAGGAAGGCCCGACATAATGAAGTCGGCCCAAAACACAAAAGTTATAAAAGTAATCTCTGAAAGAGAACTGAATAAGGTCCAAGAAAGAGGATTACGAAAATAACTTAGGAGGACCCAACACGAGGGAGTCAGCCCAAAACGTAAGGTAATCCTTAAAAGAGACCTAAGCAAGGTCCAAAAAAGAGGATTACTAACAACTCAGACAAACCGACATGATAAAATCGATCTCCCGAAAGCTTTAGCGTTATACGAAGTAAATTCGAACAAAAACCCAAACGAGGTCCAAACAACATAAATTATTGGAAATAACATCAAGCAAAGAACCAAGCCAACCCAAAGAGGTCAGACAACGAAAGGTTCCAATACTCCCAAAGAACTAGAAAGGTACCCGGACGAATGCAGAGGGACATGTTATGAAAAAACACAAGTTATGACAATAACAAGCCCAAAAGGTTACCAAAACTAACCCCAAGGGCTTGGAAATTACTTTGCTTTTCAAAATAAGGTTGCTAAACAAGCAACTAGGAGTGCAGAAAAAGTCAGAAACATCATTTACAAAATAAAGAGTTTAAAAATCCCACAAGCCGGGCTACCTACACAAGCAATTAGAAAATTCATGCAGAATCCTAAGGCTCCTTAGCAGCATCAACACGGGGCGAAGGAGGACGAGCCCGAAGAGGTACGGCATCCACAGTTCCATCATCCCGATTCAAGATTTGACAATCAGGTTCTGACTCGGGATGACTGGCCTCAACCGAAGGAATTGAAGAAGTCGGCACCTCAGATACTTTGACAGCAGGCACGAAGGGAGGTTCAACATCATCGTCATCAGGGTCGTCAGGAACAATCTTACCATCCTTTGCAACATTGTCCAGACTAAAGAGAGTAAGGTCGGCCTCAGGTGCAATAACTCGAACCTGCTCCTTCAAGTTCTCATAAGCAGCATTCACACTGCCCACAAGGTGACCCTGGAGCTCGGAATAATCAACCCGGGCCGATTCCAACTCCTCCCTAAGACGCATCACTTTCCTATAGGACGTTACGTAGATATCCTTGTGCCTTAATGCGGTGTCTTCAGCCAACTTTAGGGAAGCCGCCAAGGCCATAGAACTAGCCTTTTCACCCTCTAATTCTTTCTCCACCTTCGCCAACTTTACCTCCAGCTCCTCCTTCAAACCTTTTATTCTATCAAACTCTGCCTTAGCCTCGTCCAACATGAAAGATTTTGTAGCAAGGACCGGGATACCCTGAGCAGTTCGAAAAAGAGCCGCACCCATATGAGCCATCTTCACACTACTTCTAGTTATGAACTCCAAGTGATGAAGAATGGACACATCATCCATTGGAAGACCTCCATAGGGGGCAATCTGTTGGTCGAAAAACTCGACGGCATCAAAATCAGGGGCATCAAGGTTAAAAGGCTCAGATGCTTTTTTGCTTTTTCAGAGGAGGAGCGCCAGCACCAGCAGCTGAAGTTTGCGGAGGGTCAGTCAGACGAACCCGGGGAGTAGGGATCACCCTCCTCGGCCCAGGTGAATTCGGCACGAATGGCTTTGACTGAACCTGGGATGACCCCTCTCCAGCCGCTTTGGCCGAGATATTTTGGGCAACAGTAGCCTTCCTAGCCCTCTTGAAGGCCTTCATAGATTCACTATTTTTAATCATATCTGCAAGCAACAAATGACAGTGAGAAATCAAGTTATAAATCAGAAAAGAGCTTGCAGAAAATAAAATCAACAAACAAAGAAAGGAAATCGATCACTACCCAGCTTAGCTCGAAGAAGTGAGGGGTCCCCTAAGAATTTCTTGGTATCAAGATAGGGAGGCTCCCCCCAATTCTCCTCCAACACAGTCACAAAGGCCTGCTCAACCTCGTCCAATATCTCCCATGAATACCTCGACACAACAACGTTCTTTTGCCACTCTAAAGGAAAAGTGGGCTCATCATTCTCATCCAGAAAAAAGGGCGAGCTCCTTCAACAGCTCGGACCTTGAAGAAATAGTTCTTAAAATCATGAAACGACTTGTCATACATAGAAAAAACTTTCTTCCCTTGTGAATCTCGGAAAGAAACCCAGACAGCCTTTTTCTTCACTACCCCAGGATTTGTCAAGACAAACAAATAAAAGAAAAGGGATTGCGAGGTAGGGACGTCAAGTTCACGACACAACAATTGAAAGATCTTTATAAAGCCCCAAGAATTGGGGTGAAGTTGGGATGGAGCTACATTGCAAGACCACAACAGATTGGTCTCAAAAGGAGTAAAAGGAATGGTGATGCTCATCTGGCCAAAGAAAAATCGTATGCATAGAAAAAAGGACGGTCTCCAGCAACTCGAATAGAGAAACAAACTCTCTCTTCAGAAGTAAGGGGTACAAGCTCATAATTCTTTTCCTCACTATCACTATTACAAACCCTATGAAATTTCCTAAGCTGTTGACAAAATTCAGAATCAACCAAAGAAACACATAAAAGAACCATTGAATCCACCCAATCAGCCATGCCCTCAGGGACTTGAGAAGATGTTTCAACAATGTTCTTGCGAGAAGACATGAGGTCAACTAGTCCTACAGCAAGAAAAGAAGAAAATAGATTACTAACCCAAACATCTCGGATAAAGCCAAAAACCATATCAGAACAGCTCGGACAAGCATGACACCAGATCAATACAAGCAACAAAAGGAAAACCCCAGGACCCACACTAAAGATCCAGGGGCATCCTTTGGAGGCAACTTATGGAACAAGGACTCAGGGAAACCTACAAGTCTACATCTCTACACATCTTAACAGGAAGATAACACTCTGAGAAGAAAGCCACGAGCTATAAATCAAATAAAGTCATCAAAATAACTACCTCCCAAATTCATAGTCACAGACGGAACTACCAAGCAACGAAAGTATCAACAAGTCATCAAAGACGCCACCTTTTTCAGAAAATAAAAACCCCAAACAAACAAACCACTAGAAAAAATCGGTTACTTTCTACAAAGGATCATCAATAAAATCATCAACATAGTGAAAGTCATCAAAAGGAGCAACCTTCTGGGCAAAGTATAACAGGTTCATAAAAAAAACCAGAAAAACATACAGCACAGTGACAAGCGAGCACGACAATGCAAAAAGATTCAAGCTTTGCAAACATGCATTCAAGCAAAACCAAAACTTTACCAAGAACCGAAGGAAAAAACAACAAAAAGCACAAAAAAAGAAAAACCAACCTAAACGAAGGAAGAAGCTTCGAAGGAGATTGAAGAGGGAAAGATGGAATCACCCAGAAAATCGCCGAATGACGCCGCAGCGCAAGAAAGGAAAAATTTAGGCAAAAGCAGAGAGCGAGAGAATGAAGGGAGAAGTTACAAAGAAAAGCTAAAGAAGAGAAACCGTTTCTGTGTGCAAAATTCAAAAAAAAAAAAAGCCAAGCGAAACGGGGCAATTAAAACCAATTAATGAAGGTATTAAACCCTCGCACGTTCCCAAGAACAAAGCGCTGATATAAAAAGCGCGCACTTTCAGAAGAAAACGTTCCACATTCAAAAACTTTACAAAGAAAGAAGTCGACAAATGCTCGAGTTCGGCTTCACCAGAGGAGGGTCGAAGTCTAGGACTCGACCTCAAAAAGGAAGATCGAGCTCAAGCAGGGGCACTGTTCACACCCTGGGTCGAGCTATCCGATCCGGGATGTTCAGTAACAAAGCGACTAACCTCTTCAGGTCAGGCTATCTGACCTCTACTCAAAGAGCTCGGCCTAATCGACAGGAAAGCCCAAAAAGGGGCCCAACTTAAGGGATACGACCCAAATCCAAAGGCATCCCAAGCCTACAGAGAGAAGGGCGGTTCCCTTGAAGACAAGCTGACCTCACTCAAAGATAAGATAAGATAAGATAAAATAACTAACTTATCTTATCTAAGAAGGTCACTCCACACTATTATAAATACACTGGAGCACCCAGGTATAACTCATACTTTGATTCTACTAAAAACCTGCTTAATACTCTTGCTAACTTAAGCATCAGAGTCCCTTGCAGGTACCACCACCCTCCGGTGACGAAGGATCAGCAGCGCATCCAGTCCAACAAGTCGGACATGACAACTCCGGCCGCCACCCACCAGTCGGACACGTCATCTCCGACCAGCACAGAAGATCTCGTCTGAGATCGATCTACAGTTTCAGGTAACCCTCGGAACAGTTACCAAGCACTTTTATTTAATGTCTTTAAGTTAGACAATTGGGAGAACCCTTGCTATGGTGGCTTGTGCTTGACTTCCCCACCAAATGCTTGAATGTCCGACGTCCTCTGGGATCCCAATCCTAACCATCAACAAAGACAACTAAAAAGCAAGCTATTTATATATTAACATATATACAATAGCCAAAAACATACACCATTGCAACTCGCCAGCAACGACGCCAAATTTGACAAAGAGAATTTTTCGCCGGTTTAGAATCAATCAAAGCAAGAATCAATTCATTCGTAGCATAGTCTAAACCAACAACGAATTCTCACTATCAAATAATAGAATCAATATAAAATAACCGAGAGTAATGAAACCTCGGGTCGTTCTCCCTAGGATGCAATTGAAATTTTATTTCTTTTGGTTGTGAGGGAAAATGGGTTTTCAAGCAAGAAATGAAAGATTAAAAGAACTTGAGAAATAAAAGAACTAAGGAATGCTCAAAATTGTAATTAACGCAAGCAAAGGTAAATAGGATCAAAACTAGTGAAAATGCAATAAAGAGGCCTTGACTTGGGAATGAGGATCCAAGGAATCCTATCATTGCCATAACCACAACTATGGTAATTATCATGAGTCAATCTCGCCTAGTCAATCCCAACCATGGAAGAGTAAGTCAAACAAGCATAATTGACCTTAATCCATAAGTCCTAACCAACTTACCAAACTAATTGATAAAAAGCTAGCGTCAATCGAAACAAGAGTCAACTAACTACCCAAGAATTACCACTAAATATCGAACATTATGACTCTAGCATCCTAGGAACTCAATCCACAAGTCAAGGTGGGAAAATCTACTCAAAAACTAAGGTTGTTATTTTCACAAACACCTTGTGTGCATGAAAGTAAAGCATGGAAAATTGTAAAGAAAAATAGAAAGCTATAACCAACTGTGCATAAAATTAACAATAAACATCCAAACAAGCATAAAGAGAGCATGAAACATTAAATTCATTAATCAAAATTTCAAGAACTCATAATTGCAATTATAAGCAAAGTGCTTGAACCAAAGAAAATGAAAATAAAGACAATGTAATTAAAGAGGAATTAAAGTGTACTTACAATTAATGATGCAAAATCCAAGAGAGAAGCTTCTATAAAATGCTACAATAGAAATGGAAATTAAACCCTAAGAGAGCAAAGCTACACTACTCTTACTCCTACTGCTACTATATGAAACTAAGGAAAAATAAAATCTAAGTCCTAATGTCTATCAAATGTGTTGATATCCCCCTTATATAGCCTTCCATTTCAGCCTTCCAGCCTTCCAAAATGGCCCAAAAGGCCTCAGAAAATGTGAGTCACGTGTTTCATTAATGAAATCACGTGTTGGGTCCTGTGCGGACGCACAGACGTGTGCGTCTGCACACTCGGCTGAAAATTGACCTGTGCGTATGCATAGGTTCATGCGTACGCATAGGTGCGTGCGTACGCACACATAAAATTCTTGCTTGTGCGCGCGCACGCATGGTTGTGCGCACGCACACTTTGCTGTGTGTGCTTTCCTTGTTTTCTTCATGTTTTCTCCCTTGCACATGTTTTCTTTCACTTTTGCCCATCCATTCTTGCCCTCAAGGCCCGAAATCACTCACAAACCATATCACGGCATCGAATGACATAAAAGTGGGATTAGAAATCACTAATTTAAGCATTAAAATGCATGTTTTCACATTTAGGATCAAATTAGGGATCAAACACAAAAGTATGCTATTTTGGTGCTTAAGTGTGAGTTCATGTGCTAGAATCCATCCAAATTGAGTCAAAATATACCATCAAATATGGACTCATCGGTGGTATTGTGTTGCAATTTTGTGAGTCACTCCCTACCTTTGGAGGAGGGTATTCAAGTGTTTGTTGCAAAAATAACTACCCTCCATCACTTATCAAGCTCTTTGGCACACCAAACCTAGTGAAGATATTTTTTTCACATGAATTGGAGGACTACATTAGCATCATTGGTGGTGGTGACAATTGCTTCCACCCATTTTGACATATAGTCCACTACCACTAGTATATCTTTGTATGAATGTGATGGAGGAAATGGACCCATAAAGTCTATTCCCCACACATCAAACAATTCTACCTCCAAAATATACTTTCGAGGCATTTCATTCTTCCTTAACAGATTCCCCACTCTCTGACATGCATTGCAATGCTTCACAAACTCTCATGCATCTTTGAAAATTGATGGCCAGTAGAACCCACTTTAAAGTACTTTTGTAGCTGTTCTCTCAGCACCAAAGTGTCCTCCAAAGCTTGATCTATGATAATGCCATCGGATGTCTTTGATTTCCTCCTCAGCTACACATCTTCTAATTATTCCATTTGAATAGAAATGGTTCATCCCACAAGAATTGTTTAGTATTATTTAAATTTTTTTTTATTTGTTGCTTTATATATTCTTGTAGAATTCTCCTTTCCACCTTGTAGTTTGTAATGTCTACAAACCAAGGTGCTTGTTGAATCATGGAAATGTGTTCATCAGGAAATCTCTTATTTACAGGTGGTGATGGATTTTTGTTGCTCTCTTGTGGAAGCATTGATAAGTGATCTGCCACTTGATTCTCACTTCCCTTTCTATCTCTGATCTCTATGTCAAACTCTTTTAGAAGTAGTACCCATCGAATGAGCTTAGGCTTTGCATCCTGTTTTGATATGAGATACTTGAGGGCAGCATGGTCAGTGTATACAATAATTTTAGACCCAATCAAGTATGACCTGAACTTATCAAAGGCATAGACTACCGCTAGTAACTCATTCTCAGTTGTAGTGCAGTTTCTTTGGTCTTTATTTAACACCTTGCTTGCATAGTAGATCACATGGTGCAACTTTTCCTTCCTTTGTCTCAATACAGCACCAATTGTAAAGTCACTTGCATCATACATCAGTTCAAAGGAAAGTTCCCCATCAGGGGGTGTAACTATTGGTGCTGTAGTAAGCTTAGCTTTAAGAGCTTCAAATGCATGCTTGCAATTATCATCAAAGACAAATTGTGTGTCAGCCACCAACAAATTGCTTAGTGGCATGGCTATTTTTAAAAAATCTTTGATGAATCTTTGGTAAAAGCCAACATGTCCTAAGAAGCTTCTTATTGCCTTTGCATTTGTGGACAAAGGAAGTTTTTCAATGATCACAACTTTTGCCTTACTACTTTTATACCTTTGTTTGAGATTTTATGGCCATGGACAATCCCCTCAGAGACCATGAAATAGCATTTTTTCTAATTTAAAACTAAGTTAGTCTCTTGACAACGTCTCAAAACTAAGGTAAGGTGGTGCAAGCAAGTGTTAAATGAATCATCAAACAAAAAAAAAACCATCCATAAAAACTTCAATACATTCTACCATGTCTAAAAAAATTGAGAGCTTGCATCTTTGGAAGGTGAATGATGTCTTCTCTTGATCATTGGAATCTATCACTATTTGATTGTACCCTGAATAACTATCAAGAAAGCAATAGAAAGCATGGCCTGCCAACCTTTTCAGCATTTGGTCAATGAAGGATAAAGAGAAATGGTCCTTCCTTGTAACACTATTTAATCTCCTATAGTCTATACACATCCTCCACCCAATCACTGTCCTTGTGGGGATGAGTTCATCCTTGTCATTGAAAATCACTGTGATGCCACCCTTCTTTGGTACTACTTAAACGGGGCTAATCCATGGGCTGTCTGAGATGGGATTATGATCCCTGCATCCCTTGGTTTCATGACTTCCTTCTGGACTACTTCTTTTATTGTAGGATTGAGCCTTCTTTGGGGTTACACCATAGGCTTGGAGTCTTCTTCTAATAGTATCTTGTGCATACAAACAGTGGGGCTTATACCCTTAAAGTCTCCAATCATCTAGCCTATTGCACTCTTGTGTGTTATCAGCACTTCTAGCAACTCTTCCTCCTCTTGTGCATTTAGAGCAGAACTGATGATTACTGGAAATGTTTTCCCAATACCAAAAAAGACATATTTGAGGCTTAGAGGTAGAGGTTTCAGCTTTTATTTTGGTGGTTCATCATCCTTGCATTCTTGTGGCTGTTCAATAGCTTGTGTCTCTTCTTCCTCTTTCACTTGGATACTGTGGACTTCCTCCACATAATTTTCACCATTGCTAGCTTCAAGAACTTCTTCAACCAAGGTGTCCATCACATCAATTCTCATGCAATTTTCCATCTCATCTGGATATTGCATGGCTTTGAAGAAATTGAGTACTAGCTCACCTTTCTCAACATCAATTAGGTCTCTAGCAGTAGCTAGAAAGGTTCTTCCTAGTATGATTGGATTGCTTCCCTCATCTTCCACATCAAGTATCACAAAATCAGCTGGAAAGATGAGCTCTCTAACCTTCACTAGCAAGTTCTCTACCACTCCATTAAGAATCTTAAGGGATCTGTCAGGAAGTTGCAAAGACATCCTTGTTGGTTTAACATCCCCTATGAGCATCTTTTTCATCATAGAAAGGGGCATTAGATTGATGCCTGCACCTAGATCACAAAGTGTTCTTTCTATTGTCATGTCACCAATTGTGCAAGGGATAAGAAAGCTCCCAGGGTCCTTAAGCTTTGGGGATAAACCTCTTTGGATGATGGCATTGCATTCTTGTGTGAGAACCACAATCTCTTTTTCCTTCCAGCTTCTCTTATTTGTAATGAGTTTCTTGAGGAACTTAGCATACAATGACATTTGTTCTAAGGCCTCAGTAAGTGGGATGTTGATTTGGAGTTTTCGAAAAATTTCCAGAAACTTTGGGAATTATTTATCTCTCATCTCCTTGTGTAACCTTTGTGGATAGGAAAGCTTAGGGACATACGATTTTACTTCTTCCTTCTTCTTGTATGGTTGGGGTTCAGGGGTCATTTTCTCCTTCTTAGAGACTTGTGAATCATAATTCCCCTTGTTTTCTTTCTCATCATTCTTCTCTTTTTCTTTGTCTTGCTTGTTAACATCCTCTACTTCTTCTCCCACTATCTTCCCACTCCTCAAGTGTATGGCTTTGCATTCTTCCTTAGGATTGGGGAGTGTGTCACTCGGGAAGGCATTTGTTGGCCTTTGAGCAATTTGTTTAGCCATCTGCCCCATTTGTCTTTCAAGATCTTATGGATGCCTCTTGATTTTTACTCACCATCTCTTGATTCTTCATAAATGCTTCTTGATTTTTGCTTTCCATCTCTTGACTTTTACTTGCCATATCTTGACTCTATATGATTTTTTCCATTATCAGTTCAAGATTAAAAATCCTCTGAGAATCTAGATGTGGTTGTGTGGGGTATGGCTGTGCTTGGTGAAAGTTGTTTGAGACATTGGGGTGGGTGTTTTGTAAGTTAAGTGGAGGTGTGGCAAAGTTGTTCTGGGAGTTGTGAGAGGTGTTTTGGAAGGGTACATTTTGTGAGTTTCTAAATTGGTTTTGGTTAGTGGATAGTTGTTTGAAATTGTTAGTCTTGCAAAAGTTGTTGTTGTTGGTATTACCACTCCTTTGTCCTTGGTTTTGTTGGCCTCCCCACCTAAAATTTGGGTGGTTCCTCTATTCAGGATTGAATGTGTCTTCATATGGATCATTGTGTGATGATTTGGAGGTGTTGTTCATAAAATGGACCTGTTCCATGCTTGATTGCTCATAGTTCAAAATTCTCTTCAATTTAGTTTACTCCATTTGAATCATAAGTTGAATGTTGTGTATTGACAGTAGCCACTTACGTCCCATCTATTCGCTTATTCATCATCATCTCCAAGATAGCACTGATGATATCAAGCTCCAACACACCTTTCTTTATATTCATGTTTCTCTCCGAAGAGTAAAAGTATTGGTTGTTAGCCACAATTTCAATGAGCTCCATTGCTTCTTTGGGAATTTTCATGTGGAGTGAACCTCNNTTTCTTGATATTTGAGTTATGCCTTCATAAAAAATCTGAAGTTGCACCCAATTAGTGAACATGTTGGGTTGGCATTTTCTCAGTAGTCCCTTGTATCTTTTTCATGCTTCATAGAGTGATTCTCCCTCCAATTGCTTAAATGTTTGAACCTCAGTTCTAAGTATTTTGAGGATTACCTGAAACTGTAGATTGATCTCGGACGAGATCTGCGGTGGCGGCCGGAGCTGTTGCGTCCGACTTGTTGGATCTGGTGGCCGGAGCTGTCATGTCCGACTTGTTGGATCGGAGTTGTTGTGTCCGATTTGTTGGACTTGGCGGTGCTGCTGATCCTTCATCACCGGAGGGTGGTGGTACCTACAAGAGACTTCGATGCTTAAGTTAGCACGGGCTTTTGGCAGGTTTTTAGTAGAATCAGAGTATGAGTTATACCTGGGTGCTCTAGTGTATTTATAGTAGTGTAGAATGACCTTTCTGGAGATAAGATAGTTATCTTATCTTATCTTTGAGTGAAGTCATCTTATCTTTTTAGGGGAACCGCCTTATCTTTCTAGGCTTTGGCTGCCTTTAGATTTGGGCTGTGTTTCTTCGTTTGGGCCTGCTTTAGGCTCTTCTAGCGATTTGGCTGAACTCTTTGTGAAGAGGTCGGTAATGGGCCAACCTTCTAAGAGGTTGGTCGTGGGCCAACCTTCCAAGAGGTCGGTCATGGGCCAACCTTCCAAGAGGTCGGTCATGGGCCAACCTTCTAAGAGGTCGGCCAACCCGGTCCTTTATAGCTCGAACCAATGTATGAACAGTGCCCTTACTTGAGTTCGGACCTTTCCGTGAGATCGTTATTTCAGAGCTTCGATCTCTTTGGGGAAGTCGTGCTCAAGCATCCTGACTTTGGTCGATCTTGAGTAGCTTCTCCTTGTGCGAGTCTGGTGTTGCCCTTTTTAGTTTGTTGAGAGGACATTTCAGGCTTCTTTCGACTTGTTTGTCTTTACTGCTCGGGCTTTTTAGTCATCATCCAACAACTTTTTAGGTAGTGTTCCGATGGAGAACCTTTTTATAGTTTGTTTGGATGACTTTTTAGCGCCATTTTGATTTGTGCTTTTGCCTTTGGTTCCGAGGGTTACCTGAAACTGTGGGTCGATCTCGGACGAGATCTTCTGTACTGGTCGGAGATAACATGTCTGGCTGGGGGTGGCGGCCGGAGTTGTCGTGTCCGACTTGCTGGACTGGTTATGCTGCTGATCCTTTGTCACCCGAGGGTGGTGGTACCTGCAAGGGACTCTGATGCTTAAGTTAGCAAGGGTATTAAACAGGTATTGTGGAGAATCAGAGTATGAGTTATACCTGGGTACTCCAGTGTATTTATAATGGTGTGGGATGACCTTGGGATAAGATAGTTATCTTATTTTATCTTATCTTTAAGTGAAGTCATCTTATCTTCAAGGGAACCGCCCTTATCTCTATAGGCTTGGGTTGCCTTTGGATTTGGGTCATGTTCCTCTGTCTGGGCCCTTATTGGGCTTTCCTGGTGATTTGGCCGAGCTCTTTGAGAAGAGGTCGGATGGTTCTGACCTGAAGAGGTCAGTCGACTTGTAGTTTAAACATCCCGGGTCGGACAGTTCGGCCCAGGGTATGAACAGTGCCCCTGCATGAGCGTGGTCTTCCTTTGGAGGTAGAGTCCCTAGTTTCAGGACTTCAATCCTTCTCTGGAGAAGCCGAGCTCGAGCATTTGTCGACTTCTTTTGTGTAGAGACCCCTTCTGAATACGGAGCGTTTCTTCTTTTTATTTTACTTCGAAAACTGGTGTTCCCTGTCTTGGGAACGTGCAAGGGTCTTTAATGCCCTATTAATTTCTTAACGTTCCATTTTTTTGTCTCCCGCTTTCTCGTTTTATTTTTGAATTGCATCAAAACTTTCTCTTTTCTATTTCTCTTCACTGTTGCTCGCTGTAACTTCCCCTTTTCTCTTTTATTCTTCCATTTTGTTCGTACTCCTTTGTTCCTTTGGGATTTTTGTTTTCGCGTCTTTGCGCTTCTTTCTGTGACGCCATTGGTGATTGTTGGTGCTTTCCTTGAAGGCAATTCCGGATTCCGTCTTTCCGTCTTCAATTTCTTCAGAGCTTTCTCCTTTTTCGGATTGGTTCTTCTTCCCGTTTCTTTACTTCTTTCGTCGTTCTTCCCTTGTACTTGCATTGTTCTTATTTCTTGGTAAAGTTTTGGTTTTGCTTGAGTGCATGTTTTTGGAAAACTTGAACCTTTTCGTATTCTTATGCTTGTTTTTCACTGTGATGTATTTTTTCTGGCTTTCTTTCAACCTTATGTATACTCTGGGTGTTTTTCCTCATGGTTAAAGCTCTTTAGGGTTTTGCATGTTGTTGCCTGTTTCTGTTGATTTTGATTTTGTAGCTTTTTGGGATAATGGCTTTGTTTGATTCTGAAGAAAGGTCATGTCTTTGATGATTTCCACTTGGCATGTTTTTGTTGCTTGGTAGTTCCTTTTCCTGATAGACTGAAGCTGCAGTTTGAGAGGTGGCTATTGATGACTTATTTAGTTTGTAATTTTCTTCTCGGAATGTGATGAGCGGATATTTTATACGCTTTTTGGGGTTAATTTCATATAGTTTTGAGTATGTTCTAGTTAGTTTTTAGTCTATTTTCATTAGTTTTTAGGAAAAATTTATATTTTTGGACTTTACTATGAGTTGTGTATTTTTCTGTAATTTCGGGTATTTTTCTGGCTGAAATTGAAGGAGCTGAGCAAAAATCTGATTCAGGCTGAAAAAGGACTGCTGATGCTGTTGGATTCTGACCTCCCTGAACTCAAAGTGGATTTTCTGGAGCTACAGAACTCGAAATGGCATGCTTCCAATTGCGTTGAAAATTAGACATCCAGGGCTTTCCAGCAATATATAATAGTCCATACTTTGCACAAGAATAAACGACGTAAACTGGCGTTCAACACCAGTTCTCTGCCCAATTCTGGCGTCCAGCGCCAGAAAAGGATCAAAAGCTGGAGTTGAACGCCCAAACTGGCACAAAAACTGGCGTTCAACTCCACAAATGGCCTATGCACGTGACTTGCTTAAATCTCAGCCCCAACACACACCAAGTGGGCCCCAGAAGTGGATCTCTGCATCATCCAGCATAGTCTACTCACTTTTTGTAACCCTAGGCTACTAGTTTAGTATTTAAACAACTTTTTGAGACTTATTTTGTATCTCATGACATTTTAGATCAAACCCTTGTATTCTCTGACGGCATGAGTCTCTAAATCCCATTGTTGGGGGTGAGGAGCTCTGCTGTGTCTCGATGAATTAATGCAAGTATTTCCGTTTTCCATTCAAACACGCTTGTTCCTAATTATTTTGTTGCTTAGATTAGGAAAATTTTTCTTTTTTGGTTTAGAGTCTCTTATTATTGTTCTTGGTTAAAAATATCTTTCTTTAAAACAAGTGTTACATTTACTGCCCAATTGGCTAGAGCGTTAGTCTAAGTCCGTGGCAGTTTGGTACACTCTTTTTAAAATCTTTTTCAAAAATAATATTTTCTCTATTAAATTTTGTGCCAAACTTTAAGTTTGGTGTTCTCCTGTTGATTTCCCTTGATTTTCAAAAATTGTGGTTTGGTTTTCTAAAAATTTTAATTTGGTGTTCCTTGGTGTTTTCCCTCCAAAATTTTCGAAAATAAGGAGCATTAGATCCAAAAATTTTTAAATCTTGTGCTATCTTATTGTTTTTCTCTTTCCTCTTAAAAATCAAAAATATCTTTTTTGTCTATTTTAAAAACAAATTTTCGAAATATATTTCTAAAATTTAGATTTTTATTTCAAAATTTAAAACCTTTTTCAAAAATCATCATATCTTTTTCAAAATCTCCTAACCACTTTCTCTCTCCTCACTTTTTCAAAAATCTTTTACTCATTTTTATTTATTTTATTTTGACTTATTTTATTTTCGAAATAAATTAATAAATAAATAAATAAAAATATTTTCTCTATTTTACATCATCTCCCCTTTCTCCATCATGGACCTAAGTGGAAATGAACAGTCCAGGAGGACTCTGGGGTCATATTCTAACCCCTCTACTGCTTCATATGGGAGTAGTATCTGCACACCCTCCATTGGAGTCAGTAGCTTTGAGTTGAATCCTCAGCTCATTATCATGGTGCAGCAAAGCTACCAGTATTCCGGTCTTCCACAGGAAGAACCTACAGAATTTCTGGCACAATTTTTACAAATTACTGACACAGTACATGATAAGGAAATAGATCAGGATGTCTACAGACTATTACTGTTTCCATTTGCTGTAAAAGATCAAGCTAAGAGGTGGTTAAATAACCAACCTAAGGCCAGCATAAAGAGATGGAAACAGCTGACAGAAAAATTCCTGAATCAATATTTCCCTCCAAAAAGGATGACACAGCTAAGGCTGGACATCCAAGGCTTTAAACAAGGAGATAATGAATCTCTTAGACCCTGGGAGTTTTCTGATACCATGCATATTAGAAGGTAATTGCACCAAGATAGCTTGATGCGATCTTGGGGCAAGCATCAACCTAATACCTGCATCCACTATCAGAAAGCTTGGCTTAACTGAAGAAGTTAAACCAACNNNNCAGGCTATAACCAGATTGCAGTAGATCCTCAGGATCAAGAGAAAACAGCATTCACATGTCCCTCTGGAGTGTTTGCTTATAGAAGGATGCCATTTGGGCTGTGTAATGCGCCTGCAACCTTCCAGAGATGCATGCTCTCTATTTTCTCTGATATGGTGGAAAATTTTCTGGAAGTCTTCATGGACGACTTCTCAGTATATGGAGACTCATTCAGCTCCTGTCTTGATCACTTGAAACTTGTTCTGAAAAGATGCCAAGAGACCAACCTAGTTTTGAACTGGGAAAAGTGTCACTTCATGGTGACTGAAGGAATTGTTCTTGGGCAAAAAATCTCAAACAAGGGAATAGAGGTGGATCAAGCAAAAATAGAGGTAATTGAAAAATTACCACCACCTGCCAATGTTAAGGCAATCAGAAACTTTCTAGGGCACGCAGGATTCTATAGGAGGTTTATAAAGGATTTTTCAAAAATTGCAAAACCTCTAAGCAATCTGCTAGCTGTGAACACGCCATTTGTGTTTGACACAGAGTGCCTGCAGGCGTTCGAAATGCTGAAAGCTAAGCTGGTCACAGCACCAGTCATTTCTGCACCAGACTGGACATTACCATTTGAGCTGATGTGTGATGCCAGTGATCACGCCATTGGTGCAGTTTTGGGACAGAGGCATGATAAGCTTCTGCATGTCATTTATTACGGCAGTCGCGTTCTAAATGATGCCCAGAAAAATTACACAACCACAGAAAAAGAATTACTTGCAGTGGTTTACGCCATTGACAAGTTCAGATCATACTTAGTTGGATCAAAAGTGATTGTGTATAGTGACCATGCTGCTCTTAAATATCTACTCACAAAGCAGGATTCAAAACCCAAGCTCATCAGATGGATACTGCTTCTGCAAGAGTTTGATATAGAAATAAGAGACAGAAAAGGGACAGAGAATCAAGTGGCTGATCATCTGTCCCGGATAGAGCCAGTGGAAGGGACGTCCCTCCCCTTTCTTGAGATCTCTGAGACGTTTCCTGATGAGCATTTATTTGCCATTCAGGAAGCACCATGGTTTGCCGATATTGCAAACTATAAAGCTGCAAGGTTCATACCCAAGGAGTACAACAGGATACAAAAGAAGAAATTAATTACTGATGCAAAGTACTACTTGTGGGATGAACCTTATCTCTTTAAGAGATGTGCAGACGGAATTATCCATAGGTGTGTGCCTAGAGAAGAAGCACAGAGGATCCTGTGGCATTGCCACAGATCTCAATATGGAGGCCATTTCGGAGGTGAGCAAACAACCACCAAGGTCCTCCAATGTGGCTTCTATTAGCCCACACTCTATAAAGATTCCCGAGAGTTTGTACGTAATTGTGACAGTTGCCAAAGAGCTGACAATCTACCTCATGGTTACGCCATGCCTCAACAAAGAATCTTAGAAATTGAGTTGTTTGACGTATGGGGAATTAACTTCATGGGACCTTTCCCACAGGAGGCAACCCAGCCATGGGGCAACAATCCTCTAAGCATTTTGCCCTATTTCTATTTTTATTCTTATTTGTTTATATAGAGTTTATTGGCAACAAGGTAAATAATCTTTTACAGAAGACCTCGGCACATAAAACAGAGAGAAAGAGCTCACTGGCAAGAAAACGCCAGTAAAAGTATATTTTGGGCGTTCAACGCCCAAAATGGGCATCCACTGGGCGTTCAACGCCAGTAATGGTAGCAATATGGGCGTTCAACGCCAGAAAGGGGCACCCACTGGGCGTTGAACGCCAGTAATGGCAGCAGCTGGGGCGTTGAACGCCCAGGAGAGCAGCATTTGGGCGCTGAACGCCCAAAACAGGCAGTGTTTGGACGTTCAAACGCCAGGACAGCAGGGAGGAGCCAAATTCATTTTTCCACACGTATTTCCATTTTAATTTCAAATTTTATGTTTCAATGCATGATTTTTACATGAACATGTTAAGAACCCTGATTTCTAAAATCCTTAATTTCTAAAAATCCCTCTTTCCAAATTCAATCCAAACTCTTTTCAAATCTTTTCTGAAAACAAATC
Source organism: Arachis ipaensis (assembly GCF_000816755.2). NCBI lineage: Eukaryota > Viridiplantae > Streptophyta > Magnoliopsida > Fabales > Fabaceae > Arachis > Arachis ipaensis. The sequence continues at coordinate 35,545,544 of NC_029793.2, read as the reverse complement.
TATCTTTTTCACTCAAAAATCTTTTCAACTAATCCATATCTTTTTCAAATCTCCATATTATCTTTTTCAAAATTCAGATTTATCTTTTTCAAAAATCTATCAATCTTTTTATCTTATCTTTTCCAAATTTTTCGAAAACCCACCCCCCATCCCTTTAAATTTGGGTTCGGCCTCCCTCCTCCTCCATCAACAATTGCACCTAGCTCTCCTTCTATCCGTCTCCTTTCTTTTCTTTTGCTTGAGGACAAGCAAACCTCTAAGTTTGGTGTGTTTATCCGAGATCACTAAGATCATGGCTCCGTCGCCAGAGGATGGCTAGACTTCATTGGGCATTCTCTGTTGCCTACTAGCAACCGTTCTGAAGTCACAGTTAAAAGAGCAGTGATGATCCATTACATCATGATGGGAAAGGAAGTAGAGGTTCATCAGCTGATTTCAACTGAACTCTACAAAATTGCTAACAAAAATTCTAAAGAGGCCAGGTTGGCTTATCCGAGCGTGATTTCTCTGCTCTGCAAGGACGCTGGGGTAAGGATGGGAATAACTGAGTATATTCCAATTGAGAAGCCAATCACCAAAGCATCAATGGAAAAACAACAAGCACAGGAGGATCCCATGAAGAAGAGAGCACATGAATTCCTCCTAGAGATCCCTCAATCTGAATACTGGGAGTATCTCGAGACGTCTGTTACCAAGATACGGGAAGCTATGGAGCAAATAATAAAAGAACAGAAGGAACACAGTCAAATGCTGACCTATATGTTTAAAGAACAAGAGGAGCAAGGACGTGACTTAAGGGAATTGAAGCGCCAAAAGTCTTCTCTTGTAGGACCAAGCACCCCAAGGATCAGAGGAACCCCCGTGCCCCCAGAATAAAGGTTGTTAATTTCCAATTTCTGCCTTAACTCTGTGACAGTGTCCTTATAGAAGTTTACCTTAGGAGTCATATAATAGTAATTAGTATCTATTTTGATTTTATCTCCAATTAAGCTATAGTTTATTTTTCTCATCATCAGCAAACATGAATAAAGTAGTAGATCTTTTGAATAAGAGGCAATAAAATTTAGAGTTTTAATAAGAGAAATTCTAATTAGTTATTTTATTTGTCTAGTTGCTTGAGGACAAGCAACAGTTTAAGTTTGGTGTTGTGATGAGCGGATATTTTATACGCTTTTTGGGGTTAATTTCATATAGTTTTGAGTATGTTTTAGTTAGTTTTTAGTCTATTTTCATTAGTTTTTAGGAAAATTCATATTTCTGGACTTTACTGAGTTGTGTGTTTTTCTGTAATTTCAGGTATTTTTCTGGCTGAAATTGAAGGAGCTGAGCAAAAATCTGATTCAGGCTGAAAAAGGACTGCTGATGCTGTTGGATTCTGACCTCCCTTCACTCAGAGTAGATTTTCTGGAGCTACAGAACTCGAAATGGCATGATTTCAATTGCGTTGGAAAGTAGACATCCAGGGCTTTCCAGCAATATATAATAGTCCATACTTTGCACAAGAATAAACGACATAAACTGGCGTTCAACGCCAGTTCTCTGCCCAATTCTGGCGTCCAGCGCCAGAAAAGGATCAAAAGCTGGAGTTGAACGCCCAAACTGGCACAAAAACTGGCGTTCAACTCCACAAATGGCCTATGCACGTGACTTGCTTAAATCTCAGCCCCAGCACACACCAAGTGGGCCCCAGAAGTGGATCTCTGCATCATCCAGCATAGTCTACTCACTTTTTGTAACCCTAGGCTACTAGTTTAGTATTTAAACAACTTTTAGAGACTTATTTTGTATCTCATGACATTTTAGATCAAACCCTTGTATTCTCTGACGGCATGAGTCTCTAAATCCCATTGTTCGGGGTGAGGAGCTCTGCTGTGTCTCGATGAATTAATGCAAGTATTTTTGTTTTCCATTCAAACACGCTTGTTCCTATCTAAGATGTTCATTCGCGCTTAACTGTGATGTAAACATAATTGACTTCCTGACTAAGATTTACAAGATAACCATAGATTGCTTCAAACCAACAATCTCCGTGGGATTCGACCCTTACTCACGTGAGGTATTACTTGGACGACCCAGTGCACTTGCTGGTCAGTGGTACGAGTTGTGAAAAGTGTGATTCATAATTCGTGCACCAGAATGTTAATTGAAAGAAGGTTGTTTTACTGGGATGACTTTGATGATTTCCTTAAGTCCTTGCTCTATTATTGCCCCCAAAGGATGTCCCTGGACCAGTGGGTTGTGTCCTGGGATTTCGTTTTATCATGTGTGCCTTAGATCGAGTTATATTTGTTTTGTCTAAGCTATTTTCTTTGTTGTGTCCGAGCTGTTTATTTAGTAATTCCTCTCTGTTTTCTTTGCTGTAGGATTAGTTGACCATGTCTTCTCGCAAAAATATTGTCGAGACTTCCTCCAAAGTCCCCGAGGGCATGTCTGATTGGCTGGACTCCCTTGTCTTGATGTGCGTCTCTGTAGTTAATTCTGAATTCTATGCAGAGCTTAGAAAACATCACCGACTCTGTAAGAATAAAGATCAGGAAAAGAACTATGAATTGGTAGTGCCTGATTCTAAGGAGAGGGTTTGCTTTCCCGCTCTGACCTGGGGGGAACGCCCTTTCTTTTATGCTTATGACTATTTTTTCATCCAGTTGAATATTACTTTTTCTTTCACTTCTTTTGAGACCGGTTTGTTGTGGTCGTGTAACGTAGCTCCGTCCCAGCTCCATCCGAACTCCTGGGGTTTTATCAAAATCTATCAGCTGCTTTGCCAAGAGTTAGACGTCATACCTTCTTAGACTCTCTTTCTTTACCTTTTTGTTTTAACTAAGCCCGATATTTCTTCAAAAAAGAAAGCCTCTTGGATTTCCTTTAGATCTGCCCAAGGACATAAAGTTTTTGCTATGTATGACGAGTCCTTTAGGGACTTCAAGAACTACTTTTTTAAGGTCCGAGCTGTTGAGGGAGCTCGACCGTTTTTCTTAGAAGCAAATGATGAACCTGCCTTCTCCTTGTGTTGGCAACAGAATGTGGTGGTGTCTCGATACACGTGGGAGATGCTTGACGAAGTCGTGCAGGCCTTTGTAAATGTTTTGGAGATATTTGGGGGGAACCTCCTCATCTTGACACCAAGAAATTTTTGGGGGACCCATCCCTTGTCCAAACTGCGTTGGGTATTAATTAATATGGTTTGCTTTGTTTTTACTTTGCTTCCTTCCTTTAGCAGCTTGTAATCTGCTTCTATGGTTGATTTTGTTTTTCAGAGATGGCCAAGAATAATGACTCTATGAAAACCTTTAAAAAGGTGAGGAAGGCTACTACGGCCTAAAACATCTCGGCTAAAGTGGCTGGGGAAGGGTCTTCTCGTGTTCCTCCCAAATAGCCTGTGCTGAGCTCTCCTGGCCCGAGAAGGATGATCCCTACCCCTCGGGTCCATGTGCTCGATCCTCCCCAGGCTTCTGCTGCTGTCTCCTCTCCTACGGCCGTTCTTCCTTCAAAAAGATCTCGGACTATTGAGCCCTTTAATTTAGATGCTCTTGATTTCGATGCTGTTGGGTTTGTTGACCAGCAGATTGCTCCTTATGGTGTCATCCCTACTGACGATGTCTCTCTTCTTCGTCATTTGGATTTTATTACTCGGAGTAGCATCAAGATGGCACATATGGGGGCAGCTCTGTATCGAACCACCCAGGATCTTCCTATCCATGCCATGAAGGCCTTTATGGAGGAGGCTAAATCATAGTTTGACCGGATTAAGGGTTTGAAGGAGGAGCTCGAGGTGAAAGTGACCAGGTTGGAGAAAGAGTTGGAGGGTGAAAAGACTAGAGCTATTGCTTTGGCGGCTTCTGCAAAGTTGGCTGAGGATACGGCGTTGAAGCATAAGGAAAGCTATGTCACCACTTATAGGGAAATGATGGGTCTCAGGGAGAGCTTAGAGTTTGTCCGAGCTGATTATGCCGAACTCCAAGGTCATCTTGTAGGCAGTGTTAGTGCTGCTTATGAGAATTTGAAGGAGCAGGTTCGAGTTCTTGCGCCCGAGCTTGACCTTACTCTCTTCAGCTTGGACAACATTGTGAAGGATGGTAAAATTGTCCCTGATGACCCTGATAATGATGACGATGTCGAGCCTCCTCCTGTGCTTGCTGCCAAAGTCTCTATTGCGCCGACTTCTTCAACTCCTGCAGTTGGTCATCTCGAGTCGGATCCTGATTGTCAGATCCTGAACCGGGATGATGGGACGGTAGATGCGGTGCCTCTTCAGACTCGTCCTCCTTCACCCCGTGATGCTACAACTGAGAAAACTTTGGATCCTCTATGATTATTTTGGTGTTTTATGTATAGCCCGACTTGTGGGCTTTGAACTCTTTTTATCTTGTAGTTTTGTGGTTCTGACTTCTGAATACTCTTTTTAGTTGCTTTTTTAGCAACTTTAATTTGAACCATCAACGGTTAAGCCTATTGAGGTCGACTTCAGGTGGCCTCTTAAGTCTTGTTTATTATGGCAACTTTGCTCCTGCTTATTTATTGCTTTGCTTAATATTTTTTCATGCATCTTCAGGGTATTGGGATCTTGTTGTCCGACCTCTTTTGATTGCCTTCGTGCTTTCTTACTTGTAGCTTGATTCTTTTGATGTCGTGGATTTCTGGGTCCAACTTGAATGCCTTCTGTTGGTTGACTTCTTCATCTCGGTCTGAAGTTATCTCCAGTAATCCATTTTGTTTGGACCTTTATTAGGTCTCTTCTATGGGTTTACCTTTTCTTGGTATCTTGGTCAGGCCAACTTTATCATGCTGGTCCCTTCTAAATTATTTCTAGTAATCCATTTTCTTGAACCCTGGTCAGGTTTCTTTTATGGATTACTATTTATAACTTTTTTATTTTGGGCCGACTTTTTCACGTCGGTCCTTTCTAAGTTATTTCTAGTAATCCTCTTTTTTGGACCTTTGTCAGGTCTCTTTTAGGGATTACTTTTTATAACTTTTTTGTTTTGGGCCGACTTCATCACGTCGGTCCCTTCTAAGTTATTTCTAGTAATCCTCTCTATTGGACCTTTGTCAGGTCTCTTTTGGGATTTACTTTTTATAACTTTTTATTTTGGGCCGACTTCATCACGTCGGTCCCTTCTAAGTTATTTCTAGTAATCCTCTTTTTTAGGGCTAGCCAAGCCTCTTTCCAGGGATTTACTTTTTATAACTTTGGTTATTATGGTCGACTGGTCCGACTTCTCTACGTCGGTCGGTCTTTAAGTAATTTTTAGCAACCCATTTTTATTAAGACCTCGTCAGGTCCTTTCTATGGATCACTTTCGATAACTTCTTGCATTATTCTATTTTTTTTGTCTTTTCAACTTTGCCGATTTCGTAGAAATTGGGTTTGATCCCTGTTGGTCGACCTTTTGATGAATTTGGTTTTCATCTTTGTTGGTCTTTACCATGATCATGCAGTGAATTTGATTTTCACTTTCTGCCGATCTGTAGCTTTATAATCGGGCGATGATTTTTTTGCATTTTAGATTAATGCATTTTGTAAAAGAGGATTTGTAGAGAATCTGAAAAAACTTTGTTCAAGATAGAAAATATGCAAATATATACATGCTGGTGTTTTTCCCTCTAAGTCGGGCGGTTTGTAGATCTTGGCTTGGCGCCTCATTAAGAAACCATTTCAGGAAAAAGAGTGCACCTTATCCTAAGATCCTTATTACCTCTAACTATAATACCTTTGTAAGTTGCAAACGTGCCATGACCTGGGAAGCTCTCACCCTTCAAGTTCGGACAGTCTGTAGTAGCCCTTTCCATGTACTTCTATGACTCAGTAGGGTTCTTTCCAGTTTGCTACCAGCTTTCCTTCTCCAAGTCGAGTTATTCCGATATCATTTCGGATTAGGATGAGGTCGTTCTCAGCAAAACCTCGCGGCACTACCTTTTGATTGTATCTTGAAGCCATTCGACGTTTTTATGCCTCTTCCCTGATCCGAGCTCTTTCTCGGATTTCTGGAAGTAGGTCGAGTTATTCCCTTTGAAGTTGGGAGTTAGCCTCTTCACTATAGTGGATCACTCTAGGTGATCCTTCTTCGACCTCCACTGGGATCATTGCCTCCATTCGGTAAGCTAATCGGAAAGGTGATTCCTTTGTGGTGGAGTGTGGAGTTGTCCGATATGCCCATAGGACTTGCGGGAGCTCTTCAGCCCAAGCTCCCTTTGCGTCCTGTAATCTCTATTTTAACCCGGCTAATATGACTTTGTTAGCAGCTTCTGCTTGTCCATTGGCCTGGGGGTGTTCTACGGATGTGAATTGGTGTTTTATGTTTAGATCAGCCACCAACTTTTTGAAGCCTGCATCTGTAAATTGAGTGCCATTGTCTGTGGTTATAGAGTATGGAACCCCAAACCTTGTGACAATGTTTCTATATAGGAATTTTCGACTTCTTTGAGCAGTGGCGTTAGCTAGGGGTTCCACCTCGATCCATTTTGTGAAATAGTCTACCCCTACTATAAGGAATTTGACTTGTCCTGATCCTTGAGGAAAGGGTCCGAGAAGATCGAGTCCCCATTTTGCGAATGGCCAGGGTGAGGTTACGCTGATGAGCTCCTCTGGCGGGGTGATGTGAAAGTTGGCATGTTTCTGACATGGTGGACATGTCTTCACGAATTCTGTTACTTCTTTTTGTAAAGTCGGCCAATAAAATCTGGCTCGGAGTTCTTTTTTGGTAAGTGCCTGTGCTCCGAGATGGTTGCCACAGATGCCACTGTGTACTTCTTCTAAAACGTCTTTTGTGTTGGAAGTCAGCACGCATTTTAATAGTGATGTTGAAATCCCTCTCTTGTATAGAGTATTATTTATGATGGTGTAGTATTGTGCTTCCCGTTTTAACCTCTTTACCTCCTTCTTATCTGTAGGGACTGTTTCTGTTTTGAGGTAATTAATTATGGGAGCCATCCATCCTTGGTCTAGACCTGTTATGGCTAGGACCTTTTCTTCTTCTGAGATTGACGGGTTCTGCAGCATCTCTTGGATGAGGTTCTATTGTTGGCCCCTGGTTTGGTGCTGGCTAATTTTGAGAGTGCATCAGCTCGAGTATTCTGTTCTCGGGGTATGTGGCGGACCTCATATTCCTCGAGTTGTCTGAGCTGTTCCTTGTTTTGTCCAAGTACTTTTTCATGGTGGGATCCTTGGCTTGGTAACTCCCCGCTATTTGTGAAGTGACTACCTGTGAGTCGCTGAAGATGATAAGCTTTTGAGCTCCAACCTCCTTAGCCAGCTTCAAACTAGCTAGTAGTGCCTCATACTCAGCTTGGTTGTTTGAGGCAGGGAACTCGAATTTGAGGGAAAGTTCGATTTGGGTTCCCTGGTCGCTTTCAATTATCATACCCGCGCCACTTCCAGTTTTGTTTGTGGAACCATCTACGTAGAAATTCCACTCTGTAGGGATTTCCGGGGTGTCTGTAAATTCTGCAATGAAGTCGGCCAAATATTGTGATTTGATGGCTGTCCGAGCTTCATATTGAAGGTCAAATTCGGACAACTTGACTGCCCATTGCAGAATTCTTCCTGCTAGATCTGTTTTCTACAGGATGCCTTTTATGGGCTGGTTGGTCCGAACCTTGATGATGTGGGCTTGGAAATATGGGCGAAGTCGTCGAGATGTTAGTATGAGAACATAAGCGAATTTTTCTATCTTTTGATAGTTCAATTTGGACCCTTGTAGTGCTTTACTGATGAAGTATATGGGTTGTTGTCCACTGTCATCTTCTCGGACTAGTACTGAGGCTATTGCCCGATTTTCCACCGCGAGGTATAATACAAGTGGTTCTCCTTCTCGTGGCTGAGTTAGGATAGGTGGTCATCCCAGGAACCTTTTGAAGTCCTGGAGGCCTACTCGCACTCTGTTGTCCATTCAAACCTCTTTAGCGTAGAAGGGGAGAGATCTTATTGCCGATCCAGCTAGAAATCTGGACAGGACTGCCAATCTTCCATTGAGTTGTTGTACCTCTTTAACGCTGGTTGGACTCTTCATGTTGAGTATGGCCTGGCATTTATCCGGATTTGCCTCGATTCCTCTTTGTGTCAGCATAAAACCCAAGAATTTGCCAGCTTCTACTGCGAAGGTGCATTTTGCAGGGTTAAGTCGCATACTATGCCTTCTTATAGTGTCGAATACTTGGGTGAGGTCGGATAGTAACGACTCTTCGCTTTGGGTTTTTATTAACATGTCATCCACGTATACTTCCATGATTTTCCCGATGTGATCTGTGAAGACTTTATTCATTAATCTTTGATAAGTGGCTCCTACATTTTTGAGTCCGAATGACATGACGATGTAGCAGTAGTTTGCTTTCGGGGTTAAAAATGAGGTTTTTTCTTGATCAGGTGGGTACATCGGGATTTGATTATATCCTGAACATGCGTCCATAAACGAGAGGTAATTGTATCCGGAGGAGACATCCACCAGAGCGTCGATAGTTGGGAGTGGATAAGGATCTTTTGGGCAGGCTTTGTTGAGATCAGTGTAGTCGGTGCACATCCGCCACTTCCCATTTGATTTTTTCATCAAGACGATGTTAGCTAGCCATAGTGGGTACTTAACTTCTCTTATGAATCCTGCCTCCAGTAGAGCTTGTACTTGCTCTTCCACGGCTTGGGATCGTTCGGGTCCGAGCTTTTTGCGTCTCTGCTGTACTGGCCGAGATCCTGGATAAACTGCCAACTTGTGGCACATTAACTTAGGGTCTATACCTGGCATGTCTGCGGCCTTCCATGCAAAGAGGTTGACGTTGTCTCTTAAGAACTGTATGAGTGACTCCTTTATGTCTCCTTTTAGGATTGTCCCGATATTAGTGGTTTTGTCTGGGACATCTCCGATCTGGACTTTTTCTATTTCGCCTTCGGGTTGTGGACGAAGTTCTTCCCGCCCTTGAACTCTCCAGAGTTTAATGGTATGGAATTCTTCTCCTCTGCCTCTAAGGTTTAGACTTTCATTGTAACAGTGGCGCGCTGTCTTCTAATCTGCTTTTATCGTAGCTATTCCTTCTGTGGTTGGGAACTTCATGCACAGGTGTGGAGTCGAGACTACTGCGCCGAGCTGATTTAACGTTGTCCGACCTATTAGGGCATTGTAGGCTGAACTCACGTCGACCACGATGTAGTCTATATTGAGTGTTTTTGACCGGTTTCTTTTTCCAAAGGTTGTGTGTAGTGAGATGTATCCAAATGGTTGGATTGGAGTGTCTCCCAGCCCGAATAGGCTGTTCGGATATGCTTTGAGTTCTTTTTCTTCCAAGCCAAGTTTGTCGAAGGCGGTTTTGAATAAGATATCAGCTGAGCTTCCCTGGTCTACCAGCGTGCGGTGGAGATTAGCGTTGGCCAATATGATAGTGATGACCATGGGATCGTCATGCCCCGAGATGATGCCGGCTGCGTCCTCTTTAGTGAAAGTGATAGTGGGGATGTCGGGTGCTTCTTCTCCTCCCTCAACATGATATACCTCTTTAAGATGTCTTTTGTGAGATGATTTAGAGATTCCTCCTCCCGTAAATCCTCCGTGTATCATGTGGACATGTCTCTCTGGTGTACGAGGTGGTCGTTCAGTCCGTCCGACATCTTCGTCCCTTCTTCTTTTTCTTGGTTCGTCTGCTCGGCTGGCTAAGTACCGACCTAATTTTCCCTCTCTTACCAGTTTTTCTATGACATTTTTTAAGTCAAAACATTCGTTGGTGGAGTGTCCATAGATGTGATGGTATTCACAATATTCAGCCCGATTTCCTCCTCCTTTTTTGCTTTTGAGTGGTCGAGCTGGGGGTATCTTTTTAGTATGACACACTTCTCGATAGACATCTACAAGAAACACCCGAAGAGGGGTGTAATTGTGGTATTTCTTGATTTTTTCTCCATGCTGATCTTCTTTCTTCTTAGACTCTTTGTCGTTATCTCGGGAGGAATAGGAGAATCTTGATTTTCAGGTCTCTCCTAATTGAGAGTTTTCCTCCATGTTGATGTATTTCTCTGCTCGTTCTTGCACTTCATTCAGGGATGTGGGATGTTTTTTTTATATTGAATGGCTAAAAGATCCCTCTCGTAAGCCGTTAATGAGACCCATAATGGCGGCTTCAGTTGGCAGACTTTGTATATCCAAACATGCTTTGTTGAATCTTTCCATGTAGCTGCGGAGACTTTCTCGATCTCCATGCTTGATTCCTAGTAGACATGGGGCATGTTTAGTTTTGTCCTTCTGGATAGAGAATCTGGCTAGAAACTTTTTGGCTAAATCGTCAAAACTTGAGATGGACCTAGGAGGCAGGTTGTCAAACCATCTAATTGTTGTCTTTGTTAAGGTAGTCAGAAAGGATTTACAGTGGACTGCATCTGAGGCATCAGTGAGGTACATTCTACTTCTGAAATTACTGAGGTGATGACTAGGATCTGATGTGCCATCATATAGAGTCATGTTGGGAGGTTTGAAATCTTTCGGGATTTTGGCTTTCATTATCTCTTTGGTGAACGGATCTTGATCCGTATGAGAACTACCTTCGTGGCCGGATTGAGTAGTTTTGGCCTTGAGATCTACTTTGAGTTTTAGGAGTTTGTCCTCTAACTCGCGGCGTTACCTAGCTTCCCTTCGTAGGCCTCTTTCAGCTTCCTGTTGATACTCGACCTCTTTTTCCAGTTATTTTAGGCGGTCTTGAAGTGCCTCCATGGTTCCCGTGTTTGGTGAATTCTTGTCTTTGTTAGGTTGAGAAGTGTCGTCTATTGTGACCTTCGCATTCTTATGTGGCGTTCTGTTCTCCAAATCAGAGTTGTGGTCGTTGTCAAGGTTGTTCGCCATGATGATGGGATGACTTCCAGGTTCCCCGGCAACGGCACCAATGTTCCGAGGGTTACCTGAAACTGTGGGTCGATCTCGGACGAGATCTTCTGTACTGGTCGGAGATAACGTGTCTGGCTGGGGGTGGCGGCCGGAGTTGTCGTGTCCGACTTGTTGAATTAGTTATGCTGTTGATCCTTTGTCACCAGAGGGTGGTGGTACCTGCAAGGGACTCCGATGCTTAAGTTAGCAAGGGTATTAAACATGTATTGTGTAGAATCAGAGTATGAGTTATACCTGGGTGCTCCAGTGTATTTATAATGGTGTGGGATGACCTTGGGATAAGATAGTTGTCTTATCTTATCTTATCTTTGAGTGAAGTCATCTTATCTTCAAGGGAACCGCCCTTATCTCTATAGGCTTGGGCTGCCTTTGGATTTGGGTCATGTTCCTCTGTCTAGGCCCTTATTGGACTTTCCTGGTGATTTGGCCGAGCTCTTTGAGAAGAGGTCGGATGGTCCTAACTTGAAGAGGTCGGTCGACTTGTCGTTTAAACATCCCAGGTCGGACAGTTCGGCGCAGGGTATGAACACCTTTTAAATAGTGTGTTTTTACAAGACTTCGTACCTTTCAGCAAAGCATTCCTGGCCTTCCTCTGGCCGTTGTGTGATGTCTTTGTCCCTTTTGTGGATCTTTATAGAGTGTTGGTACTTTGTTGTCCGACCTCTTTTTTATCACTTCTTGTTTTGTCTATCTTCTTATTTGGGTGAGATGATCCTTGGAGCTATCTTGTCCGACAACTTTTTAGTGTTCTCGTAGAACCTTTTTAGTTAGTTCGAACAATTTTGATAGCCTTGTCGTGGAGTCGTGGCTTTTTGGGAAAAGCTATGTCCCTTTTAGCGCACACTTTTCGTTGGTCCGGCTTCTCTTGTCGATTCTTCTTAAGTTATTTTTAGTAATCCATTTTTACTCAGACCTCGTCAGGCCTCTTTTTATGGGTTACTTTTTATAACTTTTTGCGTTGATCGGGTTGGCCCGACTTCTTCTTGTCGGTCCTTCTTAAGTTGTTTTAAGTAATCTATTTTTACTCAGTCCTCGTCAGGCCTCTTTCTATGGATTACTTTTTATAACTTTGTTGCTTTTGATCGATTTGGCCCGACTTCTTCTTGTCGGTCCTTCTTAAGTTATTTTTAGTAATCCATTTTTACTCAAAGCTCGTTAGGCCTCTTTCTATGGATTACTTTTTATAATTTTGTAGCTTTGATCGGCTTGGTCCGACTTCATCTTGTCGGCCTTGTAGAAATCGGGTGGTGAGTTTGGTTTTCACCTTGCCGACCTTGTTGAAATCGGACGGTGAATTTGGTTTTCACCTTGCCGACCTTGTCGAAATTGGACGGTGAATTTGGTTTTCACCTTGCCGACCTTGTCGAAATCGGACGATGAATTTGGTTTTCATCTTGCTGACCTGTAACTTTGTAATCGGATGATGAATTTGGTTTTTATTTTGCCGACTTATAACTTTATAATCGGATGATGAATTTGGTTTTCATCTTTCTGACCTGTAGCTTTGTAATCGGACGATGAATCTTTGCGCTCAGATTAATGCGTCTTGGTTGGAAACTTTTTAGGAAATCTGCAAACTTTTAAACAATAAAATAAAGATATGTATAAGAGTGTGTATATGTTAGTGCTTACCCTTCTAGGTCGGGCAATTTTTTATCTCGGCCTGGCACCCTTCTTAGATTGTAGGCATGCCATAACCTTGGTAGCTCTCGCCCCTCGAGGTCGGACACTTTGTGGTGACCTTTCCCAAGAACTTCTGAACAACTTGGTATGGTCCTTTCCAGTTGGCTGCTAGCTTCCCTTTTCCTGACCGACCTTAGGTCCATTCTGTTTCCGAGGTATATGTCGGACCTCACATCCCCCAAATTGTCCGAGCTGTTGGTGCTGGCTGGTTTTTAAAAGTGCATCAGCTCGGGCATTCTGTTCCCGAGGTATTTGTAGGACCTCATATCCCCCGAATTATCCGAGCTATTCTCTGATTTTGTCCAGGTATATATTTTTTATGATGGAATCCTTAGCTTGGTAGCTCCCTTCTATTTGTGAGGTGATTACTTGTGAATCACTGAACACGGTAAGCTTTTGAACTCCTACCTCCTTAGCCAGCCTTAAACCAGCCAGTAGTGCCTTGTATTCAGCTTGGTTATTTAGCTCGATTTGGGTTCCCTGATTACTTTTTATAATTATACCTGCGCAACTCCCAGTTTTGTTTGAAGAGTCGTCCATGTAGAGATTCCATTTTGTGGGAGTTCCCGGGGTTAATAAAGTTGGCCAGATACTGTGATTGATGGTTGTCTGAGCTTCATATCGAAGATCGAATTCGGATAACTCGACTGCCCACTGTAGGATTCTTCCAGCTAAGTCTGTTTTCTGTAGGATGCCTTTTATGGGCTGGTTGGTCCGAACTCTGATAGTGTGAGCTTGAAAGTATGGGCAGAGTCGTCGACACGTGAGTATGAGAGCGTAGGCAAACTTTTCTATCTTTTGATAGTTTAGTTCAGCCCCTTGTAGAGCTTTGCTGATGAAGTAGATGTGTTGTTGCCCACTTTCGTCTTCTCTGACTAGTGCTGAGGCTATTGCCCGACTTCCCACTGCGAGGTATAATATGAGTTCTTCACTTTCCAGTGGTCGGGTAAGAATGGGTGGTTGCCCCAAGAATTTTTTGAAATCTCGGAAGGCTTGTTCACACTCCGTTGTCTATTCAAATCTCTCTCCCTTCCTTAATATACCTCTTTGAGGTGTCTTTTTGTGAGATGATTTTAGAGATCTCTCCTCCTGTGAATCCTCCATTTATCATATGAACATGTCTCTCAGGAGTGTGAGGTGGACGTTCAACTCGTCCAACCTCTTTGTCTTCTCTTTTTTTTCTTGGTTCATCCGTTTTGTTGGCTAAGTACTGATCTAATCATCCTTCTCTTGCCAATTTCTCTATGACATTCTTTAGGTCGAAACACTCGTTAGTAGGATGTCCGTAGATTCGGTGGTACTCACAGTACTCTGTCCGATTTCCTCTTCCTTTTTTGCTTTTGATTGGGCGAGATGGTGGGATCTTCTCAATGTGGCATATTTCTCGGTAAACATCCACAAGAGATAGGTTTCTCAGTGGGTTGGTCTTCTTTCTTCCTGGATTCTTTATCCTTGTCCTGTGGTGGGTTAGGAGAATCTGGTTTTTGAGCTGTCTCTCAATCGGGAGTTCTCCTCCATATTGATATATTTTTCCGCCCTTTCTTGAACCTCGTTTAGAGATGTTGGGTACTTCTTGGATATAGATTGGCTGAAAGGTCCTTCTCTTAGGCTATTGATGAGTCCCATGATGGCCGCTTCTGTTGGAAGACTTTGTACGTCCAGACATGCTTTGTTGAATCTTTCCATGTAGTTGTGAAGACTTTCCCAATCTCCATGCTTAATCCCTAGTAAGCTCGGGGCGTGTTTGGTTTTATCCTTCTGGATGGAAAATCTGGCGAGGAACTTTTTGGCTAAGTCGTCAAAACTTGTGATGGATCTAGGAGGCAAACTATCGAACCACTTAATTGCTGTCTTTGTTAGAGTAGTCGGAAAGGCTTTGCATTGAATAGCGTCTGAGGCATCAGTGAGATACATTTTGCATCTGAAATTGCTGAGGTGATGGCTTGGATCGGAGGTACCGTCGTATGGGGTCATGTCGGGAGCTTTAAAATCCTTTGGAACTTTAGCTTTCATGATCTCTTTTGTGAAGGGATCTTGATCCTTGTGAGAGATGTCCTCGTGACCAAGCTGAATGGTTTTGGTTTCAAGGTTGGCCTCGAGTTTTAGGAGTTTGTCTTCCAACTCTTGGCGTCGTCTAATTTCTCTCCGGAGGTTTCTTTCGGCCTCACACTAGTATTCGGCCTCCTATTCGAGCTACTTGAGATGACTCTACTGTTCTCAGAGGGCTTCTTAGATTTCTGTATTTGGAGAATGCTTGTCTCTGTTTGGTTGAGGTGTATCTTTGGGTGTGATGTCCGCGTTCTTGTGCCGTGTTCTATTTTCCAAATCAGAGTTGTGATCGTTGTCAATGTTGTCCGCCATGATGATGGGATGACTTCAAGGTTCCCCGGCAACGGTGCCAATATTCCGAGGGTTACCTGAAACTGTAGGTCGATCTCAGACGAGATCTGCGGTGGCGGCCGGAGTTGTTGCGTCCGACTTGTTGGATTTGGTGGCCGGAGCTGTCGTGTCCGACTTATTGGATCGGAGCTGTTGTGTCTGACTTGTTGGACTTGGTGGTGCTGCTGATCCTTCATCACCGGAGGGTGGTGGTACCTACAAGAGACTCCGATGCTTAAGTTAGCACGGGCTTTAAACAGGTTTTTAGTAGAATCAGAGTATGAGTTATACCTGGGTGCTCCAGTGTATTTATAGTAGTGTGGAATGACCTTTCTGGAGATAAGATAGTTATCTTATCTTATCTTTGAGTGAAATCATCTTACCTTTTTAGGGGAACCGCCTTATCTTTCTAGGCTTTGGCTGCCTTTAGATTTGGGCTGTATTTCTTCGTTTGGGCCTGCTTTGGGCTCTTCTGGCGATTTGGCCGAACTCTTTGTGAAGAGGTCGGTAATGGGCCAACCTTCCAAGAGGTCGGTCATGGGCCAACCCTCTAAGATGTCGGTCATGGGCCAACTGATGCCAGGGCATTTTGGCCAGTTTCACTGACTTTTTCTTTACTGTTTTTAGGGTAGTTTCATGCATTTCCTTAGAAAATAAGCTAGTTTTGGGTAGATATTCACTTACATCTTGATTCAAGCATACATTGTGCACTTTACATGATTTCATGAGGATTTTACATGAATTTTATGACAAATTTAATGTTGCATTTCCCATGACTTGGACCAGAACTTTGATGCACTTGATTACTTGATTTCAGGACAAAGGAAGCAAAGAAGAACCACATTAGTGGCTACGTTAGTTACACTAACGTGGAATGGGAGTAACTTGCAAAGTTAATGAGAAAAGTAATCGCCAATAACGCTCTCGAAGCCATCATTGCCCACGTTAAGAGTCACGTTAACTAAGTTAACGTGGACTCTAATGTGGAAGAAAGGAAAGGGAGCCAACGTTAGTAACACTTAACATTATCACTAACGTTGGACCAAGCTCATAAGTGGCCACGTTAAGAGCCACGTTAACTTAGTTAACGTGGCCTCTAACGTTGAGAAGTAAAGGGGAAGCCAACGTTAGTGACATTCAACTTTGTCACTAACGTTGACCAAGTCACAATAAGCCACGTTAACTCCCACGTTAACCTAGTTAACGTGGAAGCTAACGTAAAGAAAGTAGGTGGTCGACAACGTTAGTGACACCAAACATTGTCACTAACGTTGGGATTAACCCACACAAGCCCCAATAAGCCACGTTAACTCCCACGTTACATTGTCACTAACGTTGGAAGGAGCCCACACAAGCCACAATGAGCTACGTTAACTCCCACGTTAATTTAGTTAACGTGGAAGCTAACGTGAGGAGGAGAGATGATAAGCCAACGTTAGTGACATTCACCTTTGTCACTAACGTTGGAGATGGCTAGCACAGCCACGTTAGAGGCCACATTAACCTAGTTAACGTGGACTCTAACGTGGGAGCTAAGGGCATATTAGAACGTTAGTGACAAAGGTAAGTGTCACTAACGTTCTCGAAGGTTGGCAAGCCTACGTTAAAAGAGCCACATTAACTAAGTTAACGTGGACTAATTGCCAAGGATATCATGAGTGCATCGATTGAGGAAGAGATGAAAATGAAATTGATCCGGAGAATGCAACATCTCTTGAGCCCAATGAACTCCCCATTTTTGATCTTACCCATTCTCTTTAATTTCTGTCATTTACTTTTATGAGCAATTACCCCATTCCCATTTAAGATTCTACAATTTACTTTCCGTCATCTACATTCAGCTCTTTATTTCCAGCATTTACTTTTCTGTTATTTACTTTTTCACCATTTAATTTTCTGCAATTCTCAACTCAAATTCTGATTCGCTCAACTAGAACATTCCTCTAGTTAAAGTTGCTTGATCAATCAATCCCTGTGGGATTCGACCTCACTCTATTGTGAGTTTTTACTTGACGAAAAATTCGGTACACTTGCCGAAGGAAATTTGTTATGAGACAAGTTTTCCGTGCATCAAGTTTATGGCGCCGTTGCCAAGGATTGATTGTGCATCAACAATGATTAAATTGGAGGATCACTAGATTGAACATTTTATTTTTGTTTGATTTAATTTTCCGTTTGAGTAATTTACTTTCAGTTTTAGTTAATTTCTTCCATTCCCCCTACTTTTTCGTTTTTAGTTATTTACCATTCATTTCACTAACCCACTAACTGTTTGATATATTGCATCACTCATACTAACAGTAATTCTGACAGAAATACTTTCTGCATCTATTTTCCTTGCTTGTACTTGTTGGTTGTATGACAGGGAGAAGAAGCGGGGCTTCAACTTCTTTTGATTCTGAACCTGAGAGGACCTTCTTGAGATTAAGGAGGGAAGCAAGAGGAAAAAGAGTAGTTGGTGCTGAGGAAGAGGAGGAATACTTTGAACCAAACATGGAAGAAAACATGGAAAACCATCATGAAGAAGAGACTCACAACCATGGCGGAGGAGGTCGAGCAAATCATGCTGGGGAGGATAGAAGAGTTTTAGGCTCTTACATCAATCCAAACCCAGGAAACTGTGGAAGTAGCATTCAAAAGCCAACTATCCACGCCAATAATTTTGAACTGAAGCCACAGCTCATCACCCTTGTTCAGAACAACTGTTCGTTCGGAGGAAGTGTCCAAGAAGACCTCAATCAACATCTAACCACCTTCCTGAGAATTTGTGACACAGTGAAGTCTAATGGTGTTCATCCTAACGCCTATAGACTGCTCTTATTTCCATTCTCACTCAAGGATAAGGTAGCTAAGTGGCTGGAGTCTTTCCCAAAGGAGAGCTTGACAACTTGGGAAGATGTGGTGAATAAATTCTTAGCAACATTTTATCCCCCTCAACGAATCAATAGGCTGAGAGCTGAGGTCCAAACTTTCAGGCAACAAGATGGTGAGACTCTGTATGAAGCATGGGAGAGGTTTAAGGACCTGACAAGGAGGTGTCCACCTGACATGTTCAACGAATGGGTGCAGCTGCACATTTTCTATGAAGGGATCTCTTATGAGTCAAAGAAGGCCGTAGACCATTCATCCGGAGGATCTTTGAACAAGAAGAAGACCATTGAGGAGGCCATAGATGTCATTGAAACTGTAGCAGAGAATGACTACTTCTATGCTTCCGAAAGAGGGAACACTAGAGGAGTGATGGAGCTAAACAATGTAGATGCTCTGCTGGCTCAGAACAAGCTCTTTACCAAGCAGCTGGCTGACCTAACCAAGAAGATGGAGAGGAACCAAGTAGCAGCAATCACCACTTCATCAACAACCCAAGAAGGAGTGAATGAAGAAGCAGAGGGAAGTCAGGAGCAAGTCAACTACATTGGGAATTCACCTAGGCAAAACCATGATCCATACTCCAAGACCTATAATCTTGGATGGAGGAATCACCCAAACTTTGGGTGGGGAAATCAACAAGACCAAAGCCTTAATCAAAGATGCTCAAATCCCAACAATGCAAGCCACCAACATTTCACATCTAGACCATATCAACACCCCCATAACAACACTTCTCCACATCCACATCAAAACCAAAATAACTTACCTCATCCTTCCACCTCTAATCCCGATCTACAATCATTTGATGACAGACTCTCAAAGATTGAGAATCTACTTGAAGGCATAGACAAGGAGATTCAAGACAACAAGGTGTTCAAGGAGGAAGTGCGAGCCAATTTCAAGAACCAGGGAGACACAATCAAGAGGTTGGAATCTCAAGTGGGGTATCTCTCTGAGCAAATTCCCAAACCCACAGATGGATTTCCAAGTGACACAGAGAAGAATCCAAGAGGTGAAACAAAGAAAGTAAGATGGGAAGATTGCAAGATGGTCACTATAAGTGATAAGGAGACTGAGGACAAGCCAAGCAAGCTGTCAGAACAACCTAAAGATACCTCAGTAGAGAAGAAGAAAAAAGATCATCAAGAACCAGAAATCTCACAACAGGAGCTGCTGAGATTCTATGCACCTTTTCCCCAACTGCTCAATGGTGCTGTGGAGAAGAGAATATACTCAAGGTTTCTAGATTTGTTTGCATCTCTGCATGTCAACATACCATTCATCAAGACTATTCAACAAATACCTGCATACATCAAGTATATGAAGGAGCTGCTTCCCAGGAAAAGCTCACTCAAGGGAGGCCAAACTATAGTGATGAACAAGGAGTGCAGTGCCCTCATTCAACCACATTTGCCTACAAAAAGAAAAGATCCAGGGAGTTTTCATGTCCCCTGTGCCATAGGAGAAACAATGTTTGATAAAGCACTCTGCGATTTGGGAGCAAGCATCAACTTAATGCCCTTATCCCTGGTGAAGAGGCTGAAGATCAATGAGATAATACCCACAGATGTAGTCATCAGGCTGGCAGACAAAACTCAAAAACAAGCAATAGGAGTGGTGGAATATGTGTTGGTAAAGGTTGGGAAATACTTTCTTCCCACAGACTTTGTCATCTTGGACATGGAAGAGAGTCACACTCACCCAATTATATTGGGAAGACCATTCCTAGCTACAGCCAGAGCACTTATAGATGTGGAGCGAGGGGAGCTAATATTAAGGATCCATGATGAACAACTCAGCTTTAATGTCTTCAAACTTTCACAAGAAGCAGACCAAGAGAATAAAGAACCAAGCAAAGATCATAATGAGATGCTGAAAGAGGAAACAAGCACTGAAGCACAACCAGCCCACCTGGAAAAGCCCTTGGTTGATGAACAAGGAAATAAGCAGTTGTCACAGCTCAAGGAAAAGCTGGAGGAACCTAAACCACTAGAGACATATGAAGACAACAACAAAATTCCCTTAGAAGAAGAAGTCACAAAGAGCAAGGCAACATCAAAAGGGACAAAGAAGAAGGTACCAAGGGGGTGGAGGAACAAGAAGATCCCTATGGAAGACTTCTCTCCAGGGGATAAAGTGATCTCAGCTTACTTCCCAGATATCCCCCCTAATCTCCCCACTGTACCATCTCATTTACCTAAGGTCTTCACTATCAACAGAGTTCTCTCCTTGGAACATGTAGAGATCATTGATACAACCAATGGATATAAGTCCACAACAAGAGGGGAGGACTTTAAGCATTACCAACCACCCTGATGAGGGAGAAACGTCAAGCTAGTGACGCTAAAGAAGCGCTTCATGGGAGGCAACCCATGTTTTATATGCTTTTAGAAAATTGTGAATAAGTAAATATTCATGAATTCCAACCCAGACTTGACAAACACTTGGTGAAATCCGTAATAAGCAGTATATAGTGAACAACAAGTTTGGTGTTCAAAGCATGCCAAGAAAGCATGAATGCAACTGAGAGCATGCTAGTCTTGGAGCTTTGAACAGAACTTTTCATCACAGTGATCCAAACTAAGTTTGGTGTCACCCCATGGTGCCACCAATGTGCATATAAGGATACACAGTTAGTTAGTTAGTTGGAATTCATGAATAAAAAAAATCTTTTCTTCTTTTTATTATTCTAGCCGTAAAGTTTAAATTGTTTTTTTTATGTTAATTCTTACTTTTCTTATTTTATCTTTATAAGGAAAAGGAGAGGAACATTGAAGGAGATTGATTGGACAACTAAATGAGAAGGGTTCGGCCACTTCATGAAGAGGGACTACACACTTGTTCTCAAAAGGGAACACATTGGAAAATGTTACCATGCAACATTGAAAAAAAGAGACCCTTGAAGACCGAACCAATAACCCTCATAAAGTGATGATCCTTGTCCCTGCTCCATGCACAACCCCAACCGACCATCAAAGCAACCACTCCATCAATCCACACCCTCCATTCACTCACAACCTCTCTATATAAGTAATCCTTGTTCCGTGCCCTAGCTTCACACTCCACACCCACTCTTCACACATATCCATTTCGGAATAAAGCATTTCCTAACCTTTTAAAAAAATATTCTCCCTCACTCCATCCATTGCACTCAACCCTAAACAACTGAAAGTCTCCTCACCCTTGCCAACTTCACACATTAACCCTCATTCATGGCATCTTCGAGCTCTAAAAGAAGGAAGGAAAAGGAACCTGTGAAGCAACACCCGTATGATGAAAAGAGATTTAGAAGCTTGCACCATGCATTGCAATACGGGTGGATGGTGGATAAGGAGATCATTTATGAGCTGGGATTTCAAGTTAGGAAAACTGAGTGTCCCGAAATCACAAAAAAAAAGTAGAAAAGAGAAGATGGGAGCTCCTCACTGATCCGGTCATTAAGGTGAATGCAAATCTTATAAGAGAGTTTTATGCAAATGCGGTCCGATATGATAAGGCATATGAGTCATATACAAGCTTTGTGAGAGGAAAGATTGTGGATTTTGGTCCCATGAGTGTCATGAGGGCATTAAAGTTGCGGTCCATACCGTTTGAAGAAGAGAGTTATCATTCAAGAATGGACAACAACCCTAATCATGACCAGATTGTGCAAGACATTTGTGTACCAGGAGCTGACTGGAAAAGATATGCAGATAAGAGACCAAGGTTCATCAAGAGAGCAGATCTCACCCCGGAAGCAAAAGGGTGGTTCGAAATTGTAAGGAGGTCCATCCTCCCAGCAGCGAACAACTCGGAGGTGAATCTCAAGAGAGCCACACTGGTGCACTGTATACTCAAAGGAGGAGAGATCAAGGTTCATGAACTCATAGCAGAAGGCATTAGAAAAATGGCAGAGAAAAGCGACTCAAGGGGAACGTTAGGTTACCCCAGCACTATTTACCGACTGTGTAAGAAAGCTGGGGTGGTGTTTAAAGATGAGGACCCAGTGTGGATAAAAGAGGGCATTCCAATAACCGTTCGACGAATGCATGCTACCGCATCCCCCCTGCCTCAACGGAAGCAAAGGAAGAGGCCGGCCCCTCAAGTAGTAGAAGGAGAAGTCGTAGAGGGGCAAGCACCAGCCACCTTGGATATGCACTAATTGCAGGAAGCCATTGATGGGCTATCTCGACAATATGTGGAAAGCCAAGGAGCACAGAGAGAGCTTCAACTACAGATGATGGGGCAGCAAGAGGAGTCACTCTCAAGATGGATGACTCAACAAGGGGAGTGGCAAAAGCAAATGCTAGATCAACAACTGAGTCAAGGACAACAATGGAGTGAAATATTCCACAGGATGGAACAAAGGCAAAATGAGCAACAAGAATCCATCCAGAGGCTAATCAACATCCAAGCACATCAAGGTGCACATATACATGAGATGCATCAAAGTCAAATAGAACAGGCAAAACTATTGGACGAGCAAAGGGCATTCGCAGAAGGAGTTTACCTGAGCGAGACTGGGCATCATATAAATACTCAAGCCAGGCTCGGTTACTTGGTAGGACAGCTGCCTATATTGCATCAGGAATCACAAGGTATGAAGAAATAAGGGATGAATTAGCACGGGAAGAAAGACAAAAGGTGGAAGAGAGTCATGAATCAGTGAGGAAGGCACTTGAGGATTGGAAGCAAGCAAGATTGGCACGGATGCGAGGGAATGCAAGAGGACACAAAGAAGACAAACAAGGAGGAAAGCATGGGCATCCACAAGAGTAAAAGGTGATGGAGTTCCTTCTTTGGTCCATCTTTCTCTATGCTTTAAATAAGGAAGATCTTGTATGAAATGGAACTTGCTTCCATGTTAGTTTGAATTATTTTTATTTTGTCTTTTAAGTTTTTGGTTGAAAAGGTCTATGTTTGCTAGTCTTTATGTCACTGCATCCGTACTTTGCTTACTTGTATGCTTGTCCCTTTGAAACAAATGAAAAAGAGAATGAGTGTTTCAAAAGACCAGAGAGGAGTTCATACTATGGAGTAAGTTCATGAGTTTATGGTATAGTCATAAGTTAGCTAAGTTGGTTCAACCATAAGGTGGGAAGACAACTATCTGTCCTGAATCATATGCTTTGAATACACCCCATGAGACTAGCTAAATAAGAAGATCCTAATAAGAAAAAGGGAAAGAACAATAAAGGTTGAAAAATAAAAGAAAAAGAGTAAGCAATAAGGCTAGGCACCAATGGTTTTAATCTTGAGGCATGTGTCTGTGGTGCTCCTGTGTGAGGGATCTACTTGGATGAATAAGCTCTTAGGGGTGCCTTATCACTTGGTAACTTGGGTTAACTAACTCGGGATTATCAGCTGAAAGTCCACTATCAAGAGTAACCCTCACTACAGAGCATTTAGTAACCCAAAGAGGTGCTGGACACCAAGGTCTCAAGAAAAGAAAATAAACAAACCATATGCCTGTGGTATGTATGTATGGGGGAAAGAGACTTGAGGGAGTAAGTCCTTAGGGGTGTCTTAACACCTAGCACCTTGAACCAACTGGTTCGGGAGTGTTGGCTGAAAGCTTATTCTTAAAGAGTCGCCCCCTTACAGAGCACTTAGCCTAAGAACACAAATAAGCCCTGAAATAACAATAACAGGATCAATGAATAAAAGTCTCATGGGATGCAATCACAGTGAGTATTCTAGGACATGATAAAGGTCTGAAAGCCAGGAATGAACCTAAGTTGCTACGCATGAAACCACCATAAAACCAGGGGCATGACCTCCACAAGAATGACTCATTTCTCTTGGCATTCCATTCATCATTCTCTTATTCCAGTACTTGCTTAGGGACAAGCAAGCTTTAAGTAAAGTTAATGAGAAAAGTAATCGCCAATAATGCTCTCGAAGCCATCATTGCCCACGTTAAGAGTCACGTTAACTAAGTTAACGTGGACTCTAACGTGGAAGAAAGGAAAGGGAGCCAATGTTAGTAACACTTAACATTATCACTAACGTTGGACCAAGCTCATAAGTGGCCACGTTAAGAGCCATGTTAACTTAGTTAACGTGGCCTCTAACGTTAAGAAGTAAAGGGGAAGCCAACATTAGTGACATTCAACTTTGTCACTAACGTTGGCCAAGTCACAATAAGCCACGTTAACTCCCACGTTAAAAGCTAACGTGAAGAAAGTAGGTGGTCGACAATGTTAGTGACACCAAACATATTGTCACTAACATTGGGATTAACCCACACAAGCCCCAATAAGCCATGTTAACTCCCACGTTAACCTAGTTAACGTGGAAGCTAACGTGAAGAAGGAAGGTGATCGCCAACGTTAGTGACACCTAACATTGTCACTAAGGTTGGAAGGAGCCCACACAAGCCACAATGAGCCACGTTAACTCCCACGTGAGGAAGTTAACGTGAGGAGGAGAGATGATAAGCCAACATTAGTGACATTCACCTTTGTCACTAACGTTGGAGATGGCTAGCACAGCCACGTTAGAGGCCACGTTAACCTAGTTAACGTGGACTCTAACGTGGGAGCTAAGGGCACATTGGAACGTTAGTGACAAAGGTAAGTGTTACTAACGTTCTCGAAGGTTGGCAAGCCTACGTTAAAAGAGCCACGTTAACTAAGTTAACGTGGACTCTAACGTAAGGAAGGGGGAGACTTCTCAACGTTACTGGGAAAGGTGAGTCCCAATAACGTGTGCGAAGGACATAGAGGCAACGTTAGTGGTAACGTTTGTGCCACTAACATTGAAGTTAACGTGGCTCTTACTTTGGTGAGGAACGTTAGTGAAAAAGGTAATTGTCACTAACGTTCTCGAACCCATATTTTTACTGAACGTTAACACCACTAACTCCCCATTTCTGATCTTACCCATTCTCTTTAATTTCTATCATTTACTTTTATGAGCAATTACCCCATTCCCATTTAAGATTCTGCAATTTACTTTCCGTCATCTACATTCAGCTCTTTATTTCCAGCATTTACTTTTCTATTATTTACTTTTCCGCCATTTAATTTTTTGCAATTCTCAACTCAAATTCTGATTCTCAACTAGAACATTCCTCTAGTTAAAGTTGCTTGATCAATCAATCCCTGTGGGATTCGACCTCACTCTATTGTGAGTTTTTACTTGACGACAAATTCGGTACACTTGCCGAAGGAAATTTGTTATGAGACAAGTTTTCCGTGCATCACCAACCTTCTAAGAGGTCGGTCATGGGCCAACCTTCTAAGAAGTCGGCCAACCCGGTCCTTTATAGCTTGAACCGATGTATGAATACTAAGCTTGATGATTCTTTGTGAGAGGAAGAACTTAGTCAAGAACTTATTGACCAAATCATCCCAAGTGGTGATGCTCTCCTTAGGAAAAGTCTCTAGCCATTGATATGCTTTATCTCTTAGGGAGAAAGGGAACAAAAGCAATCTGTAAATGTCTTGATGCACCCTATTTGTCTTGACAGTATCACATATTCTCAGAAAAGTTGACAAATATTGATTGGGATCTTCTTAGGTACCTCCTCTATATTGGAAATTTTGTTGGATCAGAGTGATTAGTTGGGGTTTGAGTTTAAAGTTGTTGGCATGTATATTGAGAGTCAAAATGGTACTCCCATAATTATCAGGATTGGCATTAATGTAAGACCCTAATGTCCTTCTAATTGGGTGAACATGATTGTTACCAACTTCTTCATTGTGATTATAAATTTCTTCCTCCATGACTGGGTCTGAATCTTCTTCTTCCTCTTCTCCATCCACTCTTTTGCCCCTTGCTTCTTTTCTCAATCTCAAGAAAGTTCGCTTGGATTCTAAATCAAAGGAGGTTGATTTACCTCTTTTACCACCTAGCATACGCAAAAACAATCAAAAGAAACAAGTAGAACGGGCCACGCTATCACAGAGTGTAATTAGAGTTAGATAATGCAATGTATCAAACAGTTAATATGCTAAAACTAAAATGAATATATATACAATGATCAGGTGAATGATATCAAATGCAAGGACAAAATATGTAACCAAAGTTAAGCTAAGTAACAAAATAAAAGAAAAATTTTTAATCTAGGTAGCCAACTAACTTAATCATTGTCAATCATAATCAATCCCCGTCAACGACTCCAAAAATTTGATACAAATTTTGATAATCAATATCCACCAAAAAGTGCACCGGGTCGTAATCAAGTAATAACTCATTCTGAGTAAGGTCGATCCCACAAGGATTGATAGATTAAGCAATTTTAATCAATCAGCTATTCTAGTTAAACAAGCGAATTGATGAGGTTGATTGAATTTTAGATTACTTGACAGTAAAGTAAATTACAAAAAATTAAATGCCAAAGAAATAAAAGGCTGAAAGTAAGAACGAGAATGTAAATAACTAGAAATGTAAAGTGCATAAATTTAAATTGCAAGAAGATAAATGCGGAAGAATAAATGACGATGAATTTAAAGTGCTGGAATATAAAGGAAATTGGTAATAATGGCCATCAAATAAAGACTAGTAATTTAGAGAGAAAACTAAAGTGAGCAATTAGAATGGAAAATTGAAATAAGTGAAGAAATGATCATGGGTGAAATCATTAGGGATTGGAGATGTTTTAATTTTTTTTGAATTAATGATTCTCAATTCCTTCTCAATTATGTAAAGTAGATCCATGGAAGATTATAAGTAATTGAATTCCAATCTCTTGGTAATTCAATTTCACTCAACATAATCAATTGTCAATCTCTTGATCTATTGCTCATGAGAAGAGGAGAAGTTTAATTTCTAATCTCAAGCTACAAAACCTTCAAGATCTCAATTCAAAGTGATTACATGTCACATATCAAGCTAAGAATTATCAATCATGAGAGTTGTGAGACAAGAGTCTCAAACTGAATTCTATAAATCCTTTCTCAAGCTCATCATAGAATTCAAATAGATCTAATCCCTCTCTCGATAGAATTAGATCTTTGAAGTACAAAGACTCTTTCTTAGATAAACAATACTTGAATTAGGAAGAAAAATAATAGCATTAATTCATTGGAATCAAAACAGAGCTCCTCCCCCTAATAATGAGGGGTTTAGTGACTCATCGCTTTCTGAAATACAAACTAAAGCTGGAAAAGTAAAGACTAGAAAAATAAACTCAAAGTTAAGTACAAGCAAAAAGTGAAGTAGAGTCAAGCTTCCAAAACCCCCCCTTCTATTTCTAACCCTCCCCCATTTATACTAGTTCTCTACTCTCCAAGTGCCTTCGAAGTGTGCTTCCAGATTGGACTCTTTTTGGGCTTGGATCAGAACTCTTGCTTTAGGCGCCCCTTATGTTGGCGTTGCCACTGCCCAGCTGGTGTTATTTGGATTGGGCGCCCTTGTAATGGGCGTTGTCACTTGTACACCCGTGCGTTCGCATACTCAAATGTGCGTACGCACACTTGTTATCATGCATAGGCAAGTCTACAAAATCTCCCACCATGCGTAGGCAAGGCACGCATGCGTATGCACGACTGCTAAATCTTCACTTCCCAATTTCGCAGGCGTTATCCCAAGACTGCACCAGTTCAACCTAGCGTTGCCAACACCAGCTTCAACTTTTAGGGTTGTCTTTGGCGTTACCCAAACACGACGCCAGTTATGTTGGGTGTTACCCATGCCCCCTTTTATATTGATGTCATCTAATTCACCTGTGCGTTTGTGTGCGTACGCCATAGTTGTCAAAACTGAACCAGTGATCGAACCGGTGAGATTACTGGGTCACTGGTTCAACCGGTGGGTCATTGGTCGAATCAGTTAACTCGTTATAACTGGTTAACTCGTTATAATTAGATAATTATATAAAATTTAATTATTTTTCTTTATTATTAGTATTTTTTTTATAAAAATAATTATCATTTTTAAATTTTAATAATTTATTAATTATTTTATATTCATTTTATTATTATATTATTATAGGTAAAAACTCACATACAGTTGTTTTCCTGTGAAGTTGATATTTAAGAACTGTTATTTCGTTAAATGATTTGACAAGTTTGACTAAATATCATCTAGCGATTATCAACTATCAACTTCATATGAAGACAATTGCATGTGAGTTTTAACTATTATTATATATTACAAGTATTTATTAAAAAAATAATATTAATAGATATCATATAATCATGAAAAAAAATAAATTATGATTAATAAATTTTTTTTGTTTATCTTTTCATTTGTATATATTTAATAAAATTTATAGTTAAATAAAATATAACTAATTTAAAAATGAGTGACTTTCATCTTAAAATAAATTGAAAAAAGGACTTCCAGAAAGATTGCTATATATATATAATATAATTTGCATATATATATTAACGAGAAGCATTGCAGCCTGGTGGTAAAACCATGCTTGTTGCATCCTGGAGGAAGGAGTTTGAACCTCATGTGATGCAGTGTGAAAAATTTTCCAACAATTACAACTCTTGACACTTGGCAGTGCTGGAGCACATGGAGCATGGCGGACTCCCAGAACGCTGATCCGTGGTAGATTTACCTTCAACTTTGACCGAGCGGCTCGGTTTAGTTCGGTTTTCAACGGTTTTTGCCGGTTTGCTCTAGGTTTGACCGGTTCTCTACCTTAAACGATCTTAAGCTTGAACCGAACCGGTATTAGGTTCAGTTTTTTGGTCGAACCGGTATTAGGTTCAGTTTTTCGGTCAAACCGGCTGGTCCGGTCTGATTTTAATAACTATGGCGTACGCGCACTTGCTAATTCTTGCATATCCAACATCGCAGGCATTACTTGAAGGTAACGCCAATTATGTTAGGCATTACCAACGCCCAAAAATTCCTTCTAGGGAGACTCTATATGGTGTTGGCCTTGTTTGAAAGTAACTCACTTGTAATAGGCATTGCCAACGCCCAGCATCCTCTAGGGTTGGCGTGTTTTGAAGTAACACCCCTATATTAGGCGTTGCCAATGCCCTGCTTCTTTGGGGTTGGCATTCCATGAGGCAACGCCCCTTGTTATGGGCGTTGCCAACACTCCAAGTTAGCTTCCATACATGTTCTGCTTCACCCATCATCAAACAAATCAAATGCATCAAAGCTTGATATTTCATGAATTAATGCAAGATATATTACCATATTTCAGTGCAACATAATCCTCTTAACAATACATTCTTTGAGCATCATTTAATGCATCAATTGAATCTTGTATTTTCATGAAGTAGTCACAATTTTTAATTCACGTTTGATGATCCATTACATGCAGAGATATTCCATGAAATCACTTATTTATAAACTAAAAATAGTATGAAACTAAACTATAAATTAACAAAATTAGCTAACTAAACTAGCTAAGATGCAAATGCATCACAGACACGCTTGTCGGATGAGTGTCGGTGAGTGTCGTGTCCAAAATGTGTCCGACATGTGGACATGACAACTCAATAAAGTTTCCGTGCTTCATAGTATGTATGTATTTATTTCTTTTGGAACTTGCCTATAGAGGCCTTGATGTATCGTTTGGGAGAGATAGGGAAAATACTATTCTCAACTGATTTTATTTTTGTACCCTTGCTGGCATAAATTTCGCAGGTCGTGACTAGTGGCTATTATACTTATGTGTGTGTGTGTATATATATATATATATATATATATCTTGTCTTTATTATATTATTCCTTAATGTTTTACTTAATATTGCTTTCCAAACGCACTTTATCTTTTCTTTTTGATCGGTACGTGAGTGTTCCCTATTTGCAAATTTATTTTACTCCTTTTCAGGCTTCATGTTCAATACTTTTTTTCAATTATATATATGTATTATAAATCCACCTTGAGATTTGTACCACCCTATTATCATTGACTTATGACTTGAGCATAAAGATTTGAATATTGGGGTGTTACATTATGGTGTCACAGCAGTTCGTCTTCGTGAGGCTGAAGGATGGACTGCTTATGCTTTAATACATACTCTGAGTTTGTGCCTGTGCTATTTAGGATATCTAAGAGATATGTTTAGCATGAAGTTTATGAGCATACTTTTGGAAAATTGAAGCACTTAACTTGAGATATTGAGACTGATCACCTTGATATCGCTTATTTAGTGTGGACAAGACCTGAATGGCGTCTCATGGACATGAGCGAGGTACTCGGGGAGGAATTTCCATGTACGAACCGATGCGAGGATGACAAGATAAGAATCTTCGCATTGGTACAAGCAACGTGGTTGATGAGCGGATAATTTATACGCTTTTTGGCATTATTTTTAGTATGTTTTTAGTATGATCTAGTTACTTTTAGGGATGTTTTTATTAGTTTTTATGTTAAATTCATATTTCTGGATGTTACTATGAGTTTGTGTGTTTTTCTGTGATTTCAGGTATTTTCTGGCTGAAATTGAGGGACTTGAGCAAAAATCAGATTCAGAGGTTGAAGAAGGACTGCTGATGCTATTGGATTCTGACCTCCCTGCACTCAAAATGGATTTTCTAGAGCTACAAAACTCAAAACGGCACGCTTCTAATTGCGTTGGAAAGTAGACATCCAGGGCTTTCCATCAATATATAATAGTTTATACTTTGGCCGAGTTTAGAGGATGCAAAAGGGCGTTGAACGCCAGTTCTACGCTGCAGTCTGGAGTTAAACGCCAGAAACACGTCACGAACCAGAGTTGAACGCCAAAAACACGTTACAACTTGGCGTTCAACTCCAGAAGAAGCCTCTGCAAGTGTAAACTTCAAGCTCAGCCCAAGCATACACCAAGTGGGCCCCGGAAGTGGATTTATGCATCAATTACTTACTTCTGTAAACCCTAGTAGCTAGTTTAGTATAAATAGGACTTTTTACTATTGTATTGACATCCTGAGTTACATCTTTGGATCATTTTTAGTCTTGGTTACTCCGGTTCCCCTCTGGCGCTGAAACCAATGAACTCCATTATCACTTATTTATTTTCAACGGTAGAGTTTCTACACTCCATAGATTAAGGTGTGGAGCTCTACTGTTCCTCATGAATTAATGCAAAGTACTACTGTTTTTCTATTCAATTCAACTTATTCCCATTCTAAGATATCCATTCGTTCCCAAGAACATAATGAATGTGATGATTATGTGACGCTCATTATCATTCTCACTCATGAACGCGTGCCTGACAAACACTTCCGTTCTACATGCAAACAAGCTAGAATGAATATCTCTTAGATATCTAATACAGGGGACCGAGTCTGAGTTATTAGTATCTTCGTGGTATAAGTTAGAACCCATGGATGGCCATTCCTGAGATCCAGAAAGTCTAAACCTTGTCTGTGGTATTCCGAGTAGGATCTGGGAAGGGATGGCTGTGACAAACTTCAAACTTGCGAGTGCTGGGCGTAGTGACAGACGCAAAAGGAGGGTGAATCCTATTCCAGTATGATCGAGAACCTCCAGATGATTAGCCGTGCCGTGACAGAGCATTTGGACCTTTTTCACAGAGAGGATGGGAAGTAGCCATTGACAACGGTGATGCCCTTACATAAAGCTTGCCATGGAAAGGAGTAAGACTGATTGGATGAAGACAGCAGGAAAGCAGAGATCAGAGGAACGAAAGCATCTCTATACGTTTATCTGAAATTCTCACCAATGATATACATAAGTATCTTTATCTTTATTTTTTATTTATTTATTATTATTATTCGAAAACTCCATAACCATTTAATATCTGCTTGACTGAGATTTATAAGGTGACCATAGCTTGCTTCAAGCCGACAATCTCCGTGGGATCGACCCTTACTCACGTAAGGTTTATTACTTGGACGACCCAGTGCACTTGCTGGTTAGTTGTGCAAAGTTGTGAAGTTATGTTTGGACCATGGTATTGTGCACCAGTTTGTTGGCGCCATTGCTAGGGAGAGAACGAACAACAAATTTTACAACCAGGGATCACAATTTCTCATACCAAGTTTTTGGCGCCGTTGCCGGGGATTGTTCGAGTTTGGACAACTGACGATTCATCCTGTTGCTCAGATTAGGTAATTTTCTTCTTATTTTGTTTTCAAAAAGTTTTCAAAAATATTTTCTTCTTTTTTGTTTTTTTTTCAATTAATATTCGAAAAAAAATTTAAATAAAATATATTTTTCTTCAGAATTTTTAAGAATGAATTCTAGTATTTCATGAAGCATGTTGAAGCCTGGCTGGCTGTAAAGCCATGTCTAAATTCATTTGGACTAAGGCTTCCAAACCATCATCACAAGAACAAGCTAGTTGTTGCTAATAAAATTTGTTGTTGTATGATTGATTTGTATTCTGAAGCTTAGCTGGCTATTGGCCATGTCTAGTGTTTTAGACCGGAGCTTTCACTGAAAGCTTGGCTGGCTAGTGAGCCATGTCTAATTCCTGGACTGAAGCTTTAGACTAAGAGTGCAAGATTACTGGAATTCATATTAAAAATTTTGAAATCCTTATTTTCTTTTTCAAGTAATTTACAAAAATCCAAAAAACTTAATAAAATCATAAAATCAAAAAAAAAATACTTTTGTGTTTTTTGTTTGAGTCTTGAGTCAGATTTTAAGTTTGGTGTCAATTGCATACTCATCTTGCATTTTTCGAAAAAAATCATGCATTCATAGTGTTCTTCATGATCTTCAAGTTGTTCTTGGTAAGTCTTCTTGTTTGATCTTGATATTTTCTTATTTTGTGTCTTTTCTTGTTTTTCATATGCATTTTTAACTTGTTAGAGTCTGATTATTGAAAATCTCTAAGTTTGATGTCTTGCATGTTTTTCTTTCATTAAAAAAATTTTCAAAAATAAGTCTTGATGTTCATCTTGATCTTCAAAGTGTTCATCTTGACATTCATAGTGTTCTTGCATGCATTGTGTGTCTTGATTCATAATTTTTATGTTATGAGTCTTTTTCATGTTTTTCTCTTTCTTCATTAAAAATTCAAAAATAAAAAAAAATATCTTTCCCTTTTTCACTCATAAATTTTCGAAAATTTGAGTTGACTTTTTCAAAAAAATTTTTAAAAAAAAATCTAGTTGTTTCTTATGAGTCAAATCAAATTTTCCATTTAAAAATCTTATCTTTTTTCAAAATCTTTTTCAAAAATCAAATCTTTTTCAAAATTCCTTTCTAATATTTTCGAAAATTTTTCAAATTAATTTCAAAAATCTTTTTCTTAATTTTAGTTCATAATTTTCGAAAATATTATCAACAATTAATGTTTTGATTCAAAAATTCCAAGTTTGTCACTTGCTTGTTAAGAAAGATTCAAACTTTAAGTTCTAGAATCATATCTTGTGATTACTTGTGAGTCAAGTCATTAATATTGATTTTAAAATTCAAATCTTTTTCAAAACTAATTTCAATCATATCTTTTCAAATTTCAATCATATCTTTTTCAAAAACAAATTTCAATTCTTTTTCAATCAATCTTATCTTTTTGTTTCAATCATATCTTTTTCAAAACTACCTAACTAATCATATCTCTCTTAATTTTGAAAAATTTCGTCTCTTCTTTTTTAAAATTCCTTTTTAATTAACTAATTGTTTTAAATTTTAATTTTAATTTAATTTCAAACTTAATTTTCGAAATTTGACTTTCAATTTTAATTTTTATTTTAATTAAAATTCGAAATTCTCTCTCTCATCTCCTCCTATTTATTTATTCATCTACTAACACTTCTCTTCCATCCAAAAATTCGAACACCACCACCCTCTCTGTGTTCGAGTTTTCCCTCTTCCCTTCTTTACATTACATTCTTTTCTTCTTCTACTCACACAAAGGAACCTCTCTCTACTGAGGCAAAGAGGATCCCTATTATTATCTGTTTATTCCCTTCTTTGTCATATGAGCAGGAGCAAGGACAAGAATATTCTTGTTGAATCAGACCCTGAACCTGAAAGGACTCTGAAAAGGAAACTAAGAGAAGCTAAAATACAACAATCCAGAGACAACCTTACAGGAATTTTCGAACAGGAAGAGAAGATGGCAGCCGAAAATAATAATAATGCAAGGAGGATGCTTGGTGACTTTACTGCACCTAATCCCAATTTACATGGAAGAAGCATCTCCATTCCTGCCATTGGAGCAAACAATTTTGAGCTGAAACCTCAATTAGTTTCTCTGATGCAGCAGAACTGCAAGTTTCATGGACTTCCATCTGAAGATCTTTTTCAGTTCTTAACTGAATTCTTGCAGATCTGTGATACTGTTAAGACCAATGGGGTTGATCCCGAGGTCTACAGGCTTATGCTTTTCCCGTTTGCTGTAAGAGACAGAGCTAGAGTGTAGTTGGACTCTCAACCCAAAGAAAGCCTGAACTCTTGGGATAAGCTGGTCACGACTTTCTTAGCCAAGTTCTTTCCTCTTCAAAAGCTGAGCAAGCTTAGAGTGGATGTTCAAACCTTCAGACAGAAAGAAGGTGAATCCCTCTATGAAGCTTGGGAGAGATATAAGCAACTGACCAAAAAGTGTCCTTCTGACATGCTTTCAGAATGGACCGTCCTGGATATATTCTATGATGGTCTGTCTGAATTAGCTAAGATGTCATTGGATACTTCTGCAGGTGGATCCATTCACCTAAAGAAAATGCCTACAGAAGCTCAAGAACTCATTAACATGGTTGCTAATAACCAGTTCATGTACACTTCTGAGAAGAATCCTGTGAGTAATGGGACGCCTCAGAAGAAGGGAGTTCTTGAAATTGATACTCTGAATGCCATATTAGCTCAGAATAAAATATTGACTCAGCAAGTCAATATGATTTCTCAGAGTCTGAATGGAATGCAAGCTGCATCCAACAGTACTCAAGAGGCATCTTCTGAAGAAGAAGCTTATGATCCTGAGAACCCTGCAATAGCAGAGGTGAATTACATGGGTGAACCTTATGGAAATGCCTATAACCCCTCATGGAGAAATCACCCAAATTTCTCATGGAAGGATCAACAAAAGCCTCAACAAGGCTTTAATAATGGTGGAAAAAATAGGTTTAACAGTAGTAAACCTTTTCCATCATCCACTCAGCAACAGACAGAGACTTCTGAGCAGAATCCATCTAGCTTAGCAAATTTAGTCTCTGATCTATCTAAGGCCACTCTGAGTTTCATGAATGAAATAAGGTCATCCATTAGAAATTTGGAAGCACAAGTAGGCCAGCTGAGTAAGAAGATCACTGAAACCCCTCCTAGTACTCTCCCAAGCAATACAGAAGAGAATCCAAAGAGAGATTGCAAGGCCATTGATATAACCATCATGGCAGAATCCAAGGAGGAAGGGGAGGACGTGAATCCCAAGGAGGAAGACTTCCTGGGACGTCCAGTGATCAATAAGGAGTTTCCCTCTGAGGAACCAAAGGAATCTGAGGCTCATCTGGAGGCCATAGAGATTCCATTAAACCTTCTTATGCCATTCATGAGCTCTGATGAGTATTCTTCTTCTGAAGAGAATGAAGATGTTACTGAAGAGCAAGTTGCCAAGTTCCTTGGTGCAATCATGAAGCTGAATGCCAATTTATTTGGTAAAGAGACTTGGGGAGATGAACCTCCCCTGTTCACCAATGAACTAAATGCATTGGATCAACTGAGATTGCCTCAGAAGAAACAAGATCCTGGAAAGTTCCTAATATCTTGTACCATAGGCACCATGACCTTTGAGAAGGCTCTATGTGACCTTGGGTCAGGAATAAACCTCATGCCACTCTCTGTAATGGAGAAACTGGGAATCTTTGAGGTACAAGTTGCTAAAATCTCATTAGAGATGGCAGACAATTCCAGAAAATAGGCTTATGGACAAGTAGAGGACATGTTAGTAAAGGTTGAAGGCCTTTACATCCCTGCTGATTTCATAATCCTAGATACTGGAAAGGATGAGGATGAATCCATCATCCTTGGAAGACCCTTCCTAGCCATAGCAAGAGCTGTGATTGATGTTGACAGAGGTGAACTAGTCCTTTAATTGAATAAGGACTCCCTTATGTTTAAAACTCAAGGTTCTCCTTCTGTAAACATGGAAAAGAGGCACAGTAAGCTTCTCTCAAA
Source organism: Arachis ipaensis (assembly GCF_000816755.2). Lineage (NCBI taxonomy): Eukaryota > Viridiplantae > Streptophyta > Magnoliopsida > Fabales > Fabaceae > Arachis > Arachis ipaensis. The sequence continues at coordinate 35,509,790 of NC_029793.2, read as the reverse complement.
ACAGAGTCATACAGAGCCCCCACAGTCAAACTCTAAGTTTGGTGTTGGGAGGCCACAACCAAACTCTAAGTTTGGTGTTGAACTCCCATATCCAAACTCTAAGTTTGGTGTTGGGGAGTCTCAAAAATGCTCTGAACATCTGTAAGGCTCCATGAGAGCCCACTGTCAAGCTATTGACATTAAAGAAGCACTTGTTGGGAGGCAACCCAATTTTTATTTATCTAATTTTATTTTCATTCTTATTGTTCTTTCATGTTTTATTAGGTTCATGATCATGTGGAGTCATAAAATAAATCAAAAAAATTAAAAACAAAATCAAAAACAGTAGAAGAAAAATCACACCCTGGAGGAAGGGCTTATTGGCGTTTAAACGCCAGTAAGGAGCATCTGGCTGGCGTTCAACGCCAGAACAGAGCATAGATTTGGCGTTGAACGCCCAAAACAAGCAGCATCCTGGCGTTCAGACGCCAGGAATGCACACTGAGGAAAGCTGGCGCTGAACGCCAGAAACAAGCATAGAACTGGTGTTCAACGCCAGAAATATGCTGCATCTGGGCGCTGAACGCCCAGAACAAGCATCAATTCGGCGTTTAAACGCCAGAATTGCATGCAAAGGCATTTTACATGCCTAATTAGTGCAGAGATGTAAATCCTTGACACCTCAGGATCTGTGGACCCCACAGGATCCCTACCTTCCCTCCTCATAATCCTATATCTCTCTTCCCCATCACCCCTTCACCACTCACATCCATTTCTTCTTCTTCTATTCTTTCTTCTTTTGCTCGAGGGCGAGCAACATTCTAAGTTTGGTGTGGTAAAAGCATAGTTCTTTTTTGTTTTTCCATAACCATTTATGGCACCTAAGGCTAGAGAAACCTCTAGAAAGAGGAAAGGGAAGACAAAAGCTTCCATCAAGGGTCTATAGCTCAGTGGTAGAACATTTGACTGCAAATCAAGAGATCCCTAAGATATCTCAGGGGATACATTTTCCTCCACACAATTATTGGGAGCAACTAAGGATAGGAGCACCAAGAGCACTCTATCATCCTCCATGAAATTAGAGAAGATCAAAGAGCAATGAGGGAGGAGCAACAAAGACAAGGAAGAGACATAGAAGAGCTCAAGGACATCATTGGTTCCTCAAGAAGGAAACACCACCATCACTAAGGTGGACTCATTTCTTGTTCTTAAATTTTCTGTTTTTCGTTTTCTTTATGTTAAATGCTTATCTATGTTTGTGTCTTATTACATGATCATTAGTATTTAGTAACTATGTCTTAAAGTTATGAATGTCCTATGAATCCATCACCTCTCTTAAATAAAAAATGTTTTAATTCAAAAGAACAAGAAATACATGAGTTTTGAATTTATCCTTGAACTTAGTTTAATTATATTGATGTGGTGACAATACTTTTTGTTTTCTGAATGAATGCTTGAACAGTGCATATGTCTTTTGAAGTTGATGTTTATGAATGTTAAATATGTTGGCTCTTGAAAGAATGATGAACAGGAGACATGTTATTTGATAATCTGAAAAATCATAAAAATGATTCTTGAAGTAAGAAAAAGTAGTGAATACAAAGCTTGCAGAAAAAAATAGCGAAAAAAAAAGGAGAAAAAGCAAGCAGAAAAAGCCAAAAGCTCTTAAAACCAAAAGGCAAGAGCAAAAAAGCCAATAACCCTTAAAACCAAAAGGCAAGGGTAAATAAAAAGGATCCCAAGGCTTTGAGCATCAGTGGATAGGAGGGCCTAATGGAATAAAATCCTGGCCTAAGTGGCTAAACCAAGCTGTCCCTAACCATGTGCTTGTGGCATGAAGGTGTCAAGTGAAAACTTGAGACTGAGCGGTTAAAGTCAAGGTCCAAAGCAAAAGAAGAGTGTGCTTAAGAACCCTGGACACCTCTAATTGGGGACCTTAGCAAAGTTGAGTCACAATCTGAAAAGGTTCACCCAGTTATGTGTCTGTGGCATTTATGTATCCGGTGGTAATACTGAAAAACAAAGTGCTTAGGGCCACGGCCAAGACTCATAAAGTAGCTGTGTTCAAGAATCAACATACTGAACTAGGAGAATCAATAACACTATCTAAACTCTAAGTTCCTATAGATGCCAATCATTCTGAACTTCAATGGATAAAGTGAGATGCCAAAACTATTCAAGAGGCAAAAAGCCACAAGTCCCGCTCATCTGATTGGAGCTATGTTTCATTGATAGTTTGGAATTTATATTATATTCTCTTCTTTTTATCCTAATTGATTTTTAGTTGCTTGGGGACAAGCAACAATTTAAGTTTGGTATTGTGATGAGCGGATAATTTAAACGCTTTTTGGCATTATTTTTAGTATGTTTTTAGTAGGATCTAGTTACTTTTAGGGATGTTTTTATTAGTTTTTATGTTAAATTCACATTTCTGGACGTTACTATGAATTTTGTGTTTTTCTGTGATTTCAGGTATTTTCTGGCTGAAATTGAGGGACTTGAGCAAAAATCAGATTAAGAGGTTGAAGAAGGACTGCTGATGTTGTTGGATTCTGACCTCCCTAAACTCAAAATAGATTTTCTGGAGCTACAAAACTCAAAATGGCGCGCTTTCAATTGCGTTGGAAAGTAGACATCCAGGGCTTTCCAGCAATATATAATAGTTCATACTTTGGCCGAGTTTAGATGACGCAAAAGGGCATTGAACGCCAGTTCTACGCTGCAGTCTGGAGTTAAACGCCAGAAACACGTCACGAACCAGAGTTGAATGCCAAAAATACGTTACAACTTGGCGTTCAACTCCAGAAGAAGCCTCTGCACGTGTAAACTTCAAGTTCAGTCCAAGCACACACCAAGTGGGCCCCGGAAGTGGATTTATGCATCAATTACTTACTTCTGTAAACCCTAGTAGCTAGTTTAGTATAAATAGGACTTTTTACTATTGTATTAACATCCTGAGTTACATCTTCGGATCATTTTTAGTCTTGGTTACTCCGGTTCCCCTTTGGGGCCGAGACCAATGAACTCCATTATCACTTATATATTTTCAACGGTAGAGTTTCTACACTCCATAGATTAAGGTGTGGAGCTCTGCTGTTCCTCATGAATTAATGCAAAGTACTACTGTTTTTCTATTCAATTCAACTTATTCCGCTTCTAAGATATCCATTCGTTCCCAAGAACATGATGAATGTGATGATTATGTGACGCTCATCATCATTCTCACTCATGAACGCGTGCCTGACAAACACTTCTGTTCTACATGCAAACAAGCTAGAATGAATATCTCTTAGATATCTAAGACAGGGGACCGAGTCCAAGTTATTAGTATCTTCGTGGTATAAGTTAGAACCCATGGATGGCCATTCCTGAGATCCGAAAAGTCTAAACCTTGTCTGTGGTATTCCGAGTAGGATCTGGGAAGGGATGGCTGTGACAAACTTCAAACTCGCGAATGCTGGGCGTAGTGACAGACGTAAAAGGAGGGTGAATCCTATTCCAATATGATCGAAAACCTCCAGATGATTAGCCGTGCCGTGACAGAGTATTTGGACCTTTTTCACAGAGAGGATGGGAAGTAGCCATTGACAACGGTGATGCCCTTACATAAAGCTTTCCATGGAAAGGAGTAAGACTGATTGGATGAAGACAGCAGGAAAGCAGAGATTAGAGGAACGAAAGCATCTCTATAACATTATCTGAAATTCTCACCAATGATATACATAAGTATCTTTATCTTTATTTTCTGTTTATTTATTATTATTATTCGAAAACTCCATAACCATTTAATATCCGCCTGACTGAGATTTACAAGGTGACCATAGCTTGCTTCAAGCCGACAATCTCCGTGGGATCGACCCTTACTCACGTAAGGTTTATTACTTGGACGACCCAGTGCACTTGCTGGTTAGTTGTGCGAAGTTGTGAAGTTATGTTTGGACCATGGTATTGTGCACCAGTTTGTTAGCGCCATTGCCAGGGAGAGAACGAACAACAAATTTTACAACCTGAGTAACAATTTCGCATACCAATGGTTCAAAACTATAGGTCCATTGCTCTTGTTGACTTCCTTAAGGTTGGTCCGCCTCGATTTAAGGGAATTATTAATGCTTTGGAGGCTGATGGGTGGTTTCACAATGTGGAGAAATTTTTACAAACCCAATGTGTTCTCAACGTGCAGTATGTAGAGATAGTGACCCATATGTAAAAGAAAGATGCTCAGCGTTGGTGGTAAGAGGTGTGTTACACCTTGCAAGTGGAAGTCACTAATATTCTTTGGGATAAGTTCAAGATGGAGTTTTACGAGAAATATTTCTTTTCAGCAATTCGGATGGCGAAGGGGTTAAAGCTAATATAGATAAAGCAGAAGGATATGTCTGTTGCTGAATATACCCAGAAATTTAATAGTTGTGTCATTTCTCTAAGACCTGCCAAGACAATCCAGCTGATTATAAAGAATGGGCATGCGCCCAGTACAAAAGGGGATTTAAGAAGGAGATATTCAACTATGTGAACCCACAGAGGATAGGGAGTTTGGCAGAGTCAGTTAGTAAGAGTTAGCTCGTAGAAGATTGTTCCATGAAGTAGGCCTTGACGTTAGAAGGTCATGATGAGACTGTTCCAGATGAGCCGCACAGAGTTGGGTTAAGTCTATGTCATCGATGTGGCTTACCGGGGCATATGTCCAAGGATTGTCCATGTGGAAGGACTCTAGATACTGATCAATTGCAACAGCAAGGTTGAGGTAATTGCAAAGGTGATAAATGAACTCTAATTGCAATATAGGATACGGGAGCACTGTGTTTATTCGTGGTTTATGGCAAAGATGAGAATTTAGGACCGAGAGTGCCGAACTTAGGACCGAACAAAATTGTGCCGTGTAGAGTACTACCGTTAGAGCTGGCAAAGCTTAAGGAGATTTATGGTTGGCATGGACGAATAATTAAATTCTTAAAGACAAACGAATTAGAGTGACGCAGCAGAAGCTTGTGGAAGCGTTGACATAGGATAATGGCAATGAGGAGTAGTAGGAGGTGATTAGAAATATCTTAGGTTTGAATACTCGAAGGATTTAGTCATTTAATGTAAACTGTGATTTCTAGGTAATTAAGTTTGATTATGACTGCAAGATTAGATTGATTTTGAATAGATTGTGGAATTGATTGTAGGTAGTTAAATGGATTGTATGATAAGTGTGTGTTGAATATGCTGGATTTGGTTTAGATTGAAATTAGTAACGATCGGTTTTGAACAATGAATTCAAAAATGTTGAATTAAAATGCTGAGTTCATGTTAAGATTAAATTGAGGAAACCCGTGAAGGGTGGTGAACTTCGGTCTTTGGAAAAGTTTTATAAAAGTGAGGTGAACTTGATATCGGAGTAGCTATTGAGAAAGACCTAGAAAAAGCTAAGAGTGAAACCGATGAGTATGGCGTAGGCTTGAGTTTGGTTTAAGTTATGACATTGTAAGTAGGAATGAGGAGTGTAGATTGGCGTTTGAAGTAATGCTGAAGGAAGGTATAACAAGTAGTGTGGGAGTAGTTGAATTCAATATTGATGATGTGTAGTGTAGAGGAATACAAAAGATTTAAATTGATTAAATGACAAATAAGGTTTAGACCCAATCCGTATGGCGAGGGAGAGTAATCTTGAGGTAGACTTGGTGTTGGAAACTGAGCTAATTTAGATTGCACGATATGGGAGAGAGAACTATCAACTCAGTTGTGGATTGTTGACTAATCCTATGAGCAACAAAAATGCATCGTGGCTTGAAAATGAATTTAGGGCAACTAAATTTTGAGGACAAAATTTCTAATTAGGTGAGTAGGATGTAAAACCCCGATTAAACAAAAAGTAAATAAATAATTAATTAAATACAGACCAACGGGATGGAAAAATTTAGAATCATAATTTAAAAATTTAAACGTGATATTTGGATTCAAAAGATTTTTTCGAGTGAAAAAATGTATTTCTTTGCAAAAAAATGTGTTAGGACGCGGATTGAAAATTTAACTGGTAGTACCGGCTTAGAATGTCCGATACTGTGAGTGAGAAAATAAATTATGAGCCAGAAAGATTAAGAAAGTAGAATTGATAATTTGGAAAAGTAAAAATAATTAAAATACAAATTAAAATACCAATATTAAAGGTTTTGGCCCCAAATTTGGCCAACGGGTGAAACCGAGTGAACCGGGTCCAAGTGGCCCAAGTCCACAAAACACACCATTCTTTTCCCCTTTCAATGAAGAAAATGGTGAGAGAGAAGAGAGAAAAGAAGAATACAAACCCTAACCCCCTTTGATCTTCAAAGCTCCATAACATTTGATCTGCAGCTCCGATTGATGAGCCATTTACGGCCACGCGAAGCTCTTGTTGAGCTCTTCGATTCTATCTAGGTATTGTGGTGAGTATCTCGAAGTCCTCTGCCTAGTTTTTTTTCCTTTCAATTCATGTTTTGGTTTGGATTTTGAGAAAATCTTGTGATTTTTGGTGTTTATGGGTGCTCTAGTATGAGTTATTGGTGAGTTTCATCAACTATTTCCATGAGTTAAGGTAAGAGATCCTCAAACCCTTGTGATTTATGAAGTTTCATGAACCCTAGGTTGATGTATGTATGAAATTGTGTATATTAGAGTGTTGTGATATTGGGTACACATTAGGAACATGCAATTAGCTTGTGAAACTTTTTTGTGAGATTTGGTTGAGTGTGAATATGTGAATTGATTTGGTTTGGGGTCATTTTGTTGATGTTAAAAATTGTTTTGACTTATGAATTTTTGGAAAAGTTGGCGAATGCTGTTTTTAGTTAAAACTGATTTTCGGCCAACTTCGGTGGACTGTAACTCGGTCATCGGAGATGGAAATTTTGCAAATATATTTTTATGATAGAGGAGTTAGAAATGAGAATTAAAGAGATGAGTTGGTGAATTGATAAGAGATGAACAAATTGTGAAGTAATTGATGATAAGGGATAATAAGATGATGAATGGTAAATGGTTGAACGATATTGAGAGACGAGGATGAATGAATTTGATTAAGATATGATGGGAGTGATTATGATATTAAAATGTGATGAACGATTGATTATGATTAAGCTATAAAGAGAATGATTTTGAAAATGATTCACTTGCAGTGGAGTAATTCCACTTGCTGCAGTAGAGTGATTCTACTTGCTTTTGAAAATGATTTACTTGACAGTGGAGTGATTCCACTTGTTGCAATATAGGGATTCTACTTGCCTACGAAAATGATTTACTTGCAGTCGAGTGATTCCATTTGCCGTAGTAGAGTTACTCTACTTGCTTATGAATTACAGTGGAGTGATTTTACTTGCCGCAGTAGAGTGATTCTACCTACTTATGAATTGCAGTAGAGTGATTCTATTTGTCACAGTAGAGTGATTCTAGTTGCCTGTGAAAATGATTTACTTGTAGTGGAGTGATTCCACTTGCTGCAGTTGATGCATGGAAACTTGTCTCTCAACAAATTTTCCTCGGCAAGTATACCGAATTGTCGTCAAGTAAAAACTCACAATAGAGTGAGGTCGAATCCCTAGGGATTGATTGGTCAAGCAACTTTAATCAGAGGAATGTTCTAGTTGAGCTAAGCAGAAATTGAGTTGATATTTACAGAAACATAAATGGCGGGAAAGTAAATAACAGAAAGTGTAAATGCTAGAAATAAAGAGCAAAATGTAAATGGCAGAAAGTAAATTACAGAATCTTAAATGGGAATTTGGGGAAATGAACATAAAAGTAAATGGCAGAAAGTAAAGAGAATGGGTAAGATCAGAAATGAGGGATTCATTGGGCTCAGGAGATGTTGTATTCTCTGGATCAAGTTCATTCTCATCTCTTCCTCAATCAATGCATTCATTCATCTCCTTGGCAATCTTAAGTGATTGGATTCCAATTCCTTGGCAACCCAATCTCTCAAATCTTGATCAATAGCCAATTCCTTGGTCTAATTGCTCATGAAAAGAGATGAAGTATGGTCACTGATTATACCACATGTATTCCTAAATCAAAGTGTTGGTAGGATTATATGTCACTATATCCATCCAAACCCTAATTTGGTCCAACATGAGAAAGCATTTCTAGCATGATCTCTTCATTCCTCTTCCAAGGTTCCAAAGAGATCCAAGTATGAATAGCTTCTTTTCCAAGACAACTACCCAATAGGATGAAGATTGAAAGCTTTCTAGTAAAATCAAGAGAAAAGAAAGAAGAAGAATAATGAAAACTATTATTGATCTATCAAATTACAACAGAGCTCCCTAACCCAATGAAAAGGATTTAGTTGTTCATAGCTCTGGAAATGGAAAGCATAAATGAAAAGTACATTTTCAAAATAAAACTAGAAGTTGCAGAGAAAGTAAAATATACAGAGTGTAGTTCTCCAAAATGCCCAAAAGCTCTCTACTAGTTCAAAACTACTCCTATATATACTACTCTTCTGATCTTCTAGTTGGCTCTTCAGGTCTTGGATATGGGCCTTTGGATCTTTAGTTGAAGCAGTTACAGTCTTCAGTGGGCTCAGCTTTGCTTGCAGAAAAAGTGTGAGTTAGGCATGGACGTTAGTTAGGACGTTAGAGGTGTTAACCTTAAGTGAAAATGTGGGTTCGAGAACGTTAGTGACGATCACCTTTTTCACTAACGTTCCAAGCCAAAAATGATCCACGTTAACTTCAACGTTAGTGGCACTAACGTGACCACTAACGTTGCCTCTTGGTCCTTCACAAACGTTATTGGCATTCAGCTTTTCCAATAACGTTGCTTATTTCCCATTTTCCCCATGTTAGAGTTCACGTTAGTATAACTAACGTGACCCTTAACGTGGGCATGCCTAAGCTTCGAGAGCGTTAGTGACACTTACCTTTGTCACTAACGTTTCAAACGCCCCTTCTTCCCACGTTAGTGCCTCACGTTAATTGCATTAACGTGACTACTAACGTGGTGGTGATTGCCATCTCCAACGTTAGTGACAAAGGTGAGTGTCACTAACGTTGGCCCATCATTTCTTTCCTACACGTTAGCTTCCACGTTAATGTAATTAATGTGGCAACTAACGTGGGCATATTGGCTTAGTCCAACGTTAGTGACAAAGGTGAGTGTCACTAACGTTGGCGATTCCTTGCTCCTCCCACGTTAGAGTTCACGTTAATATAATTAACGTGACTCTTAACGTGGCCAATTGTGCCCTTTTGGAATGTTAGTGGTATTCACTTTTACCACTAACGTTGGAGCTTCCCTTTTCCTCCATGTTAGCTTCCACGTTAATGTAATTAACGTGGGCTATGATGGCTTTCGAAGGCGTTATTGGTGATCACTTTTTCCATTAACATTGCAAGCTAGCTCCCATTCCACGTTAGTGGTCACGTTAGTTAGACTAACGTGGCTACTAACGTGGCTCTTCCTTGCTTCCTTTATCCTGAAATCAAGCAAATAAAGTGCATCAAAGCTTGGTTCTAAATCATGAGATCATGCATCATCTATTTTATCATTCAATTCATGCATAATTCTCATAAAATCATGTAAAGTTCACAATGATTGCTTGAATCAAGATGTAAGTGAATATCTACCCAAAACTTGCTTATTTACTAAGAAAATACATGAAACTACCCTAAAACAGTAAAGAAAAGGTCAGTAAAACTGGCCAAAATGCCCTGGCATCAGCAGTAGAGTGATTCTACTTGCCTATGAGAATGATTTAGTTGTAGTGGAGTGATTTACTTACCGCAGCAGAGTGATTCCGTTCGCCAGATATACCTGTCTAGGTGGATGCAGTGGAGTGATTTCACTTGCTCCGGACATGTCGGGTTTGGCTATATAAACGATAGATGGTATCATCAGCCATAGGACAGACATACAGCATTTACATATGTCCTTATTTGCATTGCTTGTGTCTGCATAACTAAGAGGTCCCTCATGCTAGTGTCGGTTGACGCTGAGGACTGTCCTTGTTGAGATAGAATGACAAAATGGTTGAATAATAAAGGTAAATATTGAATGGGATGATTGAGCCTCCTTGGTTGATGCAGGGGAGTGATTCCACTTGCTAAGAGCGGAAAGTTAATGTGTTGAGATAGGGTTACTAAGTCGAATTATCTTAGGGCTGGTTCTGGTTTTGGATTTATTCTGTTGGAGAGTGGTGGAAGTATGAGAAATGTTGAATTAGAATTAGACTCCCTTATGATAGTTGCCTAAATATGGACTAGTAAGAACTTATGATGGATATGATGAGGTATGGAGTTTAAGATTTCTTAGTGAGTTCGTGTTGCCTTATGCCGTATTTATTTGGTACTTTTATTGTACTAGGAACCCATGGGTCGGGGGTTCTCATTCTGTATATATATCTTATTTTTCAGATGCAAGTTCTGGTACTCAGCAATGAGTTGTGATTCATCTGAATGCGCTTTATCTTTCCTTTTCATCGATACGGGAGTGTTCTCGATTCACGATTTTATTTTACTCCTTTTCAGACTTTTTGTTTAATACTTCCTTTTAATTATATGTGTGTGTGTGTGTGTGTGTGTTATAAATCTAATTTGAGAGTCGTACCACCCTATTATAATTGACTTACGATTCGAGCATAAGGATTTGAATATTAGGGTGTTACATGAGGGATCTCTCACTTATTCAAGCACAGACAAAATAATACAAGGAATACACAGATAAGGAGGACATATATAGCAAGTAGATCAAATAACATATAAGTACAATTAATCAAGAAGGCAAACCAAATAAGATGCACACCAATCAATACACACAAATGCAAACAATGCATACCTGTCCTACTGGCAATGAGCTCACGTGTCGGTTAAATCACCATAGCCCAACACATCCGGTATCTAACCCGGATATCATCTCTCTGACATGCATCCACACTCTTGGGATATAGTGCCCGCCGCATTTTCCAGAAAAAAATGCTCCCACACTCTTAGGATATAGTGTCTGTCACACTCTTAGGATAAAGTATCCATCACACTCATGGGATATAGTGTCCGTCACACTTCTCAGGGCAAAGTGCTCCCACACTCTTGGGATATAGTGTCCACCACACTTTTGGGCTATAGTGCCCGATACACTTTACAAATAGAGAGAATACAATGCAACAAAAGGAAAAAAAATCATACACAACCAAGATCACGAGCAAAATCGCAACGCAATATAATCATTCCTCAATCAACCTCGCCATATCATAATCACCATCTATCAGGGATATAGTACCCACTTAAGATATAGTGCCTGATACACTTTTCAGTCATAATCATTATCCTCCTCAAACTCATCTTTAACATAGTCAAGATCAAGAATAATCATGATCAAACATATCATGAGTGGCATATCACCCAAACATTGCCAATCATTTCTCAAGTCAATTTCATATTCTGTTAATTCATTATCCATAAGCTCTCATCAACCCATCATTATCTTTGACACTCCAATTCACATTCTTTTTCGCATTAATCAAATTCATTCCCTAACTATGCTCACACTCATTCTCAAGCTTAAAATGAGTTATCAGACCTTAAACATGAGTTACAGAGGTAAAAGAGTAGGCTGGATAGACAAAACCAGTTGAAAATAGCATTTCTTGAAAAATAGGATAATCATGCATACGCATGCCTCATGCGTACGCATGAACTCCCCTTTTGTGCGTACGCGCGAAACGCGCACGAAAAAGATTCATTTTGGAAATGCAAGTTGTGTGTATGCATGGATCATGTGTACGCATGACCTTGCTTTTGTGCATGCGCATAATATGCGCACAAAACTCTTTCACTTGTGTAACACCCCTCATGCATATGCATGGCATGACCTCAATTTTCTGCAACTTCTGCAGAATTTAGTTTTTAACCCTAAACTTCAAACGCACATAACTTTTTTGTTAAAAATTATTTTCCGTCCATTCTTTGAATGTCATAAACTAGTTAAACCCAATTTTCATTTGAAATAAGTTTCATAAAATTTGAAGGTCTAATAACCAAGTTACGGCACGTCGAAGTTAGTTAAAAATCTATTTTTACCAATTCTCATGAAATCAACAATTTCCCCTACTCCTTTACCCAATTCCTACCAAAATAGCCCCTCAAAATATTCCTCCACAACTTATTACCAATCTATAATCATTCTAAACCAAATCAACCCAATTATAATTTATATATCACAATCCATCAAAATTTCCAATTGTCAATTTCCACCAAAATTCAATCCAATTCAATTTCAACCCTCTCCAAAGCCTTTTCTAAACCTTTCAACATTCATCCATCACTCTCTATCCATTCAACACATAACCAACAAGCTTTAACACAACAATCTAACTTTCCAACTTCCACCAACAAACCATTATCAACAATATAATCATTCAACCAAACTACATCATTTCACAATCATTCCCAACATAATAATTATGCAACTTACCATAGCTTACCTCATAGGGGATACCTCACCCTATCACGGACCCAGGCCCAATTTTCATACCAATGCCTCAATAGGCAATTAAATCACCATCATAATCAAGAACACCACAAGAATTTAAATCATGCATACTCATACATACATCCATCCAACTAATTACAACAACAACCAATTTCCATCCAATCTTATCCTAGGGACAATTAACCTAGACATTCACATAATCTTACATAATACCTACTTGAAACTAAAATCTGCACTTCTTAGATGGCGGTTCCAATTTGCCAAATCCTTCTCATCTGCACTCAAACACCACCAAAACGATCCTTAAGTCAATTTCGCACCAAAATTTACCGAGCTAGCTCCATGGTGCACGAAATCACAATCACACTTTTGTAATTCTGCACAACTAACCAGCAAGTACACTGGGTTGTCCAAGTAATACCTTACGTGAGTAAGGGTTGATCCCACGGAGATTGTTGGCTTGAAGCAAGCTATAGTTATCTTGTAACTCTTAGTCAAGATATCAATAATTCTCAGATTTAATTGTAAAAAGTAAAAGAATATGAAATAAATACTTGTTTTGCAGTAATGGATAACAGGTTGAGGTTTTGGAGATGCTCCGTCTCCTGAATCTCTGCTTTCCTACTATCTTCTTCTTTTCACACGCAAGGCTCCTTCCATGGCAAGCTTTATGTTGGGCATCACTGTTGTCAATGGCTACTTTCCGTCCTCTTAGTGAAAATGTTCCAAATGCGCTGTCACCGCACGGCTAATCATCTGTCGGTTCTCGATCATGTTGGAATAGGATCCATTGATCCTTTTGCGTCTGTCACACGCCCAACAATCGCGAGTTTGAAGCTCGTCACAGTCATCCCTTCCCAAATCCTACTCGGAATACCACAGACAAGGTTTAGACTTTCCGGATCTCAAGAATAACCGTCAATAATTCTAGCCTATACCACAAAGGTTTCAATCTTAGATTAGAAACCCAAGAGATACACATTCAAGCTTGATTGCATGTAGAACGGAATTGGTTGTCAGGCACGCGTTCATAGGTTAGAATGATGATGAGTGTCACGGATCATCACATTCATCAGGTTGAAGTGCGAATGAATATCTTAGAATAGAAGCAAGCATGATAGAATGGAAAACAGTAGTAATTGTATTAATTCATCGAAACACAGCAGAGCTCCTCACCCCCGAAAACGGGATTCAGAGACTCATGCCGTAGAAGATACAATATAAAACGTGTAAAGTTTCATGAGGTACAAGATGAATTACTAAAAATAGTTTTTATAGTAAACTAGTGACCTAGGGTTACAGAAAATGAGTAAGCTAGGGTGTTTAGTGTAAAAAATCCACTTCCGGGGCCCACTTGGTGTGTGCTTGGGTTGAGCATTGAAGCTTTCATGTGTAGAGACTTTTCTTGGAGTTAAACGCCAGCTTTTGTGCCAGTTTGGACGTTTAACTCCAGCTTTTATGCCAGTTCTGGCGTTAAACGCCAGAATTCTTAAGCTGACTTGGAATGCTGGTTTGGGCCATCAAATCTTGGGCAAAGTATGGACTATTATATATTGCTGGAAAGCCCAGGATGTCTACTTTCCAACGCAGTTGAGAGCGCACCAATTGGGCTTCTGTAGCTTCAGGAAATCCACTTCGAGTGCAAGGAGGTCAGAATCCAACAGCATCTGCAGTCCTTTTTCAGCCTCTGAATCAGATTTTTGCTCAGGTCCCTCAATTTCAGCCAGAAAATACTTGAAATCACAGAAAAACACACAAACTCATAGTAAAGTCCAGAAAAGTGAATTTTAAATAAAAACTAATAAAAATATAATAAAAACTAACTAAAATATACTAAAAACATACTAAAAACAGTGCCAAAAAGCGTATAAATTATCCGCTCATCACTCCACTTCACCCCAAAATCAATCCAAATAAACTCTATTCCATCTAATCATAATATTTCACATAATTCATACTAAGTCCATAATCCAAATTTGTGCAAAATCAAAGGAGAAAGATTCTTTACCTTATTCTTCATAATCTTGGGTCAAAATCCTGCTAGAACTCACAATTGAGCCTCTCGTAAACATAAAAAATTTAAGATTTCATCAAAATCCCAAACCAAAAATGTAAAATTGAATAGAAGAAAAACTAGGTGAGAAATTTCAAGTTTCTAACCAATTTTTTTAGATAGAATCGAAGAGGATCCGAAATGAACACGTGGCTATAAATGACTCATCAATCGGAGCTCTGGATCAAAAGTTAGGGAGTTTCAAAGATAGTGATAAATAGTGAACAAGCTTCTCTTCTCCTCCCTTCTCTCCTAGGACAAGTTTATGTTTTTTAATGGAAGGGGGGATGTGGCTGAAGTGTAACTAATAGAGTGTTATAAGTGTGGGTTTTGGGTCTAATTTGGTCCCGATTCACTCTTTTTTAACCTGTTGGCTCAATTTTAGATCAAAATTCTTAAGATTAGATTTTAATTCGTATTCTAATTATTTTCAATTCTCCAAAATATAAATTTTAATTTCTTAATTCCTTTAGCTCATACCAATTTATTAGTTAATTATTTATTAATTAACCAAAATTTATAATACTTGACATCTGTGGTTTTCTCTTTCTTTGATTAAAAACCAAATATTCCTTTTAATTCCTTCGAAAGCTTTTGCAATAATCCAGACAAATTTGTAAAATACTAACTCAAATTAATGGGGATATTTATCTCTCTTCAATTTTATTTCTTCTTAGAAACAATCTTTGGATTATTAAAAAAGCTCTTTGAAAGGATAAAAAAGAATATTTGTTTTTTAACAAAGAAAAAGAAGACCACAAATGTCAAGTATGTATTGTAAAAATGTCTAAAAAAAGCAAAAAAAAAAAAAAGAGAAGGAGCAGTAGAAAAAGCCAATAGCCCTTAAAACTAAAAGGCAAGGGAAAAAAAGGATCCAAGGCTTTGAGCATTAATGGATAGGAGGGCCTAAAAGGAATAAAATCCCGGCCTAAGCGGCTAGAGTCCACCCACATCACAGAATCACTCAATATTATTATAAAATGATGTAAGTGTTTAGGTTATATAGCACGAATAATGTAGACGATGAAATTAACGAAAAATGATGTAAATAATGATAATAAAATTAATAATAGAGGGTAAGAATGAGATTTGTTCATCAAAACCAACTATTATAAATAAGGCCTTAGCCAACATTTAGAGACAAAAAAGAAAAAAGGCAGAGAGTACTCAAAAACTTCGAGAAGCATAGAGAAAATTGTCGAAGCAATTTTATAGTTTGAATCAAGAATTTTTTAGAGAAAAAATATTTAAAAGAATCTCCCTTTTGAAAATAATAAAATAGAATCTTCCTTCTAGAAATAAATAGTCCTATTTAACATCCTTATGTAAGATATATTTAAAGAATAAAATAATTTTTTTAAAAAAGATATTCTAAAACTTTATCTCTGTTATTTTAAATTTATATCTATGATATTAAATATTATTTTGAAAATTTGGAGATAACAAAAAAATTTGGTTATTACAAGATAATTGTATTAATGGACAATAAAAACAAATAATTTTAAAATTTGAATTAGATTTAAAAGCAAAAGAAAAAATTTGATAAATAAACTTTATTAAAAAAATTATTTAATACAAAAAACATAATATATTATGAAAAAATTCAGTTAAAAATACCTATAAAAATACGATGTGCTAATTAAGAGTTAGAAATAACACTAACAAATAGTAAAAAAATTGGTTTTTTCTTTCTAAATAAAATAAAAAAATTTATTATTTACTCAGATCTTATTTTTCAACTTTAATTTTCTAAATACGATTTTTTTTTTATTTAGAGAGAGTTCGTCGCATCCCGGTGAACTCTATAATTTTTATAGAGTTTGCCTAACCCGGGCGAACTCCACTTCAATTATTTCCAAAATATACGAAATTAAAATTTTTAAGTCATTATCATGGTATCCAAGAGTACATAGGAGTACACAAAAATACACAGACAAAAATTATAGAGTTCGTCGGAGGTGTGACGAACTCTCCCTAAATCCACAACAAAAAATCGTATTTAGAGAATTAAAGTTAAAAAGTAGGGTTTGAGTAAATAATAAAAAAAATTTTTAGTGGGCCTTAACTTAATAAATGGGAATTTAAAATTCCTCATCTCAGTGCTCTGCTAGGATTTAGCTACTCTGTTAGGGTGTTAGGCTGCCAACTGAGGTTTTTGTGAGAATTTTAAAATTCTCATCTTAGTGAAAATCTCTTGGATCGTTATTATAGTTGGGAGGGGAAGTGATTGAGATGGCTAGTGAGGAGGATAATGATAGGCTACGGAGGGAGGGAGTAATCCTATTTGACTCGATCGATGTTGAAGGGGGTTTTGAGGAATGTAGGAGAAGCCTAGTGGAAAGATTGCTTGCGGATCGTTTGTTCACTATTGGTACAATAGAACCTTCCATGACAGCTATATGGAGACAGCCGGAGGGAATGAGAGTGATAGATCATGGTGAAAATGTTTTTCAGTTCTTTTTTGAGAAGGAACAACACTTACTCCGAATAGAGAAAGAGGTTCCTTGGTTGTTCAAAAATTATATATTCAATATCAAATGGTGGCATTCAGATATAGAAGTTGCAACAGAAGATTTCTTAATTGTCCCGATTTGGATCCAATTATAGGGACTACCATAATATTATAAAATGAAAGAATTGGGAAGGAATATTGGTGACTTGATGGGAGAGGTGCTAGAGGTAGGGCTGTTTCTGATGAGAGGAAGGGAGACCAGAATTGTTAAAGTCAGAGTCGATCTAGACGTTACAAAGAAGCTAAAATAGGTGATAAAAATTGCAGGGCCAAATAAGAAGATTATGGAGATTCCACTGAAATATGAAAGAATTGGAAGTTTCTGTTTTCTTTGCGGCCATCTAGGTCATGAACTCAGGAACTGTTCAAGTAACCTAAGTATGGATAACTATGAGGGGGATAAGGAGGAGAAGTGGGGGGAATGGTTGAGGGCGGACCAGGTGGGGAGAAAGATAGAGGAAATGAAGGAGAACACCAATTTTAATCAACAAAAGGCAGCTGGCAGAGTAATGATTGGCGCAAAAAACCAACCCCAGTTAGTCTGCTGAGAAGTTTCGCTGGTCTTTCAATAGAAGAAAATGAGAATTCTAGTCAATTGAGTCAAGGAGAAACATTGGGTGTGGTATTAATGCAGAATGTTAAAGAAGCTACTTCAGATTCAACTAATGCTATTGAGAAGGCTATTATAACAAAAGACACGACAACAATTTCAGTTACAGAAATAAGAGCTAACCAAGATGATGGGGTGTTTAATATCAACAAACTTGGCAACAAAAAACAAAAGCTGAAACACTTCGCTAGGAAAGTGGAGCCGGGGAAGAGTTCTGTTGTTGGAATTAAGAGGAGAAGTAGCGAGATTGAAACAGAGGTAGAGCATGAGGATATTGAGGTAGCTAAAACGGGAGAGGGTGCCAACCCATAATTGGCACCCAAGGGTCAATGAAGATGTTGATCTGGAATTGTAGGGGTTTGGAGAAGACCCTTACAATTCACAACATACAAGGGGATCAACATATCTCATTCCCCCGAAGTGATGTTCTTATGTGAAACAAAGAATAACTCTTCGTTTGTTACAAGGCAGTGTGAGAGGTTGGGGTTTCCGAACATTTTTTGCGTGAATCCTATAGGAGTTGCTGGAGGTTTGGTGCTGGCATGGCGGACTAAGGTGCAGATTAATATCATGGAGTCAGCAAACTTCTTTATCCATTTCAAAGTTCTGGATGCTAGCAGAAACTAATTTTGGAATGTGATCACAGTGCACCTGCATAGTAAAGAGAATCAACGGAGTGGACAGTTTGATAAGCTACTCCAAATTCTCAACTCGGGAGAGGAATTATTCTTAGTTCTGGGAAGGAGAAATCTAGAGTCAACTGGTTACAATGGGAAGATCAAAATACAAAATTTTTTCATTCTAAATTTTGTTCAAGAAATAAACACAACAAGATTGAAAAGCTCCAAGATAGAAGCGGTCAGTACCAATCAGAGACGGAAGAAATTGGCAGAATAGCCCAAGAATTCTTTGAAAATTTGTTCACAACTTCGAATCCGATTGACCTGGAGGAGACTCTGGAAGGTATAGAGGTTAAAGTGGATAGAAGGGAGAACAGAATTCTCACAAGGCCGATCTGTGATATGGAAATCAAGCGTGCAGTCTTCTCTATTAACCCATTCTCAGCACCAGGAGAGGATGGGTTCACGGCGAAGTTTTATCAATTTTACTAGAGTATTATTAAAGAAGATGTAAACATGGCTGTCAGAAGTTTTTTCTCAGAGGGAAAGATGCTGTGCTCCCTCAATCACACCCAAATTTGTTTGATTCCAAAGGTTCCAGGGCAGATACTATAGGGCAGATCAGACCAATCAGTTTGAGCACGGTATTTTACAAGATAATAGCCAAAATTCTGGTGCATCGGATGCAAAGAGTGATGGATAAAGTAATTAGTGGGAACCAAAGTGCATTTATCACAGGGCAATTAATTAGTGATAATATATTAATAGCCCACGAATACATGCATTACTTGAAGAATAAGAAGTACGGCGAGTACGACTTAGCTCTTAAACTTGACATGAGCAAAGCCTATGACCGGGTTGAATAGAGTTTTGTGTGGGAGGTTGTGAAGAGGCTTGGTTTTTGCAAAAAATGGATAGACTGGATGAAGGAATGTGTTACGACGGTTTCTTACTCTGTTACTGTGGAAGGACACTCTCACGGCTTGTTTAAGCCAACAAGGGGACTCCGGCAAGGAGATCCTCTTCCCCCCTATCTATTCCTAGTCTGTGCAGAGGGTTTATCTTATCTGCTCCACAGAGGATAACAGAGACAACAATTTTCTAGACTTAAATTAAACCGGAGGTGCCCTACAATCAGTCATCTCTTTTTCACAGACGACACCATCCTCTTTAGTAAAGCAAATGTTCAAACATGCCAAAGATTAATGTAAATCCTACAAGACTACACCAGAGTAAGAGGCCAGAATGTTAACCTGAATAAGTCATCAGTCTTTTTTAGTCAAAATACTCCTCAACAGATCTGGGCAGAGCTTGCACAACTCCTTCAGGTTCCACACGTTGGAGCCCAAGATAAATATCTGGGTCTACCTGCAATTATGTCACGATCAAAACGGGAAATATTTAAATACATAGAAGATAAGACTGCGAAGAAATTGAGCTTGTGGAAACGATCGCTATTATCAGTGAGTGGGAGGGAAGTGCTGATTAAGGCAGTGAAGACTGCGATTCCTATTTACACATTAAGCTGCTTTAAGATGCCAGACTCTCTCCTAGAGAATATTCAAAGAAAGATGATGTTGTTTTGGTAGGGCCAAAGAGGTGAAGAAAGAAAGTCGCAATGGCTGAGTTGGGACACTGTATGTTGAGACAAAAGTCATGGGGGACTAGGGATTCAAAGATCTCAAAGCTTTCAATCTAGCTATGCTAGGCAAACAAGGCTGGCGGTTACTCTCTAAGACAAATTCTCTAGTTTACAAGGTATTTAAAAGTAGATATTTTCCTTTCTCCAATTTCTTAAAAGCCTTACCAGGTAACAACCCTTCTTGGGCCTGGAGAAGTATGATAGAAGGCAGGAAGATTATTGAAAAGGGTGTTAAATGGCGAGTGGGGAGTGGCAGTATAATTCCTATCTTTGAAGAGCCTTGGGGCGATAACAAAGAAAAGATTCAGAGATCACAATTAATTAATCCCAATCACAACCTACACTGGGTGAACCAATTGCTGGTTTCATATGGGAATTAGAATATACAACTCATCAACGATAATTTTTCCCCCAATATAGCTCAGCAGATTACCCAGACTCAAAGAACAGAGCAACAAGATAAACTGATTTGGGTAAAAGACAGAAGTGGTTCTTACAAAGTGAACTCAGGATACCGAATTGCATTCCAATTTTTTCACTCGCTAATAGAGTTCCTCCCGAAAGTCTTCAAGTAAAAAGATGTGTGGCAATTGATCTGGTCCTTACATTCTCCAGCAAAGGTGAAGATATTTTTGTGGAAAGCTATTCATGGAGGACTCCCAGTTAAGCTCAAGCTGCAGTCCAGGTTTTCGAATGTGGATCCCCAGTGTCCTAGATGCACAAATGAACCTGAATCAATTATTCATTGTTTAATTTATTGCCCTCAGGCTGACTAAGTATGGAGAAAAATTAATAATTTTGGCTTACTTGAAAATACCACAGAGTTATGGAAATGGTGGAGGGAGATAGTAATCCGATGCGGTGGTGGAATCCATGAAAAACAGCGATGGAGCCTTGCTGCAATCACCTTATGGAAGATTTGGTTGGCGCGTAACATGCAAGTCTTCGAACATAAAACGATCCCCTGTGTTGAAGTTGTTAAAGAGGCCAGGAAGCTTATGGAGGATTTCTTCTACAGCAGGAACCCTCGTTTCTAATTCCCTCTTCCTTAATGTTATTTCCTATTTGGTTATTTCTTTCTTAAAGTTAACTTTCTCTCATGTTAATCAATGTAATTGGTGGAACCATCTTTTGTTGTCCTATTTTGGACTGTTTATTTCAACAAATCAATAAAATCCTTTCTTTGATAAAAATAATAATAATAATAATAAAATTTTTTATTTTATTTCAGTGAAAAAATCCTTAAAAAATTAGTAAAAAAATTAGTAAAAAAATTTAAAAAAATCAAAGATCTTGAGAAAAATATCTAAAATTGGATGGATTCATACTAACATGATACAAGTACTAATTAAATAACATATATGAAAGATATTAATTCACCAATAAACTTAGTAATTTGTAATAAAAGAATTATAGATTCAATGGACTAGATAATAGGAATTGTTCATGAAAATTTAGCAAATATAAATGTAAAATTTAATGTCCAACTCGGATATACCACTTCAACAGAGAATACAGGAAGATCAATAAGTTTAGTTTATAAATGTCATAGAATAGATCTTATGGAACAAAATGATGAACCATTTTTCATCACATATGCTATATATTATTCTTTAACCAATAGTTGCCATAATATAACATTCAAAAATAAAGAGAGAATATATGTCGACGAATAATTCAGAAAATTATTAGAACAGAAATACTAAAATAGAAGGCAATTTGTAAACCTAACTCCTTTATTGATAAAAGATTCACCAAAAAATTTATTTTTATCAAATCTTTAAATCAGAGAATCTAAAGTTGATAGTCCCTTATTAAATAATATATGTATTTATACATAAATATATAATAACTAATTTTAAATAATGAATAAATAAAAATTAACAAAGAATAAAAATAAGACTAAATAAATCAATATAGATGAATTTTTCCACCTAGTTGTAAAATTTTATGGCCTCCTTTTTCAATCATTGATTAACTTTAGCTCCAAACTTCTTATGAAAAAGGAATTTCAAAAGTTTGTTTCAGTTACAAAAATATTATATCTCAATACGCTAGCAAAAGCTGCAAAATTGAGGCAAAAATACGTGTTAATCCCTTTAGAATAAAACTTTTTAGAATAAAACTAAGTGAATAAAACTTTTTACATAAAAAGTACGTGTTAATCCCTTTAGAGACTGAGAGAGTCTAGGGATGGCAAAATTCTCCGGGACACAGGGATCCCTGCGGGGACTGTCCAGAATAGGGATCCGACTGTGGAGAATTTTTCCTGCGAGAATGGAGACGGGGGACACAATTCCCCCAAGGTAGGCGTGGGGACTCGAGCGGGGATCCCCGCTCCGTCCCCGTTAATCCCCGAAATTCATAAATTGCCCTTAATAGTTAAATTATCCTAATTATCATTTGCATAACCCTTTTTCAATTTAGAGATTCCTACCGCTGTCCATACTCCATCCAACCTCTCTGCAGCCACCCCCTCACCACTCTCTCTCCTCGCCGCATTGTCACACCTCAGCATGCCATCATCCTCACTGCGTCGTGCTCTCTATTTGTGGTGTTCCTTTTCGTAACTTTGTCGTTGTGTCCATTCTCCTTTCTATTCTCACGTATCCCACCTCGTCCATTGCTTTGTCCTCTGACTCGCCGTTGCGTCCCCCCACTGCGTCATTTCGAAAGAAGTCTGTCTTGTTGTTTAGACTTTTTGTATAAAATCTTACTATTTTTGTATAGGATGGATACTTGTAGTTCTATTCATATAAAAATTAATAATTTGTTAGAACTATCAGATAGATAGGAAATGTGGTCCCCGCGGGAAATGGGGCTCTATGGGGAGCAATATTCCCCATGGCAGGGAATGGGGGCAGGAACGGAGAGCAAATCTGGGGGCGGGGATGGGGAGAAGGGAGGCATCCCACGCTCCCGCCCTGCTCCATTGACATCCCTATGAGAGACAAAGACTTAATTTAATTTTCGTCTTTCTTCGAGTTTCAGTTCAAAGTATTTGATGGACTTTTTGTCATCCAATTTATCCCATCTTTTTTCTTTTCTATTTATATTTTAAAATTTCCTTGTATTATAAGTGTTCATACCCAGGCCCAATGCTAGGGCCCAGGTCCAAATAAGCTGGAAAGGCCCAACCCATAGGTTGGCCCTCGCATGTAACCGACCTCCCTAGAAGAGGTCGGAGTCGACACCAATTCCACTCAAAGAAGTCGGGCTTGATGGATAGCTGACAGATAACACTAATTTGAATAAGTAACTCCCCCTAAAATATCTCAACCCACTTTCAGGAGCCATATCTCAACTTCTCTAAGATAAAGGGACGGTTATCCTCCTTAAAAGGTGAAACTACTCCAACGGTGGTTATTGGTTCACCACTATAAATACACTGACACCCCTCAAGTATCTCTAAGTTCCAATACTCTCTAAACCTGCTAAAACCCTTTGCTGACTTAGGCATCGGAGTGTCTTTGCAGGTACCACCCCCCATTCATCTATACACACAAGTCAGACAGTGGTCCCCAGACGCGTACTGTTCATACCCTGGGTCGAGCTATCCGACCCGGTATGATTGGCGACAAAGCGACCGACCTCTTCAGGTCAGACTATCCGACCTCTTCCTAAAAGAGGTCGGCCAAATCGACAGAAAAGCCCAAAAAAGGGCCCAACTCAAGGAATACGACCCAGATCCAAAGGCAGCCCAAGCCTATAGAGATAAGGGCGGTTTCATTGAAGATAAATTGACCTCGCCAAAAGATAAGATAAGATAAGATAACTAACTTATCTATCTAAGAAGGTCATCCCACGCTATTATAAATACACTGGAGCACCCAGGTATAACTCATACTCTGATTCTACTAAAAACCTATTTAATACCCATGCTAACTTAAGCATCGGAGTCTCTTGCAGGTACCCCCCACCCTCCGGTGACAAAGGATCAGCAGTGCAGCCAGTCCAACAAGTCGGACACGACAGCTTCGGCCGCTACCCTCAGCCGGATACGTCATCTCTGACCAATACAGAAGATCTCGACCGAGATCGACCTACAGTTTCAGGTAACCCTCGGAACACGTACCAAGTCCGAAATCCTCCTTTTTCATACGATTGGGCCAACTCTACAAGTCCAGCCCAGTAAAATCTGGGTACCCAACGTATCATTGGCGCCATTGCCGGGGACCCGAGAGATTAACCAGTAATGGCGGACAATTCACCCGAAGATGGCCACGCGACGTCTGATTCTGAGCAAGAGAATCTAGGCATTGGGAACAACGACGCAGACATAGCCACCCACCAAGGGGTGATCAACCAGCATAGAGAGGGTACTTCTGGGTTGAAAGACCTAAAGGCAAACTCTTCTGAAGGGCGCGAATCAGGAAAAGAAGGACAACCCCATGCAGCCGATTTCATGGGATTGTTCAATGGCCACCAAGGGCGCCTGGAGCAGCTGGAGCAAGAACTGGAACGACAACGGGAGGCGGAGAGAAACTTGACGAATGAGATAGAACAATGAAAGGAGCTTGAAGAAAAGCTCCTGAAGTTAGAATCTTTTCTCAAAGGTCGAAGCTTTCGCAGCGACCGAGAGGATTCACCTCTGGGGGGCACAGATCCGTTCAGCAAGGAGATAATGAGGGCAAAAGTTCCAAAGAACTTTAAGGTAGCGTTTGGTGGAAAGACAGAGACGAAAAGATTGAGACTGAGAGACAGAGACTAAGAGACAGGGATTGAAATAAATCTCAGTATTCTGTTTGGTGCAAAATAGGAGACAAGAATTGAAACAAGAATGAAACTCTAATTTAATTTGCACAAAGGGTAAAATTAGAATTAATTAATTGAAATGAAAGTATTTTAGGTATAAAATGTTATTAAAGTTTCAGTCTCCATCTCTAAAAATTTCAGTCCCCTGTGTCCCTACTTTTTGGAGGAACTGAAATACTGAAATTTTAGAGACAGAGACAGAAATTTTAGTACCAGTCTTTGAACTAACAAACACGATACTGAGTCTCAGTCTCTCAGTCTCAGTCTCAATACCTCAAAATAAACGCTACCTAAAAGCCCTGATATGGACCTCTACGACGGAACTACTGATCCAAAGCATCACTTAAGCAATTTTAAAAGTCAGATGTACTTGTCCGACGCTTTCTGATGCTACACGCTGCAAGGCTTTCCCGACAACCCTTACTAAAGTAGTGATGAAGTGGTTCGACAGCCTCCCCCCAAGGTCGGTCACTAGCTTCGACGACTTGTCCCAAAAATTCCTCATGCGGTTCTGTTCCGAGGGTTACCTGAAACTGTAGGTCGATTTCGAACGATATCTTCTGTACTTGGTCGGAGCTGACGTGTCCGGCTAGTGAGTGGCGGCCGGAGCTGTGGTGTCCGACTTGTTGGACTGGCTATGCTGCTGATCCTTTGTCACCTGAGGGTGGTGGTACTTGCAAGGGACTCCGATGCTTAAGTTAGCAAGGGTATTAAGCAGGTTTATAGTAGAATCAGAGTATGAGTTATACCTGGGTGCTCCAGTGTATTTATAATGGCGTAGAGTGACCTTCTTAGATAAGATAAGTTAGTTACATTATCTTATCTTATCTTATCTTTGAGTGAGGTCATCTTATCTTCAAGGGAACTGCCCTTATCTTTATAGGCTTGGGCTGCCTTTGGATTTGGGTCGTGTTCCTCCATTTGGACCCTTTTTGGGCTTTCATGGTGATTTGGCCGAGCTCTTTGAGAAGAGGTCGGATTGTCCTGACCTGAAGAGGTCGGTCGTCTTGTCGGTAGAACATCCCAGGTCGGACAGCTCAACCCAGGGTATGAACAGTGCCCCTGCTCGAGCTCGGTCTTTCCTTTGGAGGTCGAGTCTTAGTTTTAGGACTTCGATCCTTCTCTGGTGAAGCCGTACTCGAGCATTTTGTCGACTTCTTCTTTGTAGAGTCTTCTTCTTTTTTGAATGTGGAACGTTTTTCCTTTTCGTTTTTTTAAAGCGCGCGCTTTTGCATAAGCGCTCTAGCCTTGGGAGTTGGGAATGTGCGAGGGTTTAATACCCTCATTAATTGATCTTTAATGTTCCGTTTCTCTTGCCCATTTTATTTTGAATTTTACACAAAAAATGGTTTTCCTTTTCTCTGTAACTTCCCCTCCTTTTTCTCTCTGTCTTCTTGTTTCGCATTTCCTTTGCGACGTTGTTGGTGCTTTCTTTGTTCTGAAAGGTGATTCCAGATTCTATCTTCCGTCTTCAACTTCTTTGAAGCTTTCTCCTTTTTCCAGGTTGGTTCTACTTTCAGCTTCTTTACTTCTTTCGTCGCTTTGCCTTTGGTTCTTTGGTAAAACTTTGATTTTTCGTTTGAATGCATGCTGGAAAGTTTGAAACGTTTCGCGTCGTTATGCTCAATTGTTGCTGTGATGCATGTTTCTGGCATTTCTCCTGATGATTGAGGTTTTTTTTAGGGCTTTGCATGTTTTGCTGCCTTTTTATTTGATTTTGTAGCTTTCAGGGGTAATGGCTTCATTTGATTCTTTTGAAAAAAGGTTGCATCTTTGATGTCCTCCGCTTGGCGTGTTTTGTTGTTTGCTTTCTGATTGAACTGCTGTTTTTGTTGCTCTTTTGATGACTTTGTTTTGACTTTATCTCTTTCTTCTTGGGATGTTGCCTTTTGGAAAAGGGCTTTTCTTTGCTAAGAGTTTTGTTGGGATGTTAGTCTTGTAGATTTTTTCTGAGTCCTTACTCTGTCACTGCCTCCAAACGATGCCCCTGGACCTTGTCTTGGGGTTTTCCTTTTACTTGTTTGTATGCTTGAGTCATGCTCTGCTATGAGTTGATTTTGACTTTGCCCGAGATGTTTTGGTTAGTAATCTATTTTCTTCTTTCTTGTTGTAGGACTAGTTGACCTCATGTCTTATCGCAAAAATATTGTTGAGACATCTTCCCAAGTCCCTGAGGGCATGGCTGATTGGGTGGATTCTATGGTTCTTCTGTGTGTTTCGTTGGTTGACTC